>NC_141890.1:29785275-30096753 GCF_030686135.1 Camelina sativa
ATTTTCCACACATGCATATTCTAAAATATGATCAGCACATGCATATTCAAATATATAAATTAACTAATATATAATCACATAGAAAGTAGTGTTTTTCTAAAATGAAATGTCAAAAACCAGAAACGAATTAGTTTTAATCCTTGAATTATTCTTCCTCATCTAGTCTCTTACCTATTTGTCGTCAGACTCACAATCGATGGTAAACCAAGTTTTGTGGTTTGGTAACTGACTTAAGCGTCAATTAGTGTTTTTTGTTTTTACTATCACACATTTATTTACTTGCGTAGGAGATTTGTACATAATGCAATTGAAAAAGCCCTAAACAAATATAATACGAGAAACGACCATTTTATTTTGGCATTCAAAAAATAGGATCCTGTCTTCTATGATAAAATTATTTGAGTTAATAGACCGGTCTAAAAAAAGAAGAAAAAAAGAAAGACCCGAATTAAATACGGAAAGCTCATGTTTTTGGTACACAATAGGAATGTGACGATATCACTCAATCTAACTAATTCCTATAAGCGTTTTAAAACATTAATCATCCGAATCAATTTAATATTTTGACAATTTAGGATTTGTAACGTTTTCTTCCTCTAGTTTATTTCCATATCAAAAATGTAACGAACGAAACAAATTGATTGAATATTTAAAAACTAAATATTGAGTTATATTCATTGGTTGATCCGTGAAAGTTTACATTTGTCGGTAGGTCGATAAAAGTCGCAATTATGATGCAATATATAAAGTTTAGAAATTTGTTAAGAGCCCATGTGACTAGAACCATCTATATAATATTTTATTTCTATTCTTATTAATTAATTACCAACGACCAAATCTAATAATGGTCGCAAATCAATCCAGCCACGTAAAAGATTTAGAAAGAAACAAAATAATGATATCAAATTGTGTAAAGGTCAATAAACTAATAAAATACAAGAAAAAGGAAGACGAAGGTTTCACTTTCTCACTACATTCCATACATGTGGTCGACATACAATAAATCTATGACTATATATGACCATTTCTAATCTTTCTCTCAACCCGTAATCTTATCGAATAATCAAATTTGGGAAAGTATTAAAGATTCATAATCTCTATAAATTCTCTACTTCCTTCACCTCATCATCCATCCTAACCTAAATACACAACTTCAACCTTTTGTCTAAAGCCTTACAACTTCACCGGAAACATGGCTCCACCGAGTTTGACAAAGTCCGATTCCGGTATCAACGGCGTTGACTTTACCGGAAAGCCTCTTTTCCGGTTAGAAGATTCCAATCTCTTAGCCAATGGTCACGTCATCTTAACCGATGTTCCCACCAACGTCACCCTCACCCCTTCACCCTACTTAAACGACAAAGACGGCGTACCTCTTGACGTCTCCGCCGGTTCATTCGTCGGGTTTAACCTCGACGGTGAGCTCAAGAGCCACCACGTGGCATCCATCGGAAAACTCAAGAACATTCGTTTCATGAGCATATTCCGTTTCAAGGTTTGGTGGACCACTCATTGGGTCGGGTCAAACGGCCGCGACATCGAGAACGAGACCCAAATCATCATTCTTGATAACTCCGGGTCGGATTCTGAATCCGGATCCGGGTCGGGTCGTCCTTACGTCCTCTTGTTACCACTTCTTGAAGGCCCCTTCCGTTCGTCTTTCACATCCGGTGAAAACGATGATGTGGCGGTCTGTGTGGAATCCGGGTCGACCCAAGTAACCGGGTCGGAGTTTCGTCAGATCGTTTACGTCCACGCCGGAGACGACCCGTTCAAGCTCGTGAAAGACGCGATGAAAGTGATTAGGGTTCATATGAACACCTTCAAGCTTCTTGATGAGAAATCGCCGCCGGGGATCGTCGACAAGTTCGGGTGGTGCACTTGGGACGCTTTTTACTTGACCGTGAACCCTGAAGGTGTTCATAAAGGTGTGAAGTGCCTAGTCGACGGTGGTTGTCCGCCGGGTTTGGTGCTTATCGACGACGGTTGGCAATCGATTGGACATGATGCCGATGGTATTGATGTCGAAGGGATGAATATTACCGTCGCCGGTGAACAAATGCCCTGCAGGTTGGTTTAATCCGGTTTACCCTCTCAAGTTTTTCAATTGTTTGTTATTTTAAACGGTATAAGTTTAGTTTACTCGGTCTTATGATTAAATCCTATATAATCACTATGATTTTATGTTGGTTCAATTAAACTGGACTCTAATGTTAGATTAGATTAGACTAGTGTTGAAATACTCATATACCGGTTTATATAAACCTTATTTTAAACCGAATTGGATTGAATATTAGCTAATAATTAGTTATAACCGAGATTTTGTTCTGACTTAATCAAACCGGATTCTATAACCGAGATTTTGGTTTGTTTGTTATAATCCTCACACCGGTTTAATTTGGTTTGACAGGCTTCTGAAGTTTGAAGAGAACCACAAATTCAAAGACTACGTGTCTCCGAAAGATCAAAACGACGTGGGGATGAAAGCTTTCGTCAGAGATCTGAAAGATGAATTCTCCACCGTCGATTACATCTACGTCTGGCACGCGCTTTGTGGGTACTGGGGAGGTCTCCGTCCCGATGCCCCGACTCTGCCTCCGTCAACTATCATCCGGCCAGAGCTTACGCCGGGACTTAAACTCACGATGGAAGATCTCGCCGTCGACAAGATCATCGAGACTGGAATCGGACTTGCGTCGCCGGACTTGGCGAAAGAGTTCTATGAAGGTCTTCACTCTCATCTTCAAAACTCCGGTATTGACGGCGTTAAAGTTGATGTCATTCACGTAAGTTTTCCGTCTGAGTTAACGGATTGTTTTGTGGTTTTCCGTTTCTCTGTTGATATTTTAACACGTGGCTTTGCTTTTTTAATTACAGATTTTGGAGATGTTGTGTGAGAAATATGGCGGGAGAGTTGACATGGCGAAAGCTTACTTCAAGGGGTTAACGTCGTCAGTGAATAAGCATTTTAATGGTAACGGCGTTATTGCAAGCATGGAGCATTGTAATGACTTCATGTTCCTTGGAACTGAAGCCATCGCTCTTGGTCGTGTCGGTAAGTCTTTTATCTACTTTTATTTTTTAATTTATAAAAATTTGACTATTTTCATATTGAATTGTTTGAAGAGAAGTATAAATTAATTATTTTTATTTGATATTATTATGGGAATTAGGTGATGACTTTTGGTGCACTGATCCATCTGGCGATCCAAACGGTACGTTTTGGCTACAAGGATGTCACATGGTCCATTGTGCATACAACAGTCTCTGGATGGGAAACTTCATCCAGCCTGATTGGGACATGTTTCAGTCCACACACCCTTGTGCTGAGTTCCATGCTGCTTCTCGTGCCATTTCGGGCGGGCCTATTTACGTCAGTGACTGTGTGGGCAAGCACGATTTCGATCTCTTGAAACGCCTCGTTTTGCCCAACGGTTCGATTTTGAGGTGTGAGTACTATGCTCTCCCAACTCGTGACCGTCTCTTTGAAGACCCTCTTCATGATGGCAAAACAATGCTCAAGATTTGGAACTTGAACAAGGTAAACAATGCTTTCTTTTTATGAGCTTATATAATTGAAAATCTAAGTAGCATGATTAAGGTTTAAGCAAGTAGGATCCATTAGAACCTCCATTTTTATTTGAAATGAATGTATAGTTTGGTCTTAGCAAATTGTATACTCTTGACTGAATCTGAATATTGTAGTTGCTATTGGTCGAAGTTCTTATTAAATAGTCTGGTTAGAGATTAAATGGTGCTTTTGAGTCCATCTGATTTGACTCGTTCTTGATTCAGAAGCTCCTGTCGTTCATTACAATCTTGTTTCTTGATCTGTCTTTTTTTTCGTCCACAACAGTTCACTGGAGTTATCGGAGCATTCAACTGTCAAGGAGGAGGATGGTGCAGAGAAACCAGACGCAACCAGTGTTTCTCTGAATGTGTTAACACGCTAACCGCCACAACAAAACCTAATGACGTTGAATGGAACAGTGGCACGAACCCAATCTCCATTGCAAACGTTGAAGAGTTTGCTTTGTTCTTGTCTCAGTCCAAGAAGCTGGTGTTGTCTGGACTAAACGACGAGCTGGAGCTCACTTTAGAGCCTTTCAAGTTTGAGCTGATCACTGTCTCTCCTGTTGTAACCATTGAGGGTAAATCAGTCCGGTTTGCTCCGATTGGACTGGTTAACATGCTTAACACAAGCGGTGCGATCAGTTCTCTGGTGCACCACGATGAATCTGTTGAGATTGGTGTTTTTGGTGCGGGAGAGTTTAGGGTTTATGCATCGAGAAAACCTGTGAGCTGCTTAATTGATGGTGGAGTTGTTGAGTTTGTGTATGAAGACTCAATGGTGATGGTGCAAGTGCCTTGGACTGGTCCAGAGGGTTTGTCTTCTATTGAGTATTTGTTTTAGAGAATTTGAAGGTCCTTATTTGTTTTCCTTCTAAACTCTGTAGTACCGTTCGTTGAGTTTTCGAAACAACTCCGAGCCTTTTTTTTTCATGGTTTCTGAGAGTATGAACAATTTATGTTGGCTTTTTAATTAAGTGAGGATTATTTTTTTCAGTGGTTGATTTTGTATTGCCACTAATATTCACATATTTATTTATGAAATATAATATTTGGTTCTAGTTTTTTTTTTTTTTTTTTTTTTCTGTTTAAGTTTTACTTCATTTTCTTGTTTGGCTATGAATTTAGATCACAAAATTGTTTAGCATTTTTAATTTTTGTGTGTTTCACGCCCTATCCGAATTGTTGGTCTGATTGGTTAACCCGCGATCTGAACGTTTTTTTGGTTTTGGTTTAGTGTCAGTACATATAGCAATTTTAAAACCGGAAAATCCCACAAAAACTCAATATTAATCTGTGATATCCGATGATTCGGTTGAACCGACCAGATAGCAATTTTGGTTTTTTTGGTTTTGGTTTAGTGTCAGTACATATAGCAATTTTAAAACCGGACACATCACATTTTTCTAATCTGGGTTGGGTTTTGTAGTGAACACATCACATATTTTATTTTTAATCTGAGTTTTTTTTTTTTTCCACAAATGATATATATTAATTAATGGAAATCATTACAGAGAGTTTGAATCAGCCAATTTGGCACAAAGACAGTATTAGAGTAATACTGAGTATCAGGACAACCAAATTTAGCTAAAACATGTGCCACACTCTATTGCTTTCTCTCCTATTGAATTCAAAGTAAATTTTATGGAATTTAGAGGACCAAAATTTTATGTCATTGAGAAGGTTTGATAAAGAAACATTCAAGAGTTGACCGTTAACCAGTTTGATCAAGACTTCACAATCTCCCTCAAAGATCACTGTTTGATATCCTCTTATCCAGGTTTGCTCCATAGCAATAAGAAGACTTTTTGTTTCAGCTTCTAAAGGTGATCCAGCATTACTTAATCTTGTTGCACCCCATGCTTTGGCTTCTCCTTGATAGTTTCTAAATATCCAGCCGCTTGTTGCTTGACGGGTATGCGAATCATAACTAGCATCAAAATTACATTTGAGATATGGTTGCAACGGAGGTGACCAACAATTGATGTTTGATTCAGTAGATGTCTGTCCACTCCTTGAAGGTTTTAAATGTGTAATCCACTCCTTTGTATCAGACCTCGATTGTAACACTGTCTTAGATGGGCTCTCCCGGTAATCATTAAAGACTTGATTGTTCCTTGCTTTCCAGATTCGCCATAGAAGAATGAACGGCAGAACTGAGTTGAATATATTAGCACTCTGTGAATAGTGGGAAACTAGTTGACTAATGATGTCCTTTATAGATTCTGGTAAATCGTTGATGTTTAAAGCATTGGTATTTGAGAATCTCCAGGCCATTGTAGCAAAAGGGCATGAGAACAATGCATGATGGATAGTTTCCTCAGTTTGGTGACATCTTGAACACATTTGATCAATATTCATACCCCTTGTCCGCAACCTTGTTTTTGTTGGAATAACTTGTGAAACAACTCACCAGAGAAAATGTTTTATTTTAGGAAGAAGTTTGAGTTTCCAAATTTTATTTTTTTAATTCTACAGAGCCATGTGGGATATTAGGTACAACTCCTGGATCAAAGGGATAGTGTGTGGTAAACCAGTAGCCGGTTTTGACCGTATATTCTCCCGAACGCGTATAATTCCAAATAAGATTGTCAGGTTGTTCATCTTGAGAAAGGTAAATGTTTTTGATTAGCTCCTCCTCTTGTTGATCGACTAATAATGATAACTGGTGTGTGTCCCACGATCTAAAACCTCTGTCATTCGAGATTACATTATGCAGTGTCGAGAAAGTTATCTACTCCTAGACGTATTGTTTTTCCATCACCTACAATGTAACGTGAACCTTTTTTTATTATTTCTAGTCCAATCAAAATAGAAGACCAACCTTGTTATTTGAGAATCTCCAGGCCATTGTAGCAAAAGGGCATGAGAACAATGCATGATGGATAGTTTCCTCAGTTTGGTGACATCTTGAACACATTTGATCAATATTCATACCCCTTGTCCGCAACCTTGTTTTTGTTGGAATAACTTGTGAAACAACTCACCAGAGAAAATGTTTTATTTTAGGAAGAAGTTTGAGTTTCCAAATTTTATTTTTTTAATTCTACAGAGCCATGTGGGATATTAGGTACAACTCCTGGATCAAAGGGATAGTGTGTGGTAAACCAGTAGCCGGTTTTGACCGTATATTCTCCCGAACGCGTATAATTCCAAATAAGATTGTCAGGTTGTTCATCTTGAGAAAGGTAAATGTTTTTGATTAGCTCCTCCTCTTGCTGATCGACTAATAATGATAACTGGTGTGTGTCCCACGATCTAAAACCTCTGTCATTCGAGATTACATTATGCAGTGTCGAGAAAGTTATCTACTCCTAGACGTATTGTTTTTCCATCACCTACAATGTAACGTGAACCTTTTTTTATTATTTCTAGTCCAATCAAAATAGAAGACCAACCGTCTGACTGTTTTTTTCTTTCTTTTGCATCTAGAATGGACTCATCCCTGTAGTATCTATGTTTCATGATTCGCGCAAAAAGTGAGTTAGGGTATTATATTAAACGCCATGCTTGCTTGGCCAAGAGAGCATCATTAAATTTTGCTAGGTCCCTGAATCCCAAACCCCCTTCCTTCTTTGGTGTTTGTAATTTTTTCCAAGCAATCCAAGGAATACTTCGTCGGTTTGAGTTATTTTCCCACCAAAATTGCATGAGGAGAGATTCTATTTCTGTAGTTATTCCTATTGGCAATTTGAAGCAACTCATAGCATAGACTGGCATAGAGAGAGCCACTGAATTTAACATGATTTCCTTGCCTGCAGGAGATAGTTTTTTTGCAGTCCAACCGAAGGTTCGTTGCTTAACTCTATCTATTATATATTCGAACATTTCTCTCTTTTTACGACCAAATTGCTCCGGGAGTCCTAAATATTTGCCTCCTCCACCATGATTAGGGATTTCTAAGATTGACTTCAGTCTTGTTTGAGTACTTGCAAAGACACGACTTCCAAAAGTGATCATTGATTTGGAGGTGTTAATTTTTTGGCCTGAGTAGTACTCATAAATGTCAAAAATATCTTTCAAAGCTTGGCTGTTTTTGTTGTTAGCACGGCAGAAGAATAAGCAGTCGTCTGCGAACTGTAAATGTGTGATACTTGGAGCACCATTACCAATTCTAATGCCTTGCAGAAGTCCTTCTCGTTCACTTGAAGAGATTAGGTGACTAAGAATGTCAGAACAGAGGATGAATAGGTATGGTGACAAAGGGTCTCCTTGTCTTATTCCTCTTGTTGGTTGGAAATGACCATAAGGAGCCCCATTGATCAGAACAGAGTAATTTACTGATGTCACTACCGCCATAATCCATTTAATCCATTTGTCACAGAAACCAAAAAGTTTCAAAGTTGTTTCTAGAAAACTCCATTCAACACGATCGTAAGCTTTACTAACATCCGTGTTTACAGCCATGTAGTTCTGCGAGACTCGTTTTCTGGTTTTTAAAGAATGCATAACTTCGTGTGCTAACATGACATTATCTTGAATAATTCGTCCCGGTATAAAAGCTGCATGTGCGTCGGAGATTATTTCATTGAGATGTTGTTTCAGTCGTTGCACTAAACATTTTGACACTATTTTATAAAGAACATTGCATAAAGCTATTGGGCGGTAATCCGATAGTGTTTGTGGATTTTCAATCTTAGGTATTATGCAAATGTTAGTGTGGTTTATGCTTGGTTTCATGAACGAAGTGTCAAAGAAAGCAAGAACTTCTTTGATAACATGTGGACCAACAGTCTCCCAACACGCCTTGTAGAACCTTGCTGTTAAACCATCTGGTCATGGGGCTCGATCATCCCCAATTGAACATACAACATTGTAGATCTCATCATTGGTAAAAGCTTTTGTTAAATTATCATTTGCCTCCTCTGATACTCTTGTTTCGAAATCAGCAAAGACTGACGGGGAGACTTGATGGTTTGTAGGTGTAAAGATCTTTGTGAAAAAACTTTGAGCATGTTCCCCAATATCTTTGTCTCCCTGATAGAGGTTACCCTGATCATCAGAAATAGAAGAAATAAATTTTTTGGCGAATCTTGATTTTGCACATGCGTGAAAATAACTTGTGTTTTGATCTCCCGCGGTCATCCACTCATTTCTACTCTTTTCCTGCCAATATTTCTCTTCATCTCCGTATGCTTTCGTTAGCTCATCATGTAACTGTTGGATCGTTCCTCTCAAAACTGGATGTAAGCTTTCCATTGCAAAGTTTAAACGACTTTGAATCAAGGTAATGCGTTGTTCTGAGTTCAGTTGTACATCCCGCTTTAGTTTCGCCATGTTCTGTCTGCAGTTTTTGATACGTTCACTGATAGGTGTATCAGTACTGTTATTATCAAACAGCCAACCTTCTTGGACTATCGTCTGAAAATTTGGTTCATCTAAAAGACGTTTATCAAAGTGGAAAATCCATCTCTTATGTCTCACCCTGTCTTTTAGATTCAGTAAGATTGGTTTATGGTCTGAGCTTGTATATTCCAAGAATATAGCCTCTGCATTGGGAAAATAAGCAGCGCCTGCAGAATTGATCATAGCTTTGTCGAGACAACATTGTACCATATGTGTATGGCGTTCTCCAACCCATGAGAAGGGGTTTCCTCTAGTTTGAACATATTGCAGGTCACATGTAGATATCATATGTCTAAAATCACGGAAGGTCCATTCTGCTCTAGGTGGTCCCCCAATTTTTTCATTGTTGGAAATAATCTCATTAAAATCGCCTATCAGTATCCAAGAACCATTGCGTGAGAGCGCTAAGAATTCAAGTCGTTGCCAGAGTTCGTAACGTTCAGATACATCAATGAGTCTCTCATCCTTGGAGATCAAGGATAAGCTCACAGAATCCTTCCAAAACAGAGCCAAACCACCACTCCTACCATGAGGGGGCTGGATAATACAGTTTGAGAATCCTAAATCACACATAAGTTTAGATAGTACATCAGAGTTATTCAGAGTTTTAGAAAGAAAGAGTACATCACACTTAGTATTAAAACAGAGTTTTTTTAAACGAGATATAGTTAGAGGTGGCCCAATGCCTTGGCAATTCCAGGAGAGGATCTTCATATTTGAATGTCTGGGGGTATCGGGCCCCCCGTGCCTCCGTCGAATCGCTTGTTAACAGAGCATGAGCCCACCGAGTCTGTACGGTGGCATTTGTGTCGGAGTCGATTCAGGACCATCCACTCCTCTGCAGCCTCTGCTTTGTTGAACTGAGTTTCAAAGTGTACCCTCTTCCGCTTCTTGAAGACAAAGTCAGTCTGAGCATCGTCGGAGCTTTCATCAAGAAGACTCTTAGGACCATGGTAATCGGCACCCTGTCTAGTGTACTTAGCATTGAGATAGCGAATGCGTTCAACAGTGAGATCAGTGTCTACAAAAATACTAGATAAAGCCTGGTTTCCCACCGGTTGGGAAGCGTAACCTTGACCCGGAGCAGTTTCTGGTGGTGCCATGTTGAGACCAGGAACGAGTTTTGCCGGGTCGATAGAAGGAAGAGTGTTTGCATCAGACATGTTTTTGTCACCATCATTTTGATCATTATCATCACTATCGTTATCTGAACCATCAGACCCCATATCATCAAAGTTAAGGGAACACTCCTTTGCATCGTGTTTCAGAGAACCACATTTGGTGCAGAAGTTTCTCAAACGTTCATAACGAAACTTAACAACAGTGTTCTCATCAGCAATAAACTGAATGTTCCTCTGAAAACGCAGAGGGTCATCAATGTTCCAATCTATTCTAACACGAACAGACCCTACTTGGTTTTGATTTTCATCATAATCAACCTCTGAGACATAGCCTATCTTGTTCCCTACCCACCTAGCCATTGCATTTGTTAAACAAAGGGTTGGGATACCTTGAATTTGGACCCAAAAGGGTATGATCTTCATATTGGTCTCACTTATGTTAGGATACCACCGGTGAGTGGTAACCATCCAGTCATTAAAAGACCACGGTCCTCTTCGCAACACCAAGTTTAGACTGTCTTCAGATTGGAAACGGAATTGAACACGCCCTCCTTCAAGAATACGTCCCACACATTCATCCGTGAAACCCCAAACCCGTGGCATTTGCCTGATTAAAGCACGAAGATTCTGTTTGCGTGGGTTGACAGGGGTGACAACTAGGGTGTGCCGGTTAACAGAGATCGCACGGGAGAGGAACTCCGGTGGAAGTGTAGCCGGGGCATCATCAATGCCCAAGTCAAGGTCTTGAACGGATTTATGAATGTAATCACTCATTTGTGATGGAGAGATGCAATTGGAAATGAAAGAAGTAAAGATGATTGAGAAATAGCGAGGGAAAAGTGAAGATTTATAGGGTTTCCATGGCGGTTTCGGTTGGCAGTTATCTCCCGTGGAAGAGGGAGAACGATAACTGTCAACTTTAATTGACAGAACAAAACCGCCGAAATAGTTCCCCAAAACATATTGAAGAAAAATCTCGGTCAGAATCAAACTCCTGATCTGAAACACGATCGGAGACAGAAGATTTAGAAAGGAACAATGACGATCGCCAAATCGATCGCCCAAAGACATCTTCAACGACAAGGGCATTCACGCATCTGAGTTTTATTCTTATCTTTTGTTTTGTGAATCATTTTTATTGATTGACCCAACAACTTGGAAGATAGTCTTGGTTAACTATCTCGATCGGCTTTGAAAACATTTATTTAATTTGCTAAAAAAGTAAATAAAACAAAAAAAAAATTCATTATTGAACCTTTCCATTGTTGAACCGTTATTCTATATTGAAATGCAGACGATTAAAAAAAAAAAATTCAATTTCAGTTTCTTTTTATTCAAATTCAAAGTAAATAAAAAGTAAAAGAAACCTGTCAGACCGCCGTGCGACCACCCCGACAAGGTAGAACCGAGCCGAATAATGATCCTCTACAACACAGTATGCATCCAAAGATGATCTTAGCCATTAATCACGCTCTGATCGCACGGTCATGGTTCATCAGATTCCATGCTCTCTCCATCTCATGACACCAAACAATAATCTTTGAGCAATCGACTTCTTTGCAATAATGGTCAACATTACAAAACAAAACAATGTAGAAATGAGGTTAATCACACTTTAATCCAATAAGTTCAAGGGACAAAAAGAGGCAAAAAAATTGTTAACCTGTCAGACATCCGTGCGACCAATCCTGCAAAGGAAGACCTAACTGGGTGCGAACTAGATGGTAACGGCATAGGTCGAATCTGTTGGTTTATTTACCTAACCAAAATCTCGCTTAATACAATTTGTAACCGTAATCTGGTTAATAAAGACGAATTAGTTGTGTCGCCGCCTCAAAATAGACAGAGACAGAAAATCTCTCCGACCATTAGGACTCTGCAACAACAAACCAATCAAATTTTTTAAGCTTATACAAGGTCCAGTTCTAGTTATTAAGTAAAATTTTAGGGTTCTCCAAAAAACGTTAAACACTCGAAGAATCGATCTGGAAAATTTTTGGCCAAAAAAATTTGGACCATTTCTCGATTTGTGCGTGTCATCCTTGACGCAGGCCATGCTAATCTTCTCTGTATCGATCCAATTTTATCAGATGTCTCCGAAGGGACAATGTTCTTAACCTGAGCGATGTGGGATATCAGAACAATGTTAACATCCTTAATGGGCCTATTTAGTTAAAAGGCTTTCTCCCTTTCATTCTTCGTAAGCCCCATTCATCATCATACATATTATCAACACAGACCTCAATTTCAATTATAGAGTCTCTCCTCCCTAATCGTGGAATAATGACAGTTTTGTTTCTACTATAGGTCGAGATTCAAATTGTTGGTAATTCCTTTACCACTTGTATTACATTTTTTACAAGTTGTTACCATATAAAACTAGGAGAGACATAGAGCTTTTCAAATCCTTTTTTCTAACATTTTCGATCATTCCTCGCCACTCTTTGCTTCATCACAAAATTGTTAGCATTTTTAATTTTTGTGTGTTTCACGTCCTATCCGAATTGTTTGGTCCGATTGGTTAACCCGCGATCTGAACGTTTCTTTGGTTTTGGTTTAGTGCCAATACATCTGGCAATTTTAAAACCGGAAAGTCCCACTAGTCTGTGATGTCTGATGATTCGGTTGAACCGGCCAGATAAAATAGGGACACATCACATTTTCCTAATCTGGTTTGGGTTTTGTAGTTCACATTTTTTATTTCTTGTCTGAGTTTTATTCTTCTTTTTTGTTTTGTAAATCATTTTTATTGATTGACCCTATAACTTGGAAGATAATCCGGTTAACTATCAAAATACACAAAAATTCAATTTCAATGTCTTCAAAATAATTTACAAGCAAAAGTTAAATTCAATTATCACCAAAATTTATAATAGTATCCAGAGTATCATTTTGTTAAAAAAAATTGGGTTAGATCCACCGCGAGGGTGGAGAGCCTTAACCGGATGTGTTCGAAGACCCGTAGGTCAATTCCCGTCTCTGTCAGAGGAGATGCCAACCATCTCTCCTTTCTACGAACACATTCTCATAACCACACCTCTCATTATATATACTTGACCAAAACTCCTTTTCCATCCGATGTGGGACAAATGAAACTTTATTTTGTTTTTCTTCAAAACTAAAACTGTCTCTCCTCTGTATCAGAGAGTCTCTGAGTCTCTGTTCTCGCTCGCTCTATGAAGAAGCTAGTTCCAAAGCTTCGATTTTTCTCGTCTTCTTCTTCTTCTTCGATAGTTCCGCGATGTAGTAACATACCCAAACCCATATACAACCCCTTTTATAATCTACTTCCCCAGACTCAAAACCCTAATAAAATCGTAGATGTTATCTGTTCAGCTCTCAACCACCGTGACCATCCCGTCTTACTACCCAGCCTTCGTGACGAGGTTAATTCGCTGATTCCTCATTTGGGTTATCCTGAAATCTCCAGGGTTTTGCTTAGGTTTCAATCTGATGTTTCTCGGGCTCTTGCGTTCTTTAAATGGGTTAAACTCGATTTAGGGAAGAGACCTAATGTTGGTAACTACTGTTTGTTGCTTCACATTCTTGCTTCCTCTAAGAAGTTTCCTTTAGCTATGCAGTTTCTCTGTGAGTTGATTGATTTGACTTCTAAGGAAGATGAAGATTTGTTCAGTGTTTTGGTTTCTGCTAGTGATGAATGCAATTGGGATCCTGTTGTTTTCGATATGCTTGTCAAGGGTTATCTGAAATTGGGTTTGGTTGAACAAGGGTTTAAGGTTTTTAGGAAAGTGATTAGTTCCGGTTTTCGTGTTAGTGTTGTCACTTGTAATCATCTCTTGAATGGGTTGCTGAAACTTGAATTGATGGATGGTTGTTGGCAAGTTTATAATGTGATGTGTAGAGTTGGAATCCATCCCAACACGTATACGTTCAATATCCTTACGAATGTGTTCTGCAACGATTCGAGTTTTCATGAAGTTGATGACTTTTTGGAGAAGATGGAAGAAGAAGGTTTTGAGCCTGATTTGGTTACTTATAACACGTTAGTGAGTAGTTACTGTAGAAGAGGAAGGTTGAAAGAAGCGTTTTATTTGTACAAGATTATGTATCGGCGTCGTGTGGTGCCGGATTTAGTTACCTATACATCGCTTATCAAAGGTCTTTGTAAAGACGGGAGCGTTAGAGAAGCTCATCAGACGTTTCACAGAATGGTAGACAGAGGTATTAAGCCTGATTGTATCTGTTACAATACTCTTATATATGCTTATTGCAAAGAAGGGATGATGCAGCAATCGAAGAAGCTGTTACACGAAATGCTTGGGAATAGCATTGTTCCGGATAGGTTTACTTGTAAGATTATAGTTGAAGGGTTTGTGAGAGAAGGACGGTTACATGCTGCTGTTAATTTTGTTGTCGAGCTTAGAAAGTTAAGGGTTAATGTCCCATTTGAAGTTTGCGACTTTGTGATAGAAAGTTTATGCCGGGAAGGTAAACCGTTTGCAGCAAAGCATCTGTTAGAAAGAATCAGCGAAGAGGAAGGTCATGAGGCTAAACAAGAGACTTATAATACCTTAATTGAATCTTTATGCCGTTGTGATGCTATTGAAGAGGCATTGCTTCTAAAAGGGAAACTTAGAAATCAGAATCAAGTACTTGATGTCAAGTCATACCGAGCTCTTATTGGCTGCTTATGTAGGATTGGTAGGAACCGTGAAGCTGAGTCTTTGATGGCGGAAATGATTGATTCTGAAGTGAAACCAGATTCATTTATTTGCGGGGCTTTGGTGAATGGATACTGCAAGGAACTGGATTTCGTTAAAGCAGAGAGTCTATTGGGTTTATTTGCTATGGAGTTTAGAATCTTTGACACAGAGAGTTACAATTCGCTTGTTAAAGCGATTTGTGATACAGGAAGTGGTTATAATAAAGTGTTAGAGCTTCAAGAAAGAATGCAGAGACTTGGGTTTGTTCCAAACAGCTTATCTTGTAAGTACTTGATCCAAGTCTTGGAACAACCTTCTTTGCCAAATCATCTGCCTGAGAACTGAAGCAACCGTTGATGCGATGAAACTTGTATCCCTTATTCGTGGCCAGATGCATAACTTGAAGAAAATGAGTACTTTTGGATCGTTTTAAGTGGTGGTGAAGCATGTAGTCTCGTGCATCCATGAGGAACGTTATCTCGTGATTCAGTGCCGAGAGGTGCTTTACGGCATAAAGCAGAGCATTTGCATCAGCTTCTGCTGCATTCTCAGCTGTCAAAAGACTACCTCGACTCCAACATTTAAGTCTTCTCTGTTGATCAAATAAGAACCACACAATGCTGATCGGTGTGTTCACATGAAACCAGGATCATCCAGATAACAGTAATGTTGAGTAGTTGGAACTGAAGGATGATGCTCCTGAAACGGTTGCAGAGTAACAGTAATAGTCTGTAGTTATTTCAAGAGCTTTAGCAGGATTGTCTTTTGATCCTTGTACTGTGTCTTCTGGTTTTGTTCTTTCCTTGTATTTGAAAGTAAAGTACAAAACTTTGTGTATAGTTGCAGCAATTTCTTTGTAACTCTATTAACTTCTCCAAGCAAATGACTGTGCTCTGGCCTCTTACCAAAAAGGGTAGGATGGGTAATTTAACCAAAGCAGCAAGTTCCAGAAAGTTGCATTGGCAAATAAATTAAAGTTCCAGAAAGAGTCTATAAACTCATAAACTAATTGATATGCTCGAGCTTCCTCCAACCCGAAACTAAAGATCTCACTTGCGCAGAGTTTATAGGCCGTCAAATCAGGTTAAAAATTCTCTCTTTATCAATTTCTGATGGCTGGGTTTGTATTTTAGTGAGCCTTTAAGGTTGCACACCAGGTGCTTGCTAAAATGTCCAACTGAGCTCTTTTATGATTTCATTGAATCAAATAAATGCCATTGCTTGATAAGATCATCAGCTTAGCTAGTTATATAGATTGTGATCTTTCTTTCGTTAAAATGGCTGCAGGTGTATAGGATGATGATGTTATTATAGTCATGAGTAGAATTCTGAAACATCCGGTTATTGCTCTTTTGGATTCCGGCACTACGTTTAAGGAAGTCCGGCAAATCCATGCCAAGCTCTTAGTTGATGGGACACTCAACGATGACCATCTCGTGGGTCATTTTGTAAAGGCAGTGGCTTTGAGTGACCAAAAGTACTTAGATTATGCGAATCAGATTCTTGACAGGTCTGATAACCCTACATTGTTTGCTCTCAATTCTATGATTAGAGCACATTGCAAAAGCCCTGTTCCAGAGAAAAGCTTTGATTATTATAAGAGGATACTTCATTCTGGAAACGGTAGTAAGCCGGATAATTACACTGTCAACTTCTTGGTTCAGGCGTGCACGGGGTTAGGGATGCGTGAGACAGGGCTTCAAGTTCATGGTATGACTATCAGACGTGGTTTTGACAATGACCCGCATGTCCAGACCGGGTTGATTTCTTTGTATGGTGAGCTTGGCTGTCTGGATTCTTGTCATAAGGTTTTTAATTCGGTTTCTTGCCCGGATTTTGTGTGTCGGACAGCTATGGTCACAGCCTGTGCGAGATGTGGGGATGTCGTTTTTGCGCGGAAGTTGTTTGAGGGGATGCCAGATAGAGACCCGATTGCCTGGAATGCGATGATCTCTGGCTATGCTCAGATTGGTGAATCAAGGGAAGCTCTTAACCTGTTCCATTTGATGCAGATGGAAGGTGTGAAAGTCAATGGGGTTTCTATGATTTCGGTTTTATCGGCTTGCACTCAGTTGGGAGCTTTAGACCAAGGGAGATGGGCTCATGCTTACATAGAGAGAAACAAAATCAAAATCACTGTGAGGCTTGGTACTACGTTGGTCGACTTGTATGCAAAATGCGGTGACATGGACAAGGCTATGGAAGTTTTCTGGGGTCTGGAAGAGAAGAATGTGTATACATGGAGTAGCGCCTTGAATGGGTTAGCAATGAATGGGCACGCGGAGAAATGTCTCGAGCTTTTCTCTCTTATGAAAGAAGATGGTGTTACTCCAAACGCCGTCACATTCGTCTCTGTTCTTAGAGGTTGCAGTGTGGTTGGTTTTGTAGATGAAGGGCAAAGGCATTTTGATTCGATGAGGAATGAGTTCGGGATAGAGCCTCAGCTTGATCACTATGGTTGCTTAGTTGATTTGTATGCTCGTGCAGGCCGCCTAGAAGATGCAGTGGGTATCATCGAGCAAATGCCCATGAAGCCTCATGCTGCTGTTTGGAGTTCTGTGCTCCACGCATCTAGAATGTACAAGAACCTTGAACTTGGCGTTCTTGCATCTAAAAAAATGCTTGAGCTAGAGACTTCAAATCACGGGGCTTATGTCCTCTTATCAAACATATATGCAGATTCAGACGATTGGGACAATGTTAGTCACGTTAGACAGTCGATGAAATCTAAAAGAGTCAGAAAGCAACCAGGGTGCAGTGTAATGGAGGTCAATGGAGAGGTCCATGAGTTCTTTGTCGGAGACAAATCTCACCCGAGATATTCCGAAATTGAGGCGGTTTGGAAAGAAATCTCGAGGAGGCTGAGACTTGCTGGGTATAAGGCCGACACGACACCTGTCATGTTCGACATAGATGAAGAAGAGAAAGAGGATGCGTTGTGTTTGCATAGCGAAAAGGCCGCGATTGCGTTTGGTATGATGAGTTTGAAAGAAGACGTTCCGATTAGGATAGTGAAGAACCTTCGGGTTTGTGGGGATTGTCATCAGGTTTCTATGATGATCTCCAAGATTTTTGACAGAGAGATCGTTGTGAGAGACAGAAACAGGTTCCATCATTTCAAAGATGGTCACTGTTCTTGTAATGGCTTTTGGTGAACCTACCCTAGCTTGGTTTCTTTATATAATGAGTTGTTATAATACTGCATTAGTTAACTATTTTTCATTAATCTCTATGATTTATGATATATATTATGTAAACAATCAAAAGAATACTAAATACAGTAACTGCTGTACGGAGAAGGCTTTAAGTTTGAAGTGTCGATGTTTGATTTGATGATAGATGATGATCAAAGCAAATGTGTATTCATGTTTGAAGATCAGGTTTTTATATCATCGGAGCTTTTTGAGCCGACCTAGTTTTGTTCAAGAACGAGATTCTTGGAGTTTAGTAGATGCGTATGTTTCATCACTTATAGCTTCTATAAACTCTTGTGTCTCCATTGAACAGTGTCGTTTGCTTCATTGTAAAGTAGTGAAGAAGAATGTGAGTTTTCGCCATGGGTTTATTGGGGACCAGCTTGTTGGATGTTACTTGAGATTGGGTCGTGATGTTTGTGCAGGGAAGCTGTTCGATGAAATGCCTGAGAGAGACTTAGTCTCTTGGAACTCGTTGATATCTGGGTATTCAGTGAAAGGATATTTAGGGAAATGTTTTGAGGTGTTGTCTAGGATGATGATGAGATCTGAGGTGGGGTTTAGACCCAATGAAGTTACGTTTTTGTCGATGATCTCGGCTTGTGTTCATAAGGGAAGTAAAGAAGAAGGACGTTGCATGCATGGGTTGGTGATGAAGTTTGGTGTACTTGAGGAAGTGAAAGTTGTGAATGCTCTTATCAATTGGTACGGAAAGACTGGAGATTTGAGTTCGTCCTGCAGATTGTTTGAGGATTTGAGTGTAAAGAATTTGGTTTCGTGGAATACTATGATTGTGATTCACTTGCAAGATGGTTTAGCCTTAGAAGGTTTGGTTTACTTCAACATGAGCAGAAGGGTTGGTCATAAGCCTGATCAAGCCACTTTTCTGACTGTTCTCCGTGTCTGTGAAGCCATCGGGGTAGTGAGACTGGCGCAAGGAGTTCACGGATAATCATGTTTTGTGGGTTCAATGGAAACAAGTGTATAACTACAGCGTTGTTAGACTTGTATGCAAAACTTGGGAGGTTGGAGGATTCGTCTACGGTTTTTCATGAGATTACTTCTCCAGATAGTATGGCGTGGACAGCAATGCTTGCTGCTTATGCCACCCATGGGTTTGGTAGAGACGCAATCAAGCATTTTGAGCTCATGGTTCACTATGGTATTAGTCCTGATCATGTAACCTTCACGCACTTGTTAAATGCTTGTAGTCACGCGGGTCTTGTAGAAGAAGGGAAGCATTATTTCGAAACAATGTCGAAAATATACAGAATTGAGCCGAGGTTAGATCACTACTCATGTATGGTTGATCTCATGGGTAGATCGGGGCTTCTTCAAGATGCGTATGGATTGATCAAAGAGATGCCAATGGAGGCAAGTTCTGGTGTTTGGGGAGCTTTGCTTGGTGCTTGTAGGGTTTACAAAGATACCCAACTCGGAACAAAAGCTGCAGAGAGATTGTTTGAATTAGAACCTTGTGATGGTAGAAACTATGTAATGCTCTCAAACATCTATTCGGCTTCTGGTCTATGGAAAGATGCTTCAAGAATAAGAAATCTGATGAAACAGAAAGGTCTCGTAAGAGCTTCAGGGTGTAGCTACATTGAACATGGTGATAAGATTCATAAGTTTGTTGTGGGAGATTGGTCTCATCCTGAATCAGAAAAGATACAGAAGAAGCTAGAGAAGATTAGGAAGAAGATGACAAGTGAATTGGGATTTAAATCAAGAACAGAGTTTGTATTGCATGATGTTGATGAAGATGTGAAAGTGGAAATGATTAATCAACATAGTGAGAAGATTGCAATGGCGTTTGGGCTCTTGGTGATTAGTCCAAATGAGCCAATTATCATAAGGAAGAATCTTAGAATTTGTGGGGATTGTCATGAAACAGCAAAAGCAATATCTTTGATTGAAAAAAGGAGAATCATTATAAGAGATTCTAAGAGGTTTCATCATTTCTCAGAAGGATCATGTTCTTGCAAAGATTATTGGTAGTTAGTTTTATATCCTCCCATTGTTATATTTTACTCCTTTCAAGTGTGTGTGTATGCGTATACGAAAAATTGCATATAAGAACCTCCATAAATTAATACTCTTTAAATTAATACTCGCTATAAATTAATAAATTCTTCCGGTCCTGATTTGGGCCGGTGTAAAAAATGATACATTTCGATAAAATAATAAGATAATAATTTTTTTGGAAATCCTATGTAAAAATATGGTCCCATCAATATCATAAATTAAGAATCATATAAACTGATATATATATATATATATACTAAAAAAATCTAGTGAAATATGATTCTATTGTTGTTTGCCTATTTTTCAATTTGTATTCTTGTTGGAGTTCATCTCTCATTTTTTCATTGTTGTATATTCAAATCGCATCCATAAATTGTAAAGAGTCATAGATGCGATAATTGCTTCTTTAGTAATTGGTTTTAAAGGTACCACAATATCTTCTACGACTGCATCATTACCATGAAGGATAATAGTTAAAAATTTGTCTAAACTCTAAACTTCTAACATTTCTCATTTTTACCTAGATAATCTATTAAACAATTAACATTCATCCTATTACGATAACCAAGAATATAAATTAAGAGAAACTTTTAAAAATGTGAATGATAACAAAAGTATCTTATTTTGTAATAGAAAATTTTCAATATGAAAATGAGAAAATATCTTTATAAATTAATAAAATATTAATTTATCGATAAATTAATAATTATTAATTTATCGATAAATTAAAACCTCTATAAATTAATAAAATTTTATGGTCCCGACCTTATTAATTTATAGAGGTTTTACTGTACATAAAATATCTTTTATCTTATAAATCACAAAGTCACATGCCCGGTAAATTTCTTGCCACATATATTTATATTCTATATTTTAGTTATATATAAAAAAAAAGAAATAACAAAAAAAGATGACATGTGTAAAAAAACTAAACAAAAAAATTGTAGAAAAATTATATCTCTAATTTTACTCCCACTAACCCACTTTCAAACTAATTTATAATTATAACCGTATCATTTTTTAATTACTTCAATTAATTCAATTTCTTCTTTATTTTTTTTTTTAAACAGCAGCTTGCATTAATTAATTGGGAGTGTGATCCTCATGGAAGATGTTTACAAGGAATCTTGGAACATATGAATGAGAGATAAAAGTCAAATGATTCTGAAATTGAGTTTTGGCTAATATATCTGCAGCTTTGTTGTTGTTACGCCTTGTCCATTGAAAGTTGACTTCTTCAAAGTTCTGCTTCAGGTGGTTGATTTCCCGTATCCATGTATGCCATCTAAAGCTTTGTTGTTTGCCATTTATCAATCTCATGACTTTGAGGTTATCCTCTTCGGAGATTAGTCTTGTGAATCCTTTTCTCAATGACTCGTTCATTGCAATAACCATCGCTTGTAGTTCTGCTTCGATTGGTGCAGAGCATCTCATTCCAATGCTACATCCTGCATTAATGAAAAAGCCATCGAAGTCTCTGAATATCCATCCCGCTTGTGATGCTGCTTCATTCTTTCCAAATTTGCAGTCAACATTGCATTTGATTAACCCTTCTTGTGGTTTTCTCCATTGTGAGAGTGGTGTTCTTGTATTCCGTCCTCTTGACCTTTGATTTGTCTGTTCTATCGACCATATATCCACCCATTCCATAGCTTCTTTTAGTGCGAAATGCAGATCTTCTTGCCAAGTATGTACTTTTTGTTGATACAGCCACAAATTTATGCTTTTCCATAATCTCCATAGCAACCAAAATGGAAGTTGTCGATCCAGTAATGTGTACTCATCATTATTGTTGCGGTCGATGATTATCTTAATCCTTTCAGCAAGATAATGATCTTGTGCATAAAGCTCAGTATAAAGATTTTGTTGTGTCCTCCAGACATCTCGCGCATGTTGACATTCAAACAAAAGGTGTGAGATAGTTTCTTCAGTCTGTAAACATCTTGGACAAAAGGAGCTATCTGTTATCCCTCGACGTGTCGGTGCAGCTCTCACTGCTAGAGCATTTGTTAAGGTTCTCCAAAGGAAATGTTTTAGCTTCGGAGCGGTTTTGGTCTTCCACATTGCAGCTTTCAGTTCATGGTGTATTAAAGGCACCCCGTCTAAATTTCCATATTCTTCAAGATGAGTTGCCAGCCAGTAACCTGATTTAACAGTATAGATCCCGGAGTCATTATAATGCCATCCCATTAGATATGACAGTTCTGTTGGTATTACTTTGATCTGTTGTATTAGGTGTATATCCTCCGGGTTGACATTTCTTCGTAAAGCATCCAAGTTCCAGCCAGTACGTTCAATACGTCTCGGAGCTCTTGGAGGATGGGTTAGTAGCCAAGGATCAGCCCAAATATGTGTATTTCTACCATTTCCAATCAAGAGTCTCATTCCTTTCCTCAATAGGTCTCTTCCTTCCAATAGGGATTTCCAGATGAATGAAGATTTATAACCATTTCCAGCGTTAAAAATGTTTTAATCTGGAAAATACCTGCCTTTCAATAGCCGAGCTACCAAACTTTGAGGTGATTGCAGGATACGCCAGACTTGTTTGCCCAATAGACTGAGGTTAAACTGCTATATATCTCTCAAACCTAATCCTCCTTCTTTCTTTGGTGTGCTCATTCTCTTCCATGACACCCAATGCATTGGTTTTTTCCTTGGATCTTTCTCCCACCAATATTTGGCTATCATTATTTGAAAGTGTGAGAACTTATGATCTGATCTATGAAACAATGATTTTTTTAAACTCTCTTTTGATTAATAGAAAATCTGTTTACAAATTTGTTATAAACAATTTTCTAATCTCTCAAAACTCTCTTTAAAGAAACTTCACGCTCTCTCTAAGTTCTTAGCTCTTTTCTTTTCTTAAAGACTAAAACTTAGTAGCTAGGTTAACTTTCTCTTGTTTGTGCTAAAGTGTTCAATCGGCCTTAGCACCCTATTTATAGAACTAGTTCTTTGCCACACAATAGGCAATCTACCTATTCTAATCCTAATAGGAATTGAACAATTTCCTTTTCCTTTATGTTTAAGGAAATTTCCTTCTTTCCTCATGTTTACATTCCTATTGTAAACATGAAGTTCTTTACTCTTCTAGAAGCTTCTCGTGCCTTCTACTCTTGTGTAAGTCTTCTTGATTGTTAATAAACATCCCGATGTTCTGTTCTTGTACCTGTACTCTGTTCTTCTGAAGTAGTTCACCTTTTGAACATATATCACATCTTCAATCTCCCCCTTTTTAACTTTGTGTTTCTCAAGCAAAATAAATTTTGGCTTAGATAAAACAAATATCTTAAAACCAAGGTCAACCGTTCATAACAGAATCCTAAAACGGATCATTAAGCCATAGTCAAACATCCAAACAAAATGAACCAAAATGATCACCGAAAAAACTTCCAAAGTTGTAATGAAAACACAAAGCTAAGCTCAAAGCTCCCCCAGAATCTCAGACCAGCTTCTTCTCCATCTCCCCCTGCTTGAGAATACAACAGTTAAAAACAACTCAAATCATCTTGGAAAGTGGATGATTCTGTATGAGCCTCTGTACTACTTTCGTAAGTCTCAGAAGAGCTTGTGATGTATCGACCAAAGCTGCATATGAACTCTCCTCATCTGCTTGACCTAACTGTGGCACACGAATGCTACCCAACTGAATTACCTCAGATGCCGAAGAAAATCCCTCATCTGTTTGTTCTTGAACTGGTATAGGATGTCCATCCTCAGTGAGTAACCCGTGTTTAACCCCATAAGCATATCCAGTTCGAACATCTTTAGTGTAGAACTTAGCTGTAACTTCTTCTTCTGCATTTGACCACTCAAGTGGACCATCCTGAATCTTAAGAGTTCCAAAAATGGTCTGAGAAAAAATCACACGCCTTGAAGGATCACTCCACTTCATACCCACAATCTGATCATAGATCAGCTGTCCGAGATCAAAACGAATAACTTTAATCAGCTGATACACAACTCGAGCACGTTCGACTGAAGGATGATTCGGATGACCAGATGGAACCCAGTTATAAGCCGCGAACATCAAAAGAGCTGCAACCTCTCCAGGAAGATCCCTAACTTTCAACTTCGACCATGGCAACTTATCTTTTCCACTTAGAACTACTGCAAGCTCATTCTTACTCAGCTTATTAACCGCATCACTGGCTTTGTTCTCATCTAAAGTCAAATAATCTAGATTAAACGCCTCATTGATCATCCTAGGAGAGAATTCATACCACTGCCCTCTAATGAACACCTTAACACCATCTTTGGCCTTTTCGTTTGGTAAATTGGCATAAAACTCACATATCACTTCCTTGACATATAATGATAACCCTTGAACTGATTCTTGTAATCCCAACTCCATGATTTTATCAAAAATCTCAAATTCATCAGGTTGCGAGAAATCTAAATTCCTTTCTTCTATAAACTCCCTAGTTATAAGCTGGGAATACCTGGCTTGAGCAGCTTTTGACACAAACACATCAGACCTAAACTTTCCCCTTGTCCTCTTGTCACTCGATTCTGCAAATTTTGACTGCTTCGGTGTAGAAGAAGATCCTTGCTTTGTCTTTCTCCGTTTTACTGTTCGACGCTTAAGCGATTCTTGCACACGAATTCCCTCATTACCAATGGTTTCTTCATCGCTAATTTCTTGTGCCGATTCATTCTTTGAAGATTCTTCATCTTCCATCTCAAAGACTTGATCATCTGGTTTCGATTGGTCATTCTGTGAAGAATCTTCACCTTCTATTGAATCGATTTGAGCATCACCACCGGATTTATCGACAAAGTGAGATTGATCTTCATCACTACTCGATTCATCAACCAACTGAGGTCGACTAAACCTACCATCATCTCGAGTTTCCGTTGATCTCCTTCCTCCTCTTACCAACCCTCGTCGAGTTGATCTCACCATCTTCTCAAATCGTCGATACACCCGAAGAACACCACACAATTTTTTTTTTTTCCTTCGATACAACCAAAGACAATACCAAATAAAAAGTCTTATTATTATCTTTTTTTTATCTTCTCCCCATCGATACAACCTATGCTTCATAAATCAAACAAGTCTCGAGCAAATCTTCTTAAAACTTTAACCAAAATTAAACCGGTTTTCTCCAAAAATATAATCAAAATCATATAATCTGCTCAAATCAAACCGATTAATTAACCTTAAACTCAACATCTTCTCGATCTTGCTCTTGAACCAGCCCCACAAAGACTCACATCTCACAAACCCCAATTGAATTTCTTAAAGTTGAAAAACGATTAAAATCTAAAGCCTTTGTGAATATATCTGCTAACTGATCTTCAGTATCAATATGATCAATCTGAACCTGCTTTCTCTCAACCAGTTCTCTGATAAAGTGATGTTTTACATCAATGTGCTTGGTCCTTGAATGTTGAACAGGATTCTTAGAGATATCAATTGCACTTTTGTTATCACAATATACTTGTAGTTCTCCTGAATCCATACCATAATCAGCTGATATCTGCTTCATCCACAATAATTGAGTACAACAACTCCCCATTGCTATATATTCTGATTCAGTTGTAGACAAGGACACTGAATTTTGCTTCTTACTCAACCAGGCTATTAGATTGTTGCCTAGAAAGAAACAACCTCCACTTGTACTCTTTCGATCTGTTACACTTCCTGCATAATCTGCATCACAGTAACCAAACAACCCTTTGTTCGAACCTTTAGAGTACCAAATCCCAAAATCAACAGTTCCTTTGACATACTTGATAATTCGCTTGACTGCTTCAAGATGAGACTGTTTTGGTTTTGACTGATACCTTGCACATATACCCACACTAAAACTCAAATCTGGTCTACTAGCTGTAAGATATAGTAAGCTCCCAATCATTCCTCTGTATTGCTTGACATCTACATCCTTACCATCAACATCTTTTGACAGTTTCAATGAAGTGCTCATAGGTATCACAACTTCTTTGCACTTATCCATCTGAAACTTCTTAAGAAGTTGTTTAGCATAAGTACTTTGTGAAATAAAAATACCTTGATCTGACTGTGTAATCTGCAACCCAAGAAAATACTTCAATTCTCCAACCAGACTCATCTCAAATTCTTGTGTCATACTACTCACAAATCTATCCACCAACTCTTTTGAAGTACTTCCAAAGATAATGTCATCAACATAAATTTGAACCATCATAATATCACCACCTTGTTCCAAAATAAACAGAGTCTTGTCCACACTTCCCCTGTTATAGTTCTGCTCCATAAGAAAACTAGTCAGCCTTTCATACCAAGCTCTTGGGGCTTGCTTCAAACCATAAAGAGCCTTTTTTAGTTTATATACATACTCAGGCCTAACTGGATCTTCAAACCCTTTGGGTTGTTCAACATACACTTCCTCTTGCAAGATCCCATTCAAGAAGGCACTCTTAACATCCATTTGAAAAACTTTGAAGTTCAGAATGCAAGTCATTCCAAGAAACAGTCTTATTGACTCAAGCCTTGCTACTGGTGCAAAAGTTTCTTCAAAATCTACACCTTCAATCTGTGTATACCCTTGTGCAACTAATCTTGCTTTATTGCGAATTACAACACCACTCTCATCAATCTTGTTTTTGAAAATCCACTTAGTACCAATAATATTCACATCTATTGGTCTACGAACCAGTTCCCAAACATCATTACGCTCAAACTGTTCTAGTTCTTCTTCCATGGCTATAATCAAAAAATCATCTTGAACAGCTTCTATATGATTCTTTGGTTCGATCATTGACACAAAACACTCATAGAAAACAGTTTCTAGAGTTGTAAAGTAACTTGTCATTTTCTTAAAGTCAATCTGCACTCCTCGAGTCTTCATTTTCTCATTTAAGTCCCCAATAACATCAGATGCGGAATGATTCTTATGAACTTGTTGTACTTCTTCTGGTTTTGTAACTGGAACATCCAACTCAGAAACTTCATTGTGTGCTTTAGTGATGCTTACCTGTTCTGAATCACTGTCTGAATCATCATCTTGTACAGCTACAGATTGATCGTCAAAGACTACATTCACTGATTCCATGATTAAACCTGTACGTCTGTTGTAGACTCTGAATGCTGTACTACTTTCGGCATAACCCAAAAACATGCCTTCATCACTTCTGGAATCAAATTTGCCAAGATAATCTTTGTCATTTAAGATATAGCATTTGCATCCAAACACATGGAAGTAACTCAGATTTGGTGTTTTGCCTCTCCACAAGTCATAGGGTGTTTTTGTAGTATCCCTTCGGACATAAACTCTGTTAATTATATAACACGCAGTGTTCAATGCTTCAGCCCAGAATTTCTTAGGAACTTGATTTCCATGTATCATTGCCTTAGCCATTTCCTGAAGAGTTCTATTCTTTCTTTCTACTATTCTATTCTGTTGTGGAGTCCTTGGTGCTGAGAATTGATGTGCAATCCCATGTTGCTCACAAAACTCCTTCATAGCCTCATTTTGAAATTCTCCACCATGATCACTTCGAATTTTCTTGATTCCTCCTCGTTCATTCAGTAGTTGTAAAGCTAAAATCTTGAAGTTGTCTATTGTATCTGATTTGTCACGAATAAAACAAACCCAAGTGTATCTGGAGTAATCATCAACTAAAACAAACACATATTTCTTTCCTGCTAGGCTTTCTACTTGCATTGGTCCCATTAAATCCATGTGAACCAGATCCAGAGCTGATTTTGACTGAACATCTGGAACCTTTTTGTGCTGAATTTTGACCTGCTTTCCCTGATTACAAGGCCCACACACCATATTGTCTTCCCCTTTAAGCTTAGGTACTCCTCGAATTATCTCTTTATTCACAAGAGTAGCAAGATTCCTTGTATTCATATGTCCAAGTCGTTGATGCCATAGATCTATACTCCCTCTAGCACTGTAGCATTTGATTGAATGTTTCTCCCACATGTAACAATTATTCCCAGATCTTACACCATATAACTTGACATTACCCGACTCATCCAATGCTTTGCAATCAACTTTTGTGAATAAAACTGACAATCCTTCGTCACAGAGTTGACTAATGCTTATTAAATTTGCACGCAGTCCTTGAACTAGATACACATTCACCAGTTGTGGAAACTCTGTATCACGTGTTGTACATTTGCCTTGTATAAAACCATGACTTCCATCTCCAAATGTTACTGTACCTCCTTTCAATTTCTTGATATTCTGTAGATTACTCTTTGTTCCAGTCATATGTCTTGAGCAACCGCTGTCAAAAAACCAAGGCTCCGTGTCTTCTTGTTCTTCAGTAATCAAAGCCATATCGCACATTGATTTCGTTTCTTCTTGTTCTTCAGTAATCATGGCCATATTGCATCTAAACCCTGATCCTGAGGCTACCATTGATTCCGATTGATATAGGTCAGCTTTCTTCATCCAAACTTGTCTTCTAACTCCATTCCAGAAAAATCTTCCTTGTTGCTTTAAGGTACAGCCTTCTGCCAATATTTGTAACAAAAACGTTTGTAGTGACCGATTTTTCCACAAAAGTAATAAGTCAAAGATCCATTAGAAACACCATAAGATGTCTCCTTCTCAGATTGATAGGCTCCCGCAGATATAAATTTGGTTGTCTGTGATTTAGCTCCCATGTTCTCATTAAAGCCTAATCCTCTATGAGTCTTCTCAGTTCTCCCATAGCTCAAAATTTTGTCAAGTTGCTTGGTTCTTGCAAACATATGAATCTTCCTATGTTGTTGGTCTAATTCAGTTTGTAGTTCTGTAGATTTATTCCTTTATCTAAGTAGCTCTTCTTCAAGCTTGTCAGCTTTTGCCGATAAGACCAACTTCTCTTTCATCAGATCTAGCGAATCTTTAGCCAGCTTTTTCTCATCCACCAATTCATTCTGTAACGATATAACAAGTGCTTCTAAACGAAGTTTTTCAGTTATCAAAACTTGATTTTCCTTTCCTAGAGAAATAAGTGTATTTCGCACTTCCTTGTAACTCTGAACAATGTCAAGAACTTCATCTCCTTCTGATTCTGAATCAGTTACTTCTTCCCCATTCTCAAATTCAGTAATACCCACCATAGCTACTAAATTAATGAGTTCTTCTTCGCTACTGCTATCACTATCTGATTCATTCTCAATGCTAATCATAGACTTTTCTTTCTTGACTTTAGAGTTGCTCACACATTCCTCATGTGTGTGTCCAGTCCCTTTACAGATTGTGCACTTGGCATCTCGTAACTTGATTGTTGGACATTCTCGGATAAAATGACCATATCCCTTACATTCATGGCACTGCATATCAGCCTTTTTGTCTTCACTTGTCTTCTTGAATGAATTACTCTTCTTTTGACCTTGACCTTGTTCTATCCTTCTTAAAGCTCGATCAAATCTTCTTACCAACAAGCTCACAACATCTTCTTCTCCTTGATCAGTTAAGTCTTTGCTTACTGCTAGAGCTATTCCTTTTGATTTCTTAATCCCATTAAGGTCCATCTCGTGTGCCTGTAGCATTCCAACCACTTCACCGTAACTGAGATTTTCTAAATCTTGAGAGACAGTTAAGGCTGTTTTGTATCCCATAAACCTAGATGGAAGACACCTTAAAAACTTTTTGACTAACTTCTGATCCTTATACGTCTTCCCAAGAGTTAAGGCTTCTTGTGATAGAGCACTCAACTTTGAACTAAAGTCTGAAATTGATTCATGTTCCTCCATCTTTAGATTCTCAAATCTAGAAGCCAACATATCCTTTCTTGAATTCTGCACTTTTGTTGTACCTTCATAATGAATTTGAAGGATATCCCATGCTTCTTTAGCAGTTTCACATCCTTGAATCAAATCAAACTGTTTTCTCCCAACACTGCAATGAATAGCACTTAAGGCTCTTGAGTTGTATTTTGATCTCTTTTGTTCTTCATCAGTCCATTCTGCTTCGGGTTTGGGAATTCGCTTGCCTGATTCATCCTTGATCGTTGGTTCCTCCCACTTTTCTAGAACAGTCTTCCAAGCAAGGCGGTCAATACCTCCTATGATGGATTTGATCCTCGACTTCCAAAACCCATACTTTCCATCATCCAAGATGACTTTGTTGTTGTTGATCAGATCTCCGTAGCTATCCATCCTGTCCGCAGAATCTCACCTGTAGTAATCTGAACAAGTGTTGCTCTGATACCAATTGAAAGTGTGAGAACTTATGATCTGATCTATGAAACAATGATTTCTTTAAACTCTCTTTTGATTAATAGAAAATCTGTTTACAAGTTTGTTCTAAACAATTTTCTAATCTCTCAAAACTCTCTTTAATGAAACCTCACGCTCTCTCTAAGTTCTTAGCTCTTTTCTTTTCTTAAAGACTAAAACTTAGTAGCTAGGTTAACTTTCTCTTGTTTGTGCTAAAGTGTTCAATCGGCCTTAGCACCCTATTTATAGAACTAGCTCTTTGCCACACAATAGGCAATCTACCTATTCTAATCCTAATAGGAATTAGACAATTTCCTTTTCCTTTATGTTTAAGGAAATTTCCTTCTTTCCTCATGTTTACATTCCTATTGTAAACATGAAGTTCTTTACTCTTCTAGAAGCTTCTCGTGCCTTCTACTCTTGTGTAAGTCTTCTTGATTGTTAATAAACATCCCGATGATCTGTATTTGTACATGTACTCTGTTCTTCTGAAGTAGTTCACCTTTTGAACATATATCACATCTTCATTATTGATCTCAGCGCAGGTCCCTTTTGGTAGTTTAAAACATCGGTTCATCGTGTAGATCGGTGTAGCCAGAGCCACCGTCTTAATTAGTACCACTTTACCAGCCTCTGATAAATATCGGTTCTTCAAACTCTGAGTACGCTTCTGCACCTTATCCACCACACATTTGAAGATTTCTTTTTTCTTCTGGCCTACCTACTCAGGTAAACCAAGATATTTCTCACAGCCTCCGTCATTGTGAATATTGAGGATCCTTCTTAGCTTTGTTTTGATCTGAGACCTTACTCTTGAGCCAAAAGTGATTGCAGATTTATTGAGATTTACAGCTTGACCAGAAACTCTCTCATATGTTGATAAGATTTTCATGACTGTAGTGCATGACTTTGGATGGGCGGAAAAAAGAAGAGAGCATCATCCGCAAATTATAAATGATTGATCGATGGTCATGTGTTGCTGATCTTCATACCCTTTAGTTTGCCTTCTCTTGCAGCTTTTGATAGTAGATGACTTAAAAAATCAGGCACATAGGATGAAAAGGTAATGGGATAAAGGACCACCTTGTCTGATTCCTCTTTCAGGTGTGATATGTCCTCATGGGATTCCATTGATCAGAACCGAGTAGCTAACTGTTTCTACACAATTCATTATCCAGTTGATCCAGACTGTATCAAATCCCATATGCTGCATAGTCTCCCGTAGGAATTGCCACTCAAATCCCATATGCTGCACTGTCTTCACCGTCATGTAGCTGTTCGCCCAACGTTTTCTTTTTTTCAGTGGGTGGATCATCTCATGGGCTATGATGACATTATCCATTATGTTACATCCTTTGATAAAAGCTGCTTGGTTCTCTAACACAATAGACGATAAGTGGCATTGCAGGCGTTCGACTAAGATTTTTGAGATGATTTTGTAGTTTACATTGCACAAAGCAATTGGTCGAAACTCACTCATGGTTGTCGAAACTTCCACCTTTGGGATGAGGAATATGTTTGTGTGGTTTAAGTTTTCCTTCATGCTGCCCTCTCTGAAAAAATACATAATCTCTGCAATGACTTCTTGTTTTATGTCTGCCCAAAATTGTTGATAGAAAGCAGCTGTGATTCCATCTGGACCTGGTGCTCTATCAGCACCAATATTGAAAACAACATTTGTTATCTCGTCCTTTGTTACCATACGCTGTAAATCAGCATTCATAGCATTAGTCACCTTTGGTTCCATACCCTGAAACACCTCTGTGTAATATTGATCCTGTGTTCTTGTCGATCTGAAGAGGTTTGTGAAAAAAGATTCTGCGATGTCACCTATCTCACTTTCACCTATGTAAACTCTTCCTGAATCCTCTATCGCCAATCTTCTGTTCCTTGCAACTCGTTCTTTTGCTGCTGCATGAAAATACTTTGTGTTTCTATCTCCAAGAGTAAGCCAAGTATTCCTACTCTTTAATTTCCAATGGTGTTCTTCATCCCGATAGGCTTGAGACAACTCGCATCTTACTCTGTTGATTTCTTGTGTCGAGTGTGTGCCATTGGTCAAAGCCCGGTCTAATTCCTTTTTCAGCGTACTGATCCTGACAGTTGCATTCAATCTATTGTCCTTTTTGCAGTTGGCAATTGTGCAGCGGATTCCTCTTATTCTATCTGAGAGAGAATTGGAAGTGTCTTGATTTTTTCAATCTGTAACCACCATATCTTTGAATCCTTCTCGTTTGATCAATCGACTGTCATAGCGAAAATGTTTCCTACGCTGGTCTGGTGTGTGACAGAAGCTCATAACAAGTGGTCGATGATCTGATCCTTCAAAAGGGAGGAATTCTGTTAGAGCTGATGGGAAGAGAGTTAACCATTCTGGATTGGCCATTGTTCTGTCCAAACAGCACCAAACATTATGAGTATGGCGTTTCCCTGTCCAAGAGAATCTATCTCCTATTGACTTTAGATCATGGAAATCAAAGGTGGTGATCATATGTCTGAAATCAGCAAAAGATATCTCTGGTCTTTGTGGGCCTCCTTTTTTCTCCTCGTTTCCTTTTATCTCATTGAAGTCTCCCATTACTAACCATGGATCTTGTCTCATATCTGATATAGTTTCTAGTAAATTCCATAAATAGTGTCTGCGACTTTGATATGGATAACCGTAGACAACCGACAAATAAAACGAAATTCCATTGAAGCAGATTTGCATATCTACAAGATGAGCTGAAAGGGAAATAACTGAAACAGATACTGGATTTTTCCAAAGCACAGCCATTCCACCACTTATATCTTGTGGTGGAACTGTTACAAACAGAGAATACCCCAAATCATAAGCGACTTCATTAATCTTGGTATCCTGCTGTTTTGTTTCCATTAGGCATAACATGTCCGGGAGATACATCCGTTGTATCTCCTTAAGGCGTCGAACTGTAAGGTCTATGCCAAGCCCTTAACAGTTCCAGCAGGCTGTATTCATGGTGGATGTGGTGGATTAGGGCCCACCGTGCCTCTATACTGGTTGTTCCTTGAGGAACTGCTGCTTTCTCCACTCTCTCGGATCACTACTTTGGACGAACTGAGCAGAACTGCTTCACTGTCGTTCGCCTCTGTATCCTCTCTTTTACGTTTTATTAAGATTCTGATTCACCGGAGAAGTGCATCGGAGAAGAAGAAGAAGAGGAGAGCAATTAAGGCTCTGACTAACTTTCTTAACAGAAAATAAATGTGAATTACAAAGCTTAGTTTAGGAGAATTAATCTCATCTCCTTATATACAAACATCTCATTAAACCAAACTAAGTAAACCAGAGATAACCGATATCCGGTTGAACCAATCCTCATGTATCTAATACGCCCCTCTCAAGTCGTTATCTTCAAAGGTGTCTGGTTTGGAAGATAAAGACTTGATAATGACATCTTAGAAAGCAATCCATAGAAAGGACCTGGATGAAGCGGTTTGGTGAGAATGTCTGCGTGCTGGTTTTCTGATGGTACATGAAAAACCTTGAGCTTGCCAGCTTTAATCTGATCACGAACCGTGTGACAGTCGATCTCAATGTGCTTTGTCCTCTCATGAAAAACTGGATTCATCGCAATATGCATAGCCGATTTATTGTCACAGTAAAGCTTAGCAGGACTAGTCACATGGAGATGTAGGTCCGTTAAGAGCTGTTGCAGCCAAATAATCTCACAAGTCGCATGTGCCATGCTACGATATTCTGACTCTGTGCTGCTACGGCTCGCTACACTCTGTTTCTTTGACTTCCACGAGATCAGAGAATCACCAAGATAAATGCAGTAACCAGTTATTGATCGCCTTGTATCCTTGCAATTTCCCCAATCAGCATCCGAGAAACCATTCAAGCATATCTCTGAATCAACAGAGTACATTAGACCTTGTCCAGGATTATTCTTGATATACCTGAGGACCTTATGAGCCGCCTGAAGGTGAATATCGGAAGGTGCAGAGATAAACTGACTTAGTTGATGGACAGCAAACGTGATATTCGGTCTTGTGATGGTGAGGTAATGTAATCGTCCAACAAGTTCCCTGTACGACCGAGGATTAGGAAGAGGTGTTCCCATTGTTGCAGTAAGATGGAGACTAGGATCCATTGGGAGTGGACTTGGTTTACAACCAAGTAAACCAGCATCCTCCAACAAGTTCTGTGCATATTTTCTCTGACAGACCGAGATACCTTTGGAAGAGCGTGAGATTTCAAGTCCAAGGAAAAATCTAGCAGGTCCAAGATCCTTAATTTTGAATTCAGACCGTAATAATGCCTTCAAACTCTCCACTGCATTATCATCATTACTAGCTATCATAATATCATCAACATAAACCAAAGCTGCAATGAATGATCCGAGTCTCTCCTTGACAAAAAGTGTATTATCCGCAGGTGACTGAATGAAATTTGCACCCAACAAAACAGAGGATAAACGCTTATACCATTGGCGAGAAGCTTGCTTCAAGCCATAAAGAGATTTGCGAAGTCTACATACCGGATTAGGAGGCAAGGTGACATTTGGTGGAGGAGTATACCCTTGAGGTAAACTCATATAAATTTCTTCATCCAAATCTCCATGTAAAAATGCATTAGAGACGTCCATCTGTGTTAAACTCCACCCTTTCTTAGCAGCCGCACCAATAGTAGTTTCACACTAGTCAACTTTGCCACAGGAGAAAATGTTTTGATGTAATCCAAACCTTCTTGTTGTGTAAACCCTTGAGCAACCAACCTAGCTTTATATCTCTCCACTGAACCATCAGGATTATACTTTATAGTAAACACTCATTTGCAACCAACAACATTCTTACCAGGAGATAAGGATTCAACATCCCAAGTATGTGCAGATTCAAGAGCATTAAGTTCATCACCTGCTGCATTTGTCCATTTTTCAGATTTCATGACTTGGGCAAAGGTTTTAGGTTCAGTTTCAAGACTGTAAGAGCAAATATAGGATTGAGACAAAGGATTGAAATGGTCATAAGAAACAACAGAAGAAATGGGATAAGGAGTAGTAAGTGGTTTATCAAGAGATTGATTTACTGGTGGTATAAAAGGAAGTGATAATGGTGGGTCTGTAGAGGTAAAAGGGACTAACGCACAATGATATTCAGAAAGATAGGAGGGAGTCTTAGTAGTTCGTTTAGGTCTAGCCATGGGTAAAGAAGCAGTACCTGTTTCATGTGTACGAGCAGTGTTCTCTTCCAGAACGATACTAAGATCCCGTGGTGTATGTGATGAAGATGCATGAGATGCATCAGGAAGATCAGGAATATCAATTTCAATAGCATCATCATCAAGAAAAGACATGGAATCAACAAAATGTGATGGTGCAGGCAAAGGAAGTACACTATTTGGAAACATATCAACTGCAGTAGATAACAAATTTGATGTTTTAAAAGGAAAAACATTTTCATGAAAGACAACATTACGAGATATAGTAACAGAATGAGACTCTAAATCTAGCAGTTTATAGTCTTTATAACCAGTCGGATAACCAAGAAAAACACAAGGCTTTGCTCGAGGTGAAAATTTATTCCTATCATTGACATTAGTAGAAACAAAACATAAGCAACCAAAACTTTTGAGTTTAAGATAATCAGGTTGTTTATCATAAAGCAATTGAAAAGGAGATTTATCATTTAACAAAGGCGAAGGTAAACGATTAATCAAAAACACTGCAGTTAAAACACAATCACTCCAATGTTTCAAAGGTATATTCGATTGATATAACAAAGCTCTAGCCACATTTAAAAGATGTTGATGTTTTCTTTCAACGACAGAGTTTTGTTGAGGTGTATATGCACATGAAAATTGATGTATCATCCCTTGTTCTTTAACTATTTCATGAAAAACTAGCTCAGGTGCATTATCTGATCTTATTATTTTGATTTTAGAATCATATTGAGTAGAAATCATTTTGATAAAAACTGGAAAAATAGTAGAAACATCACTTTTATTGCGCATCATATAGATCCAGGTTACACGCGTACAGTCATCTACCAAGGTTAAGAAATACCTAAAACCCTCAACAGACTCTATACTAAAAGGACCCCAAGTATCCATATGAATGAGATCAAAAGGTTTCTTAGCAAGATTATTATTTGAAACATAAGCTAGCCTTTTCTGTTTTGCTAAAGGAAAAATTTGACACTGAGTTTTATTAGAAACTAAAGACTGTAAAGAAGGAATGACACTAACAAGTTTACTCAAAACAGCTGGTGACGCATGTCCAAGACGCTGATGCCATAGAAGATCAGAAGCAACCGTAGAAGCAGAAAAGGAACAAACCGCATGAAAAGATGATGAGAGGGTTGTGGATTCTGTCTCAAGAATATAGAGGTTATGATGAATTCTAGCCCTCCCAATCATCAATCCTCGTGAAAGTTCCTGTATAAGACAACAATTGGGAAAGAAATGAGCAGAGCAAAACAAACTTTGAACTAAACAACTAACACTAATCAAGTTAAAACAAAAATCAGGAACATGAAGAACATTATGCAAAACTAAATGTTGTGTTATGTAAATCGTGCCGGTGTGTGTAATAGGGACCCGAGTACCATTCAGAAGAGTAACTGTAACACTAGAAACGGGAACCATGTCTTTAAACATCGCCAAATCTGAGCAAACATGACTAGACACACCACTATCAATAATCCAATCATTAGGTGCAATGAAAGTAGGAAGAGTAGATAAAATGTGGTTTTGAAAATTAAGAGTATGATTCTCATAACGAAGGTTAGTCGAAGGAAAATGAATTGTACCAGAAGTAGAGGTTTTAGCCATAAAACCATGATCAATAATAGTAGCAGCAATAGGCTCTTGAGTTTGCACTTGAGTATTGTATTGGGAAATAAGTTGCTGTAATTGTTGTGGTGTTAAAACAGGATTACTGAAAGCATTACCATCCAATCCAGTAGAAGAAGACATTGAACCAGACTGATTGACCAAAGAATTCGGAGGTGCAAATGAGGCTGGATATGAAGACTGTTCTGTATACACATTAGCAATAGTATTTGCCTTCTGAATAGGATAATAAGGTGCCATCTGCATTTGCATCCTAGGCTGATTCTGAGGCATACGAGGCTGAAAAGTAGACTGTCCTTGCGAATTGCCTTTAAAACCAGTGTTCGTCTTATAACCTGGAGGAAACCCATGAAGCTTATAGCATTTCTGAATAGTGTGTCCTAGACGTCCACAATGGGTACAAACTGGTTTCTGAGTTGGCCTCATCGTATTATACGCAGCAACATAAGTCCGATCACCATCATACGAAATAGGAGCAGAAGATTGAAAAGCCACATTATCAATCCTTGTCAATGGCTTTATAGTTATCTGTCACTCATCCTGTGTAACCATATTGAAAGCTTCTTCGATCGTAGGAATAGGTTTAAGCATCAGTATATGGCGTCGAGCTTGCTCATAACTTTCATTCAATCCCATGAGAAATTTAGTCACACGACTACGCTGTTGCAAATTCTCCCATTTGACAGCTGCATCACACTCACAACGTCCACAAGTACACACTGGAAGATCAATATAATTTTTATGTTCTTCCCAAAGAGAAACCAAAGCTGTGTAGTAGGTGGTAACATCTAAAGATCCTTGCTCAAGCTTACTAAGCCGTCTCTCAATATCAAAGATCCTAGGAGCATCATCTTGCTTAAAGCGATTGAAAATACTTTTCCACATGCCCTCTGCAGTAGGAATATAGAGCAAACTCTGTCCTATCTTTTTATCTACTGAGTTCATCAACCAAGTACTCACAATATCATTGCATCTAGACCAAGTTCCATAATCACGATGATTCTCTGGAGGTTTAGTAATCGTACCGTTGATAAAACCCAGCTTATTGCGAACATTCAACGCCATCCACATAGATCTCTTCCAAGAAGGAAACTCTGAAGCCGTTGTAAGGCGATCTGAGACCAAAACAAGTCCAGCATGATCATTACTATTGAGATAAAAAGGATTCTCATACTGATCCATCTGAAATCGCGGAGGCTCAACGGAACTAGTCATCGGATTCAAAGGAGGAACATTAGATCCCATAGTTTTAGGGATTTGAAAAGAGAATTCGTGACGAATTTGTAAAAGAAAAGAAAAGAATCGACACGAGAAAGGTCAATCAAAGAAATAAAGCAAACAGAAGAAGAGAGAAACAAAGAATGACTCCGACGATAAGCTCAAAGATCATAACAATAAGGATTCTCACAATCCGAAGAAAAGAAATCGAGCAGCTCATCTCTTTCAATCAACTTCTCACAAAGATTCCGATGATAACAGATGAAGTGGAAGACTCAAGAGCATTGCTCTGATACCATATTAAGATTCTGATTCACCGGAGAAGTACATCGGGGAAGAAGAAGAAGAGGAGAGCAATTAAGGCTCTAACTAACTTTCTTAACAGAAAATAAATGTGAATTACAAAGCTTAGTTTAGGAGAACTAATCTCATCTCCTTATATACAAACATCTTATTAAACCAAACTAAGTAAACCAGAGATAACCGATATCCGGTTGAACCAATCCTCATGTATCTAATACGTTTTCCCCTCTCGTTTGCTTCAGCCGCTATCCTCCTGCTATTAGCTTCCATGATCATTGGATTGGGCTGGAAATTTGGCGAGTAACGTTGGTACAAGACACTCCCAGGGATATTACTAGTGGCGTTGTCGAAGATTGGGATGGGATTGTAGAGCTCATTCATGTCCATCTCACTCCAGTACATATTGTACTCACCACCAGATTCTTCTAGATCAGTATCTTCCTCTGACTCTTCTTGATCCTCCAAAGCGTTGTACTCCGGATCAATATCATCTAACTCTTCATCATGCTCTGGCTCTTCAACCACAGGGATGTGACGTTCTGCTGCTCCATTCGGTTCAATCTCTCGGATAATCACTTCCGGATTAAGATTTTGTGGAGGATCATCTCCCTCATCTTCATCAGGGTCTTGTTCTTCTCCACCATTTTGAATCAGACAGGCACCAGTGTCGTGGGTCAGCATGCCACACACTTCACAAAATCCTCGCCGGCCTTCAAACCGAAAGCGTAGAAGCATGTTTACACCCCTCTGAAACTGGAAGTTGCGTTGAAACCTTAAGGGGTCTTCCACATTCCAATTGACTTGCACGCGAACAAACTCTATCCGTGCAGCGGCTTCAGCATCATAGTCAACCTCCATTAGGTTCCCCAAATTTCGTCCAACATGAGCAATGACTTCACGGTTGAGGAATTGAAGTGGGATTCCTCTTATCTGAATCCAGAACGGGATGAAGTTGAGCAACGGTGGGTTTTCAAGAGCATTCCATCGTTGTAGTACCAGCATACGGTCATTAAACGCCCAAGGACCGCGTCTCATGACCGTCTCCAATGATTCTTTCGACGGTAATATGAATTGATATTGGTTTCCTGGAACAATTCGTCCATGAACAAGACCTGCTTTTCCCCAAGCACGAGGCATGGCAGCGATGATTGATCGGAGGTTCTGACATCGTGGCATCAATGGCCAACCCATGATGATAAATCGATTCTCCGCTGCCGCCTGGGCCACTATCTCCTCTGGAATTGGAATTGGCATTGGCGCGTCTTCCGCAACGAGATTGAGATCTTGGACTGCTCTTCTCAAATTGTCACCCATCTTTGTAAGAACTTCGTAGTATCGTAGGGGGAAAAGCGTTTGAGATGCAAATATGATGAAAGCAAGTGAAAATTTTCCAATTCCATGTCTACGATTAAATAGAGGAATCCTCTCGATAACCGCCGTAGCGGAGAATCAAAGTGGAGATAACTGCCCGAGAAGTGGAGAAAACTGCTGCCACTCCGCTGGCAAAATCGACGACAACCGTCGCAAAAGAAAACCGACAAAATAACTGTAAAAAAAATCGCTTTTTTGTGTCGCCATTCTTTTTTGATGCATATTTCTTCTTTATTCAATCTTTAAACTTTGTTCATATTTATTCATTTTTCTCTTTCACTTTTTAGATTTCATTTTATCAAAACTAACTAAAAATAAAAGTTTATTAAACTAATATTTGTCACTAGTACATACATAAACCTCTAGTAAAGCTATTGCACTTTTTCATTTTCTCTATAAATATAAAATTTTAAAAAAACATAAGATTCAGAATAATTTAAAAAAAAACATCAAATTACATTTATCACACTCGTTATGAAGAAGTATGAATCAGTTTGGTAATTTTTAAAGTTCAAGCTTACATAACTTGATATTTTAAAAGAATATGATCAATATTTAACATATGAATAAAATAATTATCAATAATACTCTAATTTTTTAAAAAAGTAAATATAGTTAAAATATATATAGCAGATTGGTTAAATGTAATGACTTATATGATTAAATGAGTTATGATATTTATAATGGACGACAAGTTAAATGTAAAACGTTAAGATTGTATGATGTAATTGTTTAAAAACTAAAAAGATAGATAAAAAATTTATTTTAACATATAAAAAATATATTGTTTTGTATAAAACAAAGTTTATTCTGTGTTGTCCCACGAGTAATGATCATCTATAGTTTCTAAAATCTTCCTAAACACCTCAATTTTTTATTCCTAGGTCTGTGTAATAACCCATCCAATATGAGTGTACCTATACCAGAATAATTTTCAAAACATAGTGTAATAATGATGATTAAAATAGATAGTGACACAAATCGAAAGAGATAATTTGGTTTGTCATCACAAAAAGCACATAACCATGGACGACTATTGTCGATAAAAAACAAGAATTTAAAAAACAAACAATTTTTATACATATAGATTTGTATAAACTGTTTATAATTAACTTAATTAAAAAAATAATAATAAAATAATTATAGATTTGTGTAAAGATTTTAATTATTACTGGGGTATAGAAAAAAAAATCAAAGTTTTAAGTTTTTCAAAGCTACGGTTAAGAAGTTTTAGAAAAAAAAGATGACTTTTAAAAACTCTAATCTGATTATTTGGATTTGGGCTTTTATATATATATATATATATAAGTAAAAGCTGTTAAATTCTAAACCAATAATCTCTAAATTATTACATTAAATTAAAAAAAACAGACCAACCAAGAAACACTAACAAAGCAAAAATTCATTGTGACGACATTTTTGATGTTCACGGTGGGTGATGTGGAGTGTCTTCTACTGCAACAATAAGTCTAGGCTTCAAAGAAAGAAGCTCAAGAAAAAATTGTGGCTAGTAGGCGTTTTCAATGTAGTTGTTATAGCATTTAAAGTTGGTTTGGCAGACCATGTCTACCAATTTTAAGAGAAGAACTACCATGCACCCCGTTCAAACTGTTCCAATTAGGTAAATATTCGGATCTTTTATTGTTTTTCTCTATTTTGTTTTTCCATTTACTAATAACTATGATGTTGTATATTAGATATATTTGACTTTTAAGAACTCTAATCTGATTATTGGATAGATTTTAGTTTTTTTTTTATAAAAAAAATACTATTTAGTAAAAACCTTTTAAATTTTAAACCAATCACCTCTAAATTGTTACATCAAATCCTACCTCTTTTGGTGCATCAAATTAGATTCCGCCGGGTCCAACAACTATAATTTTGTCACATCCATTTACATCTTGCGGTCGAACAACATGTATTATGAGAATCGACGTAAACGTAAATACTCTTTTCCTTTTTTTTTTTTTGTTTTCTTATTGCAATGATTGTTATTCTCTATTTATTCTTCTTGCCATTGGATCAGATATTTTCTTTTTATTATTCCTATGAGATGAAAAGTGGAAAAGCATAAATGATCTGTAGGAGTACGTAGATGTCTTATCTAAGTGTTGTATATATTTTCTTCTTATTATGATTTTTTTCTTCTTAATACATATGATATTGTGTATAGTAGAAAAATTAAAAAATAAAATAAAAAAGATTACTCGACTTGTATACACGAAAGATACAGAGTATCTTTAACAATTAAAATAAAAATAAACTTGTTGTACAAAACATGCTCCTCACATATGAAATTATTGAGTGATGCTTTTAAAATATAGACACCAGAAACCAATCAAACAAATATAATCAGTGAAAATTAAATGAATATCATCAAACCAATAGACGATATATATCACTACTAAATATAAGAATCTAAAATATTAAAACAGTCATATATATATATATATATATATAGGTTTGCCAATGATAGTAATTTCATACTAGATTTTAACCCACGGTGTACCGCGGACATATAATTTTTATTATAATTTATATTGTATGTTGTATTTATTTGTTAAATATTAGATATTTTGTAAGCCATTGTGCGGCTAAATGCTTAAATTAATTTTTAAACCCACAATACACTTCACAACCATTTGTTTGTTATATTTAGTCTGTTTGTTTAGTGTTTGAGATTCTATTTTAATTTTTAATTATTATAACAAAAATAAAGGATCTAAATACATTATAAGTAATTTATACGTTGTGATAAAGTTACATTTTTCTTAATGATTTAATTATTTTACACATTCTTAGTTAAATCTATTTGATTTTCTATGTCAAATATTCTAATATTAGAAGTGTTGACAAATAATAAAATGAGGATTTAACCTGTGTTAGCACAGATTTAATAATATTTTATTAATTCCAACATGATCTCTTAAATCTACTTGATTTTATATGTCAAATATTCTAATATTAGAAGTGTCGACAAATAATAAGATGAGGATTTAACCCGTGTTAGCACAGATTTAATAATATTTTATTAATTCCAACATGACCTCTTTATAACTCATCTACTATATAACCACATTATATAGTATTTTAAACTTTTTTAATTTTACATTTTGTGTTATTTTAAATATTTATTAAGTTTAAATATATGTCAATCGAAGTTCTTCTTACATTAATAATCAAAGCTAACATGTTTTGGAAAACAAAATGGGAATCAATTTTTTTTTTTTTGCAAATGATTCAGAGATAAAATATCTTCAAACACAATAGAAAGTGGTTAAATATATCATAGTTTATGTTTCCATATTGATTGCTATTATTTTTTTTTGTAGTTAGAATGAAATGTAAAATATTTAGAAAACAAAATCTAAAGTAATGTTAGTTTTGGAAATTTTTTAAGAATTAACTTTGTAAATAAATTTTTAAATAAGCAAAACTAAAATGGTAGAACCCAAAATGTACTTAAAAATGTATATATAGATACTTTTTTAGAGACTAATAATATAGCAGTCCTTAAATGTGAGCACCCCATCCCATAGTGGGATTTTTTAGACAGAAGGATTAGGGCCCCAAAGAAGGAAATGTCATTATGATTTTTGATATGCATTATCAGAAAAATTCATTGTCATTTCGTTTCCTGTAGAAGTACTGATTGACATATACATACTAGTAGCCCCATATAATTACGAATGGGAAAAATGTTATTTAAATCACCAACTTTCAAATTTAGGCCATTTAAATCATCAACTTAAGAGGCCATTTTAATAATGAACTTATTGTTGACTTTTATTTTAAACATCATGTTTTGTTGACTGAGCCAAAATTATCATGACGTTAAATCATTTAACAGAGCTAGTAACAGACATTCATGTGTTGTTAAACATCATCTGTTAGTGAGAAACGACGTAGTTTAGCAAAAACTAAAACCCCTAATTTCGAAAATCAAATCCCTAATTCTCCAAATTGATATTATCATTCTCATATTCTCTTCAATTCATCTGCCCCAAATGTCGAATGTGAGAAAGAGTAGCTTTATTGAGATGTTGATAGAAACAAGTCGACGTGAATCATATATTTTGTTCAATTTTATTTCTTCGTTTTTATGTATTTCTTCCTCCCTTCTTTGTCTTCTTATTACTTTTAATTTTCAATTACATATGTATAACAAAAATTTGGTGACTGTAAAAAATAATTATCAATGCAGAATCAAAAATACTAATTTCGATCAAAGCCCAATGAGAGAATCAAGCTAAAGAAATTATCTTCATTTATGTATATTTATTTTATTTTTAAAGTATGCAATATTTTAACTTAATAAACTATGATAATATAATTATTAAATCAAAATTTTTAACTCTCTTACCACCAAAAAATCTGTAATACATTTTTTGTATACTCATCATTATATTTAGTTCTTGTGATCCAAAATATAATTATATAAAGATCAATATAATGTTTATTTAATTCAAAATTGTAATTTAATGATTTTCTATATAAAAAAAATTGATATTCCATTTTCAAAATTTTACTACAAAGAGGAAATCATTAGAACTTAACCTAGCAATATAGCTTAAATTAAGGTGAATATAAAAGAGATTAGAAATTAAATTAATCTTTAGGATTTTTATTGTATTTTATATGATTTTATAAGGTTTCACTCTTTCCTTATTGGTCCATTTAGCATTTAATTTCTAAAAAAATAATTTATAATTTTTTTTACAAAATTAAAATGTAATAATATACATTAATTTATACTTTATGTCTACAGTTTACTACTAAATTGTAACTGAAATTACATAAATTATGAATTGACTATTTTTTTTATTTATCCTCATTCAAACACACTATAAATTATAATTGTAACTCATCTAATTAAATTATTTTAGAAATGTAACTTTCATCCCTTGAAATCCTATAAATAACCATTTTCACATCATCCACCATATCTCAAATTCTAAATATTTTCTTTGTTTTGTTTATATTCTTGCATGGGTTCAAACTTTTCATGGTATATTTTGTTAAATTTATCTTATATTTTGTTCAATTTTATTTCTTTGTTTTTATGTATTTCTTCCTTCCTTCTTTGTCTTTTTATTATTTTTAATTTTCAATTACATATATATAATAAAATTTTGTGGCTTTAAAAAATAATTATCGATGCAGATTAAACAATAATAATTTCGATCAAACCCCAATGAGGGAATCAAGCTAAAGAAATCATCTTCATTCATGTATATTTATTTTATTTTTAAGAGTATGCAATGTTTTAACAAAATAAACTATTATAATAGAATTATTAAGTCAAATTTTTTAACTCTCTCTTACCTCCAAAAATTTTGTAATACATTTTTTTATACTCATCATTATATTTAGTTCTTGTGATCCAAAATATAATTATATAAAGATCATTATAATGTTTATTTAATTCAAAATTTTGTAATTTAATGATTTCTATATAAAAACAATTTGATATTCCATTTCCAAAATTTTACTACAAAGAGAAAATCATTATAATTTAACCTAGCAATATAGCTTAAACTAAGGTGAATATAAATGAGATTAAAAATTAAATTAATCTATGAGATTTTGTATTACATTTCATATGATTTTATAGGACATATATTTAATTGATACTTAAAAAAAAATTAGAATTTAATTATTAAATGTTTTGGGTAAATTTTGAATATCATAGTAAATTTTTACTTTTATCATTAACAATATTTTTTAAATAAGTGGTATATTTTGATATTGTATGATTTGAATAAATAAAGTATATTATTGACATTTAGGAAATTTGTTTGTTATATATGTATTTTTAGGGAGAATTTCAAAAATACATCTTTTTCAATACCACTTTTCAGAAAAACCATTTGAAAATCTTTATTAAAATATTTTTTTTTCAGAAAATTCTCATAGTATTATGATTATTACATAATTAATACAACAATCCGCACATATACGCGGGATATTACCTAGTTACGAATTAAAGAAGGTTGATTTCTCTCTTTTTGGTTCAAGTTGGCCGGTTTTCGGTTTATTTGGATTTCAATTCGGTCCGGTCTAGTTTTGATTAAAACATCTACTTTACCTCTATTTTTTTTCTTTTTTTTTCAACAAAAATTGTCTCTACTCTAAAATCAATAAAACTTCAAGAATTACATTTACATAAATTATAATTCGAAGGTAAGGAAGTAGTAAAATAAATATAAGAACTGAAAGGCATACACTTTGAAACATTAAACTTTGAAAATGTTGAACTTATTAATTACGTATAATTTATTATTTAGTAATCAAAAAAAAGTTAATCAGTATGCAACTATATATGTACCATTCAAAAAACTTGGCTTTGAACCCAAAAAAAAATCGTGACTTCGGTAGCGCATTTTAGAATTTTTTTTTTTTTTTTGTTAAAAGGTATGCAATTTTATAAATTAGTGTCCAAATAGACTATTTCTGGATTTAAGCCCATATAAAATTCGGAAGACCCAATCCACAAACATCAAACCTAACTAAACCATCTAATATAAAACCGATTCGGGTTCACGAAACTGAACTAAACCGGATGACATGAAACCCTAATCTACAACTGAAAACACACAGTCGTAGTTGCAGACCATGGACTGCAGATACTCGCCAGAGTAGGACTTTCAGTGAGCCTGGATGGCGCGAATCGAACGGAGATGGTGATCCAGGATCCGTTGCCATCCCGTCACCATAGAGCCGTTTTGAGAAGGAGGAAGAAATTCGATCTTGTTATTATCGAGGAGTTTTCTTGTGCAGTCGTGAGAGAGCAAAGCAGTAGGAAATAGATCGGGAGACCTTTGACGGTGACTTAGTCTCACCAGATCGCAGACTACCTCCCCCATCGTACAACAGTCTCATGAAACCTCCAGAATCTCCAATCGCCCGACCTAACTACCTTCCTCTCTCGTTCCTTGCCGGGAAAACCTCCTTCTTCTACTTTGCGTAGCTACACTGCCGGTAGAGATCTTACCGTCAGTGTCTCACAGATGCTTTTCCTCGTCACAACTCCCTTGATTTTGATCATATTGTTCTGCCGAGATGATACCGCAGACTACGGATGAAGAACCATGAGCTTCGGAATCTTTGTCGTCACCGAAATCGCCAGAGAACTCCACCGTCGGTGCAAGAGATTGTACTCAGAAGAAGAAAAGATTTAAGAGAGAAATTGCCGCTAGTGAAATCTACGCAACTGTCTCTACAAGTTTGATTTAATTATAGAAATAACTGCAAATTTTAGAATTCTTTTTGCCTTTTGAGCGTTTCATCTCGTTATCTAAAATTCAATTGTTCTCTCTAATTTATAACAACAAAATAATAAACATGTATATCAAATATCTCACGATTTATTAACCTTTTATACTGTACTACATTAGATTAGAATCTGTGCTAAAGCACGAGTTGAAATTTCTTTTATTTATATTATAATTTTTATATAAAATATAAATTTATATAATTATTTTTAAAAGTTATTGTAAATAAAACATTATACAATAAAATTATATACTAAATATTAAGATTTAAAATTTATTTGAGATTTCTTATAATTTTGCAAATTAGCCTGAAATTTATCAAATTAATTATAATAAATATTATTTTTGTTATTTCGATATGTAATTGTTAATATAATCAAAAATTACTCTCAATCTTAATCTGCAAAAATGATTAATTTTTAAAATTTTGTTGCTTACATAGTTAATTTAATTAAATATTCTATAATTTTTTTTTTTTTTTTTAAATATCCGTGAAATCAAGATTTAAAGAATAATTACAAACTTACAATCCATATAACTTATCAAATAATCAAATTATTAATCTTATTTCCTCTACAATATAGAGGTACTATATAGGAGATTATATCATATAATGTATACAACGATGGAGAAATTATTAGAAATATAATTACCACAACACTTAGGATCTTTTCATGCTTACAAAGATACAACACATACATGGTACTAAAAAACCAAACAAAAAAAACATCATATTGAAAACACACGAAAGTGGACATCATAGTGAAAATACACGACTACCATACGTTCATACAGAAATGAACTCATCATACAACCGTCGTCCTCCCCTGAGTTTCATGACCCTTAGTAGTATCGTGGGACTTCGAGATATCATACTGTTTAACATCATGGGCCTTGTTCTGCACGTGCTGGCCCATTTCTTTTCCCTTTTGTCCAGCGTAACCAACAGCGTCAGCCATTCTCCTCTTTGCATACTCCAATTGCTCAGGCACAGTCCTCCTTGTCCCACGAAGATAGTTCATGACCCATGAGATGGAGCTTAGCCCGGTTAGACCGAACATTCCCGAGGCTAAAAAGCCTGTCATGGCTAATCCGATGGTTAGAGCCGCTGGAACTATAACAGGGCTGAAGAGGAGGAATAACGGTAGAGCTACCATTAAGCCAATCACCGAACCGGCTAGAAGTAAACCAGCCAAAGCAAGCAGCGAACCCACCACAGGGACTCCAACCAAAAGGGACAATACCTACAAAACAAAGGACACAATTCAAGAAAAGAAAACTACATTAACATAAATAGATCTAATTAAGAGATGCTATTATGTATAAGTGTATCGATTGGGCCATCTAGACCGACATTGTAAAATTATATTCAATTAGCAATCATCAGAACAAGAATTAGAAAAAGTATAAATGCATGTAACCGTATTGATCGGACCACCATAAGCATGAGATCAAGAAAAGGTATATCGACATAACCATAGGAATCTAACCGTTAACCAACCATTTTACATAAATCCACCACTTTTAAAAGAAAGTGTCCGTTGACCGTTGTTTCCTCAAGACTCATTTCATAACTTTGTAAGCATATGATGATTAAAAAAATGCATTTCTCAACAAAAAATAATAGAACTAGAAAAGGGCGTTACTTGGGTGCTAGATGGGCCACTTTCAGGCATCATGCTCTTGTAACCACTGCCGTAACCGCCACCGCCACCACCTTCATACTGCTGATGACCTCGGCCACCTTCATACGGCGACTGAAATTGGAAGTGCCTATCCGTACGGTCGACGCGATGTGTATCCGCCATTTTAAGATAGTAATGAGAAAAATGTTTTACTCTTTCTCTTATTCTTAATTTGTAATTAATTTAGAAAAGTTTAGTGAAAGCTTTATTTATAGAAGAAGTTGGAGTGATGAGAAAAGGACACCTAAGACGGTGAGATGTTAGAGTAGTAGAGGTGTGGCTTTGCATGATTTCCAAGTTTCAACTTATGTTCTTCTTTTTTTATTTCGTTCACGAGATTTAAAAGATGTTTTCGCTTTCTCCGCTGACACGAAATTAAAGCAAGACAAAAACTAACCTATGCATGCATGTATACTTCAGTACGAAGTCTAGAAAAGATCTCAACTTGTAAAATACAAATTTGAAATAAAAAAGAGATTAGAAGTTTCATTTTTAGATTATGTTCCTAACGGATCCAAAACTATGTTACTAACGTTACGGTCCAACTATGTAATAATATTACTTCATTCATATAACGATGATGACACTAACGAATTGCAAAACAAAATTTTAAAATATATTAGGTCTATCTATAGCTTTTAATTAAATAATATGATATTAAATTTTTTTTTAAAATTTAATGTTAAATTATATTCAAAAAAAATGTTCTGTTTATATAACTTGTGCAACATTTGTTGAGAAAATATTTGATTGGAATAGCTATTCAGAAACCACCCTTAGCAGTGAGACTTTTACCAGAGCACAAAACCCTCATCATATTTTCTATCCCCCAACTGTCCGATGGCAAGCAGCTGGTCCCAAATTTGCCGGTTAATCCACTTAATGATGATCAAGGCTGGTGTCGGTGCAGAACCATGCCGCCGTCTGTTCCTTTCCCTCCATATTGCATAAGTAACAGCTTGAAACACATAACGGATAAGGAAACCCTCAACTAAAGGAAACTGAGGGTTTGAGATGTGATCAAGTTGAGTAGACCAAACAGTCATGTACTGCGCTTTCATCAGACCTTTCGCAAGTCCCGACCACACAGCAGAAGCGTAATCACACTCAAAGAACAAATGGTGTCTGGTTTCCATAGTGAATTGACAAAAAAACGCAAGCGCCCGCAGCCATTCCATTCCACGCAACCTGACGAGCACCAGTTGGTAAGCGATCAAGAACCGCCAACCACACACAGAAAGAGAACTTTGGAGTAGCATGACCAAACCAAATACCTCTGTGCCACGCCACTACAGTAGTCGTGGTGCGAACATGATTCCAAGTATCTCGAGTGACAAACTTAGGACGAAACACATCATTCTTACCCCGCCAAAGCATTCTGTCCATTCGCTGCTGACCTTGTTGCCTGGACAACTACAAAGCATCCTGAATCGTGTTTAAGTTGTCAGAACGGTGTCGTCGCCTACGACGACGTTGAGCCCATGCCTCCGACAGAGAGCTCTTCCAGGGTATTCCAAAGTCAAGAACACCTCGATCACCCACAACCTCCGAGAGCGTTCCTAGTCCATACCAGTTATCAAACCAGAACAATGTTTGTTCACCATTACCAACGTCAACCATACAGAAAGGTTTAGCCATATCTCTAAACTTTAGGAGCTTAGTCCAGATCCAGGATCCCAAAGTGGAAGTATTCTTCACTGACCAGAACGACGCCTCCTTTAACAGATTTGAGTGGGCCCATTTCACCCATAAAGAGTCACCATGAGAGACCAATTGCCAAATCAACTTTAAACAGTAGACTGTATTAGCCTTGTCCAAAGATCGTAAACCCAACCCACCCTCACTGTGTGGTCTACAAAAAACCTCCCAAGCTACCTTCGCCTTTCGAGTGTTCATCTCTGTCCCAGACCAGACAAAACCTGAACACAACGAGTTAACCTCCGCAATACAATCACTAGGCAAACGGTAAGCCGCCATCCAGAAATTACACACACTCCAAAGAACTGAGGATATCAAGTTAAAACGACCTGCAAAGGAGAGATGCCGAACCGTCCATGAACCAATTCTCTGTCTAATTTGCTCCAACAACGGCAAACAGTCCGCATTGGTAAGACGCTTGGTGACTAAGGGAAGGCCTAAATAGCAAATCGGGAGAGAACCAATAGTGAATGGGAATCGAGTTGAATCAGGGAGAGGTGTTGCATTGCCTGCCAGATAAAGTGTTGATTTCTCCACGCTAATAGATAGACCAGACATCTTGGCAAACTGAGTAAAAAAGCTTGTAATACCCTCAATGGACCGTGTTTGACCATCAGAAAGGACTATTAGATCATCTGCGAAGCTAAGATGAGTCAGATTGAGATTTTTGCACCAAGGATGAAAACCAAACCACCTCTCACCCGCCGCCTTATCAAGAATCTTTGAGAGGACATCCATACATATGACAAATAAGTACGGTGACAAAGCACAACCCTGACGAAGCCCCCGAGAGCTCCTAAAAAAACCGGCAAGTTCACCATTAACCTGAACCGAGAACGAGGCAGTGGTAACACAAAGTATAATCCAGTGAATGAACATAGGGGGAAACTGCATGGCAGAGAGGACCTTAGAGAGGAAAGACCACTGCACAGAATCAAACGCCTTTGAAATATCAATCTTGATAGCACAACGTCCAGAGAGGGATGGCTTGCGATAATTCTTCACCAACTCAGTAGCTAGAAGCACATTTTCGATCAACAAACGGTCCTTGACAAAAGCAGACTGATTTGCAGAAACAAATTTTGGTAACACCCGTTTAAGCCTATTTGCAATAATCTTCGAGATCACTTTGTAGACCACATTACAACAAGAAATGGGCCAATAATCTTTCATCTCCATGGCAGAAACTTTTTTGGGGATTAAAGCAAGGATTTTGGAAGTAAGACCTTTCGGCAAGAAACCTTTGGCAAAGAAAGATTGCACCGCAACAACAAATTCAGTACCCAAAATCTCCCAAGTGGACTTGAAGAACTCCAAGGTGAAACCATCAGGCCCAGGCGATTTATCATTTGCCATAGAAAACAGAACCTACTTAATCTCCTCTCCAGAAACAACTCTGGTTAACACTTGCTGATCAACAATAGAGCAACGATACAACAACAGTAGCTCAAGCTCCGCAACCGTTGAGCCCTCAAAACCTGGTGGGATAAGCTGCAGAAACTCGCGAAAGTGACGTTCTGCCTCAAGCTTAATTTCGTCATCCTTCACGACCACCCGACCATCAGAGCAATGTATCTCTTTGATAGTGTTTTGCGCTTTTCGAACCGTAGCCGCTCTATGGAAGGCTTTATTGTTTTTTTCACCTACTTTCAACCAATGCAACTTGGACCGCTGCTTAAGAAATTTTTCCTCCAACACAGCCAGAAAATCCCATCGAGCGTAAGCTTCATTCTCCTCTTCCATCGCTGTAGAGGATGGATTAGCCAAGTTGGCTTGTTGTTTGTGACATAGGACCTCTAAAGCCTGTTTTGTCTTTAAGACCAAATTACCAAGGCGACGCTTTGCCAAAGAATGAAGACCTGGCTTCAAACCTTTAAGCTTTTTAGAAAACCGGAATAGTGTCGATGTTAACAAGAACTGAGGGGGTGTGTCCTTCCAATACGACTCAACTAACGGTTTAAACTCCTCCATTTCAGTCATCAGATTCACAAATTTAAACGGTTTGCGTCTTGGACCAAGATTAACCCCATCGCCCTTCACCATGATGCGACAGTGTAAGTGATCAGAGCAACCCCCAGCTACAAAGACATTATAAGCGTGTGGAAACACCCTCTCCCAGTCTGCGTTCACCAACACACGATCGAGTTTCTTAAGGATTAGATCATCATCTCGCTTATTACACCATGTAAAAAGCGGACCATGGAAAGCCATATCCGAGAGAGAGCAATGATTGACTACGGCTTGGAAGTCCCTCATTTCTCCTGTGAGCATCGGATTGGCATCAAACCGAGAGTGTTCCTGCATATCCAAGGTTTCATTGAAATCACCAAAGAGTATCCAAGGCTTATTAACTGCTCACTTTTGTAGAAAGGGTCCATCCTCACATTTCCCTTCCAGAGAACCCATATGCGTCCCCGACGACTGTACTCATAATTTGTTAGAACGGACCAACTGGGAAACAAATGACTTCCCAACCATGAAACCTTCTTTTCCCGAACACGAGTTTCAAGCAAACAACCAAACTGAAACTTATTTCCCTCCACCCACTGCTTTATAACGGAATGTTTTGAAGATCTATTTAAACCGCGAACATTCCAGCAAAAACCTGACATTAATGTTTGAATTGAGGCTTTGTACTCTGATCTCTAGGAGGATCCCTAGCAGAAAGAGCAGGAAGGTTGGAGCCATGTTTTTTCACTGATTTGGTTCCCGGATGCAAGTATGTGCGCATAGGAACATCCAACTGGGAACCCCGTTTATTAGGTGCAGGTTGACGTATGATGACATTTTTATCCTCTGGACAAGGCGGATTAGCTACCACACCTGCAGCCTCACCCAGAACCGTCTCAGATTCTTCCTCCAGCTCTGTCTCTTCACCCAAAACAGACTAAGAGTTCTTTAAAAGGGATCCATCGTCAATAGGCACCTCCCGCCTTTTCCCCGGACTGCTTCTAACAGACTTCGGCGTAATCTAATCGTCTGCCACTGCATCCTCCTCTAAGGTCGGCAAGGTGTCTGAAATTTCTGTATAGGGGATCATGGCAACTACCAAGGTTGCAGGAGCTTGATCGTTTACTAAGCTAGTCTCCTCACTAACTACCTTAGCTGGGGAGTTCGGTAGAGTCTGCTTATCAGAACCAACTGAGGCATCTGAGATTAAACAAGTTGCAGCAAGATGTCCCCATTTCTTACAACAAGTGCACCACGGCGGCAACCAGGGATAGCTATACTGAACCACGGAGTCGAGCTCCCCCTCTTCCTCTCCCGTAAACACATATTCCCGCAGTAGCTCCTTTGTCAGATCTACTTCAATCAAAACTTGAGCCTCATCGAAACTGATACATGCCTCAGTTTTGGGATGCAACCTAATAGGCTTTCCCACCGCACTAGAGAGGAACTCCAATCCCTTGTCCGTAAACATGGTAGGAGGAACATTGCTAAGGGTGACCCATAGTGGAACTGACTTCAAACCTGGTTGAGCTTCCTCAACATATGGAGTCCACTTTGATACAATCATAGGTAGATCGGCTATGTTCCACATTCCTCGATTCAGTATGCGATGTCTCATTCCCTCATTCCTGATACGGAACTTCACTGTAGAGTCGTTGACTGTGAAGACATCAATCAAAGACGTCCGATCTCCCAACTGCCAGATCTTATTCACAATCATGTGAATCTTCCCGACATGTGGAGCCTTAGCGTTAAGAAACTTGCCAATGACGAAGTCCTCCCACAAAGGCTTCGCACCAACAAACACCTCCTTCGGCACTACAACCTTCTCCTGTCCATCAATCTCCGATACTGCAAACTTTTGCTGAGTGAACACACATTTCTGAGCAACCTGCAGGAAAGAGCGTTTCCCGTTTTTTGCAGGCTGAACCGATGACGAGACCCCCTGTGGAATCTCCTGAACCTGAGTAGCACTGGTAGATGTCTCCACCAACCCCTCTGACAAAACCACACAATCTCCTCCCTCCTTCGCCCCCTCTACGACATCCATCTCCACCGCAGGAGGACTTGGAGAACCCACCGGCGGCATCAAAACTTGACGAGAAAGCAAAAAACCCTAGTCGCTTTTTTTTCACCCTTGCCACGTCAGCCTTCAACTCAAAATCTAAAAATAATTGGTTATTATTACTTTGTTCAATATGATATTAAATTTTAAATTTAAAATTTCATAAGGAGGAAAAATCTCTGATAATTTTGATGCCAACTTAAAATTTTGATCCAAGTTACAATTTAATATCTTTGACACTAAATTATATGTTTTCTTCCTATTAAAATCCCCTCTTTGTTAATTGGGAAGTAAAATTAACTTTAAAAAGTTTACATAGTTATTTCACAACTCCATTACAAATATAAGTTAAAAAAAATTAATAATAGTCATTATTGGTAAAAATGTCAAATACTAATTTATTCAATTTAATTATTTTAGGAAAACAAAAATACATTATTAATTTAATGTATATATATATATATATATATATATCCAATCAAAATAAACATATAAGATTTGATATCTAACTTACCATATTAATTTGTCATTAATTATTATATTTCACCTCTTATTTTCATATGATTCTATTTTTTTGTGAAATAAATAAACCATCATATCATCCATGATCCATATAACACTAAATTTTTTTTTCCACATATGCTATAATTTGAATTTTTAAAAATAAATAAAAATTGTTCAATATATAAAAAAATTGTAACAAAATAAAATTTTTGACTGAGTAGCAGGTCATTCTTTGAATATTTATATTCAGTTTCATACATTATTTTGTTAAAAGTATAATTTTATATAATAAAATAAACAGTTGAAAATTATAAATTAGTTAACTGATTTTGTAAAGAATATAATCAATATTTAATATATCAACGAAATAAAATTACAAAAATACTATAATTTGATTTTTAAAATAATATATAATGTATTTATAGTAGACGACATGTTAAATGTAATTGGTTATGATCAATTAGCAGTCAACGAGTTAAATGTAAAATTACATAATGAGATGGTTTATAACTAAAATAAAATATCAAAAATGGTTTTAAAACTAATATAAAATATAAAAAGTATGTTCTACAATTATAAAAATAATATACAAAATTTCTGTATAAGATAAAGTTTAACTCGTGCTATAGCACTAGTACTGAGCTAGTGTTGAATTTAAACAACTATTTTATTTCAACCTTACATTTAAATAAATTAAAAAGGAAGAGAATTCACAAAAGAAGATTCAGAAGCTAAAGGTCTAAAAGAACGAGCAAGACAGTCTGCTCGGGCGTTTGACGTTCGCGGAATCTGTGTCAGAGTGAAGGAGGGGTAAGATGATCTGAGGGAATGGAAGTCTTCCAATAAGTGCGAAAATGCTGGCCAGTCGTCCGGATCCTGCACCATCGCCACCAGTTCAGCGCTGTCTGACTCGAAATTCAGACAATCAATCCCCATCGCCCGAAGAGACTCCATCGCCCATACCAAAGCATTAAGCTCCGAGTGAAGGGAAGAGGGACTACGACGAAGACTGCAAGCTCCCAAAAGAAGCGTCTTATCCTCATAAGTCCCATACCACCAACCCAAGCCCTCTAAAGGGTCGGATCCTTTCCATGACCCATCAACCTGACACCGAACAGAAACAACCCTTTCCTCCGGAACCGGCTGACGAGTCAATAAGTTCCCCGAGAAGGACTTAGCCTCCTCCCACAAAAGTTTATCGGTTGACGCCTGATTTATAATATCAATTGGGTCAGCCTCAACTCCTTGAAAAACTTTTTTTATTCCTATCCTTCCAAATTGTCCACAAAATCCAGGGCAACAAAAATCCAATACCCGAACCCCCGAAGCTCAACAAGGCCTTGGAGTATAAGAAATCCAAATTTGAATACACTGATCCGTAGGGAAACCCTGTCGAAGAAAGATGCATCGGCGGTAGCTCCCAAACCAAACGGGAACGTTCACACACGAAAAGAGCGTGATTAATAGACTCCACCGCAGAACCACACCGTTGACACGTAACATCACACCGTACACCCCTATGAGCAATCCGTTCCTTTACAGGGAGACAACCAGAAGCCACCTGCCAGAAAAAATGTTGAACTTTTGAAGGGACCTCAAGTTTCCAAGCTTGTGCTCGTAAAACAGTGCACGTTGACCCAAATTCGGCTTCCTTTTGAAATTCTCGTGCTAACCTATAGCCAGTCCTCACGGAATACTTACCGGACTTAGTATAATGCCAAATCAGTCTATCCGAACGAAAAGACTTACTAACCGCCAAACTCTGTATAAGCGGGATATCCACTGGATCCATATACTCCTCTAGAATGGGCAAGTGCCAATCCATCGTAAGGGGATTAATTAAATGATTGACCTTCAAATTAGGATGTAGAACTCTCCCCCTACCATTCGCTGGTCTTGGCTGGTGATCGGGTATCCAAGGATCCCTCCATACCGAAATGTCACACCCCGAGCCTACTATCCACCGTGCCCCTCGTTCCACTAGTCCCTTAATGGAGAAAATACTCCTCCACGCAAAAGATGGAGAATATGGTTTAGTTGCCCGTAAAGGATGTTTTCTCCGGAAATATCTACCACGCATCACTCTAGCCATTAAAGAGTTCGGGTAATGAATCAACCTCCAATATTGCTTAGCCAACATTGCATCATTAAATTCTTTCAAAGCGCGGAAACCCAAACCCCCCATCACATTTGTCCTCACACAGTTTATCCCAAGCTACCCAATGCAGGCCTCTAGCCTTATCATTAGACTTCCACCAGAAGTTTGATATGGCACCCGTAAGTTTGGTTGTCAACGCCTGTGGCAATTTAAAACACGACATAACATGAGTTGGAAGAGCTAACGCCAACCATTAACTCTCTCATCCAGACGATCATTAACATAACTGAAAACGTTAGTCCTGGAACCTTGAAGGTTTTCAGGTATTCCCAAATAAGAACCCATACCTCCCTCACTGGAAATTCCAATTACCGTTTTAATCCGAGATCTTACATCCGGCGGAACTTTCTTGCCAAACATGATAGAAGATTTCCCTAAATTAACCTCTTGTCCCGATGCCTTTCCGTAATTACCTATAATATCCATTACCACTTTACACTCAGACTCCTCTGCCTTACAAAAGAATAGACTATCATCAGCAAACAATAAATGCGAGATCGACGGACAATCTCGAGCAATCGATATGCCGGTAATTTTCTTTTCACGTTCAGCCTTTTTGATATTCGCTATTAGGACCTCTGTGCAGAGGATAAACAAATAGGAAGAAAGAGGATCACCCTGACGTAATCCCCTCTTCGGTAAAATGGATCCCCAAGGTTGACCATTTAAAAGTACTTGATACGATACCGAAGAAACACACCACATAATCAAGGTAATCCACCGTCTATCAAATACTATTTTAATCATAACCGCTTCCAAAAAATCCCATTCAACACGGTCGTACGCTTTGCTCATATCCGTTTTGAATGCCAGAAAATCTGATTTACATCGTTGGTTAGTATTTAACCCATGGAACATTTCCTGGGCAACTAAGATATTATCTGTAATCAATCGCCCTGCAACAAAGGCCGATTGCGTCTCTGAAACCAGTGACGGTAAAAATCGCTTAAGCCTAAAGCATAACACTTTTGAAATAATCTTATAACTCACATTACATAGACTAATCGACCGAAATTCTGTCATACGTTGCGGCCTATCCACCTTAGGGATGAGACAAATATTAGTCTCATTAAGGCGAGGGTCAAAACCGCCCGTTCGGAAAAATTCTTTAACCAAAGTCACCAGATCCCCTTTAAAAGAACACCAGAATCGTTGGAAAAACAAGGCCGTCATACCGTCAGGACCTAGAGACTTCTCTGGGTGCATAGCAAATAATGCCTTCCGAACCTCCGACTCCGTAATATCCCTAGTTAAACTTTGGTTCATACTATCCGTAATGATAGGGGAAATCTCCTGAAGTATATCCGAAATACCACTTACATCTGATCTTTCAAAGAGCTCCTCAAAATATTTTGAGGCAATCCTCTCCATTCCCAAGGGCGTATCGTCCCATACATTGTTCGGACCAAATAGCCCAACAATCTTATTCCGTACCCTCCTCTGCTTAGTCGATGCATGAAAATATTTTGTATTTTTGTCACCCACACGTAGCCAAAATTTCCTACTCTTCTGTTGCCAATACATTTCCTCATCCCTATAAGCCTCTTTTAGTTTTCGCTCAATGTCCCGAATTTCTTCCTGAGAAATCGAGTCATCCATCTTAGCCTCCTGTAACGCTATTTTAAGGGAAGAAATAAGAGAAGGACCAGACGTCACATTATTCTTCCGCCACCACGATATCCTAAAATTATTCGTGCGTGCCCACCCTGCCTCTACCGCTCCTAGTAAACCATCCTTCCCCAACCATCGTTTATCAAAACGAAACTGCCTATTTCGTCTTGTAACTGTTCTAAGACAAGTTGCCAAAATGGGACAATGGTCAGAACCAATCATCTCCAAATAGTCTACCTTGGAATTGGGAAAGAAATTATGCCAATCCTCATTCCCTAATGCGCGGTCTAAACGACACCGAACCACCTGATTATTACAGCGATTTCCTCGCCATGACAATTGCTCCCCATAACACGGGAATTCCAGCATACCACAATGATTAATCATTGAATTAAAAGGTACAAAGGAAGTCATTGGGCGTATAGCGCCACCCCGTTTCTCATGATTACCAACTAATTCATTAAAGTCACCAATCATAAACCAAGGATCAATTCGAAAAGAACCAATATCCATTAACTTCTCCCACACCTTTACGCGATTTTGCGTGACAGGATCCCCATAGACAAAAGTCAAAAATACTAAATGTTGACCAAAATACGCTTGTGCATCAATTATACGGTCACTCTCATATAAAATAGATAATTTTAATTCATCCTTGAAAAATAAAGCTAACCCACCCCTAGAACCAAGGGGGTCAACTGAATACAAGTTATTATAACCAAACTTCTTCTGATATTTTTGTAAATAAGAAAAACATTTTTTAGTTTCTGATAAAAATAAAATATCTGGCTTATGCTGCTTCCACAAATCTCCCAAATATCCTTCTGTCAGATCCACCCCAATGCCCTGACAGTTCCAACTCAAAATCTTCACGTTCGAGCCGGCGGTTTCGGGAGAGCCCCCATCCCTTTCTTGCTTGGACGACCCCCATCCGAAGGTTTACCGTCCACTTTATTAGTACCCGATTTCCCCAGCTGCTTCTGTTTATGTCCATCACCTGCAGGTTTAGACAAGGCCTTAGCAAGTAAGCGTTTCCCTGGAGAAGCCAAAACCACAGGAACTACTCTAGTACTACACGCATTCCTTCTACCATATGAACTAAACGTACTCCCCTTTTGACCACTTGTATCACCAAAAGTAAGAACTGCCAATGCACTATTAACAACCCCCACGGCTAAATCCAGCGAATCAGAATTAATAATTTTACCTTGTGGACCACTTCCAGACTTATCCTGAACGTCGAGCCCTTGATCACCTTGGATATCAGCTCCGTGACTAGGGTGTGAGTCAGCTCCCTGGACAGGAGGGACGACCTCGTCCTGAGCACCATTGTGATCGCCCTTATCAGTATCACCAAACTCACCATCCTCCAAGAGATCATCGTTTTCAACCTCGAAATCCATATCTAGAGACGCCCCCGCATCCCCCTTAGTATCACTTCCCTCCTGATCCCTAGCCTCTTGCAGAACATGGTTGCCAGAATCACCCAAATTGGCATCGAGACCCAGAAAAGCCTGCTTCGCAGCTGAGGCCTGTTTCACTTTAAACAAAGGTTTGGGCCAAGCTGGCCCAGTACCCTTTCTGTTTAAATGAAACCCGGAGCCCTTTCCCGATGACTCGCCACTTCCCTTTTGAAAGCCACGGCGAAATCCATCATCAGTAACAACCTCACCGAAGTTTCTCCTTTGACCCCAAGCCAAACCCTGCGAACGCTCATACTGTCTCGGACCGTGAGGACCACTACCACCAAAAAGTTGCTGCGGAAAGTAACCCTGATCACCATAATCCGCAGACTGAAAGTCTAGAGCACGCTTAGCCTGTTTTCTAGGTTTTTCCCAACCCCCAGCGTTGTGATGTTGTTCCTGTTTGACTCCATGGAGATGCCTTTGACCACCCCTACTCTCCATCTTCTCAGCAGGACCTTGACCCGATCCAACCTTGAGCAACTCTGGACAGACTTTTGAGTCATGCGTAATTCGAGAGCAATGATCACAAACACCTGTTAACTGACTCCTCATCAACCTCTTGGATCTTCCCAATCTTCTTACCAATGGCTTCTAATGTAGCCACCTCCCACAGATGCATAGGTATTCCTGACACCTTAACCCAGAAGTTTATCACCGACGGATAAGAGGAGGAAATGACTGGCTCCCAACGCACAAGAGACACCATCCAACTATCAAAATGGTATGGTCCATTCTGAAGAACAGACAAAAGATCCTCTTCATCCTCGAAATTGAACTGGAAGACGCCTTGTCCAAGGTCTGCTCCCACAACCTTCTCCTCTAGTTTCCAAATTTTGGGGAAGTTAGCAATCAGAGACTCCATGTTCTGACAGGCAGGATTCATTAGCCTCCCAATGAGCGTCATTGAGAACTGCTGGATTCTCTGGGCCAAAACTGAATTGGAAATCGTCACAGTTTCCGTGTGGACCAGAGATAATTTACCCTTGTTGAGAGCTAGTTGAGCCATGGTTCGCCGCAAAAAGAAAACGTAAGGACCTCCCTCGAATAAAACACAGAAAGAATGAAATGAGTATAGCCGCTGAAGAAGCAATAAACAGAGAGACCAAAGAGACGTAATTACTGAGCAAAACCCACACCAAAACCTAAATACCTTATCAACTGTCCTCAACTCATAAGCGGAAGCAAATCGAATCAAATATATCCCAATAATGAACCGTATCAAAGCCAGTCGGAATCTCAATCCTGAGATACGAGACAAATCTTGAGATACTCCAGTCCTCCAGATTCCATAACTACCGTCGACTATCCGATCACAATCAAATCTCCATCCGCTAATCATCAGTAAATAGAAAGAAGACCACCATATAATCTTTTTCATAAAGCCCCGATACGATATCTCCATCTTCAATACCGACGCAACCAAAAACAGATCCGAAATCAAAATCAAAATCAAATCTTCAGACTCGATACTTCCAATAACCCCAAATCGATTGGATATAGCCAACCAAACCAAATCTCCAAATCCCGATCGTATCGAATCCTCTTTGAAGAAACTAAGATCCGATACCAGTATAGGGTTTGCATTAAGAGTCGGAATCAGACATCCGGTCTGACTCCCCTGACCCTCACCACCCAGAGAACGAGAAAGACCCTCTTTCCGTCTCCAAAACCCATCGTAACCAAACATTCAAAAAACCGAACTAGTCGTCATCGAAATCGCCGTAAATTCTAATTGCGACAGATCCATCCAATTCATAATTTTACAAGAGCATATTTACAACTTTTTGTGTGCAATTAACTGATTTTTAGAAATTTTTGGGCTGGCTTTCACAAATTTAATTTGGTGCTATTAGCTGTAGTTATAGTTAGAGAAATTAAATTAGTAATCCAAAAACCACATTTTCTTACAGACATAAGTTATGCAATTCTCATTCAATATAAGTTTGAAGTATATAACAAGTTTAAGATGAGAAATGCTTGATGAAATAACTATATGAAGAAAATACTTAGTCGCTCAGTCAAAAGAGAACACCACATATCATAATAACATATATGTCTTGTAAAGATTTTTTTTTTTGTTAAAAATGTCTTGTAAAGATATATAAAAAACATACTGAAATGGTGTAAATTAGAAGTTGCTTTAAAACAGAAAAATGATAGATAGATAGAGAGATACATAGATCTATTTCCTCATATGATACTTAGAAAATATCTTGAGGAAAGAAATTACCCTCATCGGATATTACTCCCACCATTGCATCAGATCCTTTAGACTGTCATTCACTGGTTCACAAAGCTCTGTAGCATAATTTTTCCATGTAAACATCTCTGGCGTCGGAACATAATATGATGTTGTAGGCGCATTGACTAATGGTTGGTTGGTCTGCATGCTAGCGTCAATTGTCTGCATGCCAGCATCCATGGTCTGCGTGCCAGCGTCAATTGTCTGTGTGCGAACGTCAATTATATGTGTCCCACCATCCATGTTCGAATCCGACTCCTCAAAGAACATATCTTTATACTCATCGTCATCCTCGGTATTTGTCGTTTCACCATCGGTTTCAGTGGTCTTGGAAAGATTATCGTTATTGATTATGACATACCTTACGTAGTTTTCGAGGATGTTATTATGAGCAAGGTTGAGATTTTCACCACTTTGTTTTTGCACCCGACGCATTGTAGTGTTCCAGTGGTTCTTAATACAGTTGGGACTTCTTCCCGGGAGTTCTTGTGCGATTTTTACCCATTTCGTACCAACTACCTTGTGTAGTTCAATCAGTATTTGATCTTCTTCTTTACTCCAAGCAGCATCCTGAAATCACATATTACAAATTTATATATACATAAATGGCACCCATATTTTTTGTATGTATATATCTAAATGACTTCTTTTTTTTTATTGATGGAAGTAAAGGTAAACGGTACAAGGACGCACAACTGTGAAAAAAAAAATTGCAAATTCATTTCGCATTCAATTTCATATTAATTGTAAGTATTATAATGTGTATCACTTAATTACGAACTTTTGTAAACAAAAAAAATAATCAAGATGATGCAACATGATTTAATCGTAACCTTATATATACACACATATAAGTTGTAATTATTATTATTATTATATATTTTATATTAATATTTGAAATTAAGAAAATTGGAAGATTGAAAAAAAGATCACCTTAATATCAGGATGAAGATGGTTCTGCCACCTCTCTCTGCATTGTTTTCCTGTTCGTCCTTTGAGCTTTTTTGCTATTTTTGTCCATTTGTTTGGCTCAACTTCCTTCACTAATTTTTTCAATTCTCTATATATTACAAAATAATATAACATCCTCAGAAAATAATATAAAAAATATATACGGTTAAAATAGTTATTACGAGAGTTTCAGTGATGGAATTGTATATTACTTTCAGTTTTTATATGATAAAGAAAAATATGGAGACTTACGTGTCCTCAGATTTTGTCCATTTCGCTTTCGCTTTGATGATGTTACCTTTCTTTGAATGTTTGCTTGTCCGCACCATTTTTTTTTTCTCTTTTTGATAAGTTTTTACCATCTTCTGACTTTCATGTTGATTCATGATTTCTCTGGTTGTGTTTTTGATACTCTCTGGCACTGGCACATCAAATGACCGAGGTCCACCCATCATTTGATCAAGAGCTGGCACACAAACCCTCTTAGTAAGCTCAGCATTGTGTACAGTTTCATCCCGTAGAGTATGTCCCTGCAAACCATAAACCAAATGGATATTGTTCTTGTTGGTTAAGCTATTCATAGGTTCCTTGAAAGTATCGATACTTGAGTAGGTTTGGATACTCACGAATGGATAATTTGATGGAACTTCATATGAGGGAGAGTTGTAAACCAGATGATTTTGGGTATCATCCAAATTTTGATTGAGGAAATCTTGACTTTGTTTTGGGATCGATGGTATAGGATTTAGTTGGTGATGACTAGAAATATCAGTCAGATCTGGTGGAAGAAACCATTTGTTAAGAGAAGATTGATCTAAATTGTTATTGTAAAACGGTATATAAGATGCATCTGTAGTAACAAGACTTTGGTGGGCTTCATTAAAGATGAAATTTTCATTGGTGATATTGTGTGAAAATTTCATTTTAACACCACCGAATTCAAAGGACGGTTAGACCAATTTTGAGAAACAAAAACTGAAAATGATTGAAATGAGTATGGAATAAAGAGGTATTATGATCGGAAAGTTGAAAACAGATTCTGAAAACCACTGGAGAAGTTTACAATCTTCTTATAAGAATTTATCAAAACTCGGAGAAGAAGATTACAAATGAGTGGTCAAAAAGAGTAAAGTCTTTAGATATGATTAGCTACAAAATGTAAAAAGCAATTTTTTTCTCAAAGAAAAATAATCGAAAGGCCAAAAATGTATCGATAAGTAACCGTTTATAGGATGAGATTATGGCTGTCAAATATCTGGTCAATGTATTAATTAAGCCATAATTGTTTTTTGTCAATAGATGTATTGCGCTTTTAATAGATATTATAAAGTAGTCAAATATAAAACTTTGTGTGTAACGTTCCAATTGGCATCTTTTAATGAAATCCATGTCCATTTTTCGTCCCACATACCCATTTTTTAGTGGGCTCTAAGTCAACTTTCGGCCCTTGGATGCATCCATATATGACTGCTGGTTTGCTATGTTAGGGAGGCTTTAAAATTTTTTTACCGATCATACAAATTACCAAGTGGTATTTTTGCCGGTGTTTTGTTCTCACTCGCACAGTTCTGATAATCTTCCCAAGGGGTCATCAATCATGAATCTACTCCAGCATAAACACACTTAATTATGGAGTTCTCTCAGAATCTTTGACTGAAAAGATAAGTGCACTTTGGTGAAATAGGTGGCCAAATCAATTCTTTTAAACCTCTCGGCATGTACCAGAATCTGGGGTGTCACAATTTACCCCCACTAACAGATCACAACATCCTCGGTGTGCACCAAGACCATCATCCCGATAGTGTGTGCCTACTCGAATCCACACTCCTCTAGGTTCGGCCTGATGCCACTTGTAATGCCTCTATTACCATCTCTCTTAGTGGGGTTCATGAACACTACCAGTACATAGGCCCACATTTATTAATGGGCCCCACATCCACTCCCTGCCATGGGCCCATCCATATCCGACGGTCAGTTTGCTATGTCCAAGAGGCTTTAAAAATTTGTTTAGCGATCCTACAAATCATCATGTTAGATTTCTCTGTGTTTTGTCCTCACTCGCAAAATTCCGATAATCACTCTGAAGTTCTAGCATAAGCACATTTAACTCTGAAGTTCTAATTTGCTACGTCAAAAAGATTTCAAGACTTGTTTACCGTCCCTACAAATAACCACATGATATTCCCCTGTTTTTTGTCCTCTCTCACACAGTTCCGAAAATCACTTCTCGGAAGGTCACCCATCCTAAAACTACTCTAGCACAAGCACACTTAACTGTTGAGTTATCTCACGACTTTTTCCGAAAAGATAAGTGCACTTTGGTGACCTAGATGACCAAATCAATTCTTTTAAAACTCTCTGCAAACCGGGGTGTCACAACGTGAAAGTATTTTTTTTCAAAAAAAAACTATATTGTAATTGCTCTAGCACAATTTAATCTAAAGTGCTTGCAAATATTGAATATGTTATAATGTAACAAAGTTCATCTTATAATAAACAATAATCATAAAATATGTTTGTCAATAATTTACTTTTTAATATGTTTTATTTTAATAATTTTAACTTTTGTTTAAATGTAATTTGACAATGGTGTAAGGGTGTTGAATATAAGGGTTTATTACGATACCACCCAAGTATTGTTCTTTTTTCCCATCATAAGTTTATCCTTTTGGATTGAATGTAGAAAGTGTATTCAACCTGAGAATCAGTTTTAAAATTGTAAAATGGTATAAAATGCATCACTAGTAACAAAGACTTTGGTGGACTTCATTAAAGATGAAATCTTCATAATTGATGATATTATGTGAAAATTTCATCTTAACACCACTCAAAACGATGTTCACACAAATTTTGAGAAAATCAAACTGAAAAATAATTGAATATGAGTATGAAATAAAGAGATATTATGATCAGAAAGTGAAAACAGATACTGAAATCACTGGAAAAGTATATGATCTCATTAAAAAAATTTAGCAAAACTCGGAGAAGAATATTACATATGAGTGGTCAAAAAGAGTAAAGTATTTAGATATGATTAACTAAAAATGAAAAATGTAAAATCAACTATTTCATGAAAGAAAAATAATTTAAAGGCCAAAAATGTATTGATTAGTGACCGTCTATAGGATGGGGTTATGGCTCTCAAATATATCGTCAAGTTGTTAAGCCAGAACTGTTTTTTGTAAATAGATGTTTTGGGCTTTTAAATAATAAATATTATCATGTAGTCAAATATAAAACTATGTGTGTAACGCCTCGCGTCACGTTTTAGTGGGCCTTATGTCCGTTCCCGTTCTATGGACCCATCTTTTTTAGTGGGTCCCACATCCACTCTCGCTCCATGGGACCATCCATATTTGATGGCCGGTTTGTTACGTACGGAAGGCTTTAAAGACTTGTTTACTGACCTTTCAAATCACCACATCATTTTTTCTTGTTTTTTGTCCCTACTTACACACTTTCGACAATCAACTCCTGGAACGTCATCCATTCTGAAACTACTCGAGCATAAGCACGTTTTACTATGAAGTTTTCTCAATACTTTTGAGCGAAAAGATAAGTACACGTTGGTGACATAGGTGGTCAAATCAAATCTTTTAAACTCTCCGCAAACCAGGGTGTCATAATTCACCCCCACTAGCAGACCCCAACGTCCTCGTTGCGCACCAAGACCGTCACCCCCGATGGTGTGAACCCGCCTCCTCTTAGTGGGCCCGTGTCCATTCTTGTCCCATCGACCCACCTTTCTTAGTGGGCTATTCACTCGCGGCCCGTGGGTTCACCATATTCGACGACTAGTTTGCCACGTCTGGGAGGCTTTAAAGACTTATTTACCGATCCTACAAATTTCCACATGATATTTTCCTGTGTTTTGTCCTCACACTCACAGTTTCGAGAATCACTTCCCGGAAGGTAACCCATCCTAAAATCACTCTAGTACAAGCACGCTTAATTTTAGAGTTCTCTCTGGGCATTGAACCGATAAATAATTGCACTTTGATGACATAGGTGGCCAAATCAATTATTTTAAAACTCTCCGAAAACTGGGATGTCACAATGTGAAGGGTAAATTAAAAAAAAAAAGAGACTACATAGTAATTGCTCTAGCACAATTTAATCTAAAGTGCTTGCAAATATTGAATAGGTTATAATGTAACATAGTTCATCTTATAATAAACAATAATCATAAAATTTTAGTGACCATAGAGAAAGTTTGTGTGTTTGGAAATTTTTTTATATATTTCACCTTCTCTTTTGTTTTAGCCAATAAGAACCTGCCACCTAATAAAATTATTTAAAATAAAATTTTGAAATTATCCACGTAAAATTGAATTTCAATTTCACAAGGTTATATGTCGGTTTGAGTTTATAAAGTATGGTAGAAGGTTTAAATTTTATAACTAAATGATGTTATATGTCAGTTTGGGTTAATAAATGAGGATTTAGAATTTAAATATATAAGTAAACTAGATTACAAGTGGATTTGGATTGACAATGGAGGATTAGACTTTAGATTTTACAATTAAACGTGGTTATATGTGAGTCGGGTTTATGAAGATGGATTAAGGCTTATAGTTTTACAATTAAAAGAGATTATATATGTCTGTTTGAATTTGTAGAGGAGAATTAGGGTTTCGATTTTACAATTAAACGAGATTATATGTCGGTTTGAGATTATAAAAAAGGATTATGGTTAAATTTTATAATTAAACGAAGTTATATATCGGTTTGAATATAGGGTAATTAGAGTTTAGATTTTACAGTTAAACGAGATTATGTGCTGGTTTGGATTTAACAAAACTAATATTTTTGTCAATAATTTACTTTTTAATATGTTTTATTTTAATAATTTTAACTTTTGTTTAAATGTAATTTGACAATGGTACAAGGGTGTTGAATATAAGGGTTTATTACGATACCACCCAAGTATTGTTCTTTTTTCCCACCATAAGTATATCCTTTTTGATTGAATGTAGAAAGTGTATTCAACCCGAGAAACAGTTTTAAAATTGTAAAACGGTATAAGATGCATCACTAGTAACAAGACTTCGGTGGACTTCATTAAAGATGAAATCTTCATAATTGATGATATTCTGTGAAAATTCATCTTAACACCACTGGAAACGATGTTCACACCAATTTTGAGAAAATCAAACTGAAAAATAATTGAATATGAGTATGAAATAAAGAGATATTATGATCAGAAAGTTGAAAACAGATACTGAAATCACTGGAAAAGTATACAATCTCATTAAAAGAATTTAGCAAAACTCGGAGAAGAATATTACACATGAGTGTAAAAAAGAGTAAAGTCTTTAGATATGATTAACTAAAAATGAAAAATGTAAAATCAACTTTTTCATGAAAGAAAAATAATTTAAAGGCCAAAGATGTATTGATTAGTGACCGTCTATAGGATGGGATTATGGCTCTCAAATATATCGTCAAATTGTTAAGCCATAATTATTTTTTGTAAATAGATGTTTTGGGATTTTAATTAATAGATATTATCATGTAGTCAAATATAAAACTATGTGTGTAACGCCTCGCGTCACGTTTTAGTGGGCCTTATGTCCGTTCCCGTTCTATGGATCCATCTTTTTTAGTGGGTCTCACATCCACTCTTGCTCCATGGGGCCACCCATATTTGATGGCCGGTTTGTTACGTATGGGAGGCTTTAAAGACTTGTTTACTGACTTTTCAAATCACCACATCATCTTTTCTTGTTTTTTGTCCCTACTTGCACACTTTCGACAATCACTTCCTGGAACATCATCCATTCTGAAACTACTCGAGCATAAGCACGCTTTACTGTGAAGTTTCTCAATACTTTTGAGCGAAAAGATAAGTACACGTTGGTGACATAGGTGGTCAAATCAAATCTTTTAAACTCTCCGCAAACCAGGGTGTCATAATTCAACCCCACTAGCATACCCCAACGTCCTCGTTGCGCACCAAGACCGTCACCCTCGATGGTGTGAACCCGCCACCTCTTAGTGGGCCCGTGTCCATTCTTGTCCCATCGACCCACCTTTCTTAGTGGGCTGTTCACTCGTGGCCCGTGGGCTCACCATATTCGACAGCTAGTTTGCCACGTCCAGGAGGCTTTAAAGACTTATTTACCATTCCTAAAAATCACCACATGGTATTTTCCTGTGTTTTGTCCTCACTCTCACAGTTTCGAGAATCACTTCCCGGAAGGTAACCCATCCTAAAATCTAGGGCTGGGCATTCGGGTAACCCGTTCGGGTTTGGGTATTACCCGTACGAGTTCGGGTAAACGGGTTTAGAAAAATAGAATCCATTGGGTATTTTTAGATATATGGGTTCGGTTCGGTTTGGGTACTATCGGGTTCGGGTCGGTTTGGGTTACAAATTTTAGAACCCGATTTGTACCCGAACTACCGGGTAGCCGAAAAAATATAATTAAATTTAAATAAATTTAGTTAAATTTTGACTTACATAACCAAATATTTTAGATATTTTGATTATTTTTTATATTTAGGTATAAAACTAAATGAAATATTCAAAATTATAATCATAATTTTGGGATAATTGCATTATATTAATGATAAATATTATAAATATGTTTATATGTTCGGGTTTAATGGGTACCCAAACGGGTACCGGGTATTATCCGACCCTAACCCGAACCTACGGGTATTAGAAAATAGAACCCAATAGGGTTTATAGGCAAACCTGTACCCAATCCGAACCCAGTTTTTTAGGTCGGATTCCGGGTTGGGTATTCGGGTACTGTTTTTATGCCCAGACCTACTAAAATCACTCTAGTACAAGCACGCTTAATTTTAGAGTTCTCTCATGGCATTTAACCGATAAATAATTGCACTTTGATGACATAGGTGGCCAAATCAGTTATTTTAAAACTCTCTGAAAACTGGGATGTCACAATATGAAGGGTAAATTTAAAAAAGAAAAGACTACATAGTAATTGCTCTAACACAATTTAGTCTAAAGTGCTTGCAAATATTGAATAGGTTATAATGTAACATAGTTCATCTTATAATAAACAATAATCATAAAATTTTAGTGACCACAAAGAAAGTTTATGTGTTTGGAAATTTTTTTTCTATATTTCACCTTTTCTTTTGTTTTATCCAATAAGAATCTGCCACCTAATAAAAGTATTTAAAATAAAATTTTGAAATTATCCACGTAAAATTGAAATTCAATTTTACAAGGTTATATGTCGGTTTTAGTTTATAAATTATGGTAGAAAGTTTAAATTTTATAATATATCGGTTTGAATTAATAAATGAAGATTTAGAGTTTAAATATATAGTTAAATGAGATTATATATTGATTTAGATTTACAATGGAGAATTAAAGTTTAGATTTTACAGTTAAAAGATGTTATATGTGGGTTTGAATTTAATTATAAAGATGGATTAAGGTTTATATTTTACAATTAAACAAGATTAAATATGTCTGTTTTTATAAATTCTCATAATAAAAAATATTATATTATATTATTTTGTTTTTTTTGGTGAGAAATTTTTGTGAGACATCCTCGTTGCACTTGCTCTAACAATTAAGAGGATAAGAGTTTATAAACAAGAACAAACCTACAACTTGAAAAATAAAACAGAGCATCTAAGAGCTTTAAAAGGAAAATAGAGCAACCGAATTGTGAAAGAGAGCCTCAACCTCCTCCATGACGCTCCTTCTTGATCCGCTGATAATGCTGCAATGACAATCTGACCAAACTTCACACGAAACAAGATGAAGATCATGAAGACTTTGTAGACACATAATACAATTTATAACTCAGCTGAAATTATGTTCATCCGTGGAAGCAAAGCTTCTCACACATGATATAGAACGTCCACGTTGTGGTTTCATACAAGCCAAGCTCCACCACAGAAAAATTTATCGTTCACCCAGGCCGAGTGTAGATGGCATTTAAAAAAAACCTAGCTACAGCCGGCTTAACCCATCTCTGCACAGTATTCACGCCTCTTCTAGCTTCTTTGGAGGTCTAACTTCACATCTCTGCACATTATTCACGCATTAATCTTCATTGTTCCCAATGATCATCAAAGAAACAGGGACTGCAGAATAATGCGCGACAGGGACTTGCATCTTCAAAGAAACGTAAACCCTAGAAAACATTTGGAGTCTTCCTGCCACGTCAGCAGAGTTATACACTCACTCTCGTTTCCGAATTTAAAAGCTAAACTTTGTACAGTTTTAATATCTATAAAACAGCAGGTAGTTTAGTTTTCAAATCTCAGAACAACACATTGTTATAGTTGGGGTTTGCTTCTTCAGAGAGAAACGTTGGGTTAGTTCATCTTCCATATCGAAAAAGCAACAAACTTTGAGTAACAAAAAGTAAGCTTTTTTTGTCTTTCTGCAGAGATAATTGTGATTGTAAGAGTGAGATAATTGCTTGATTTGTGTTGGGTTTCAACTGCAAATTTTGATTGTTTGATCGATCTTTTTGTAATTTGATTTTCTCTACGATTAGTTTCGTGCTTTGTTTAAATTTAGTTGATTCGTCATGACTTTGATCCAATCCTTTAATGGGCTATTAGAAAGTGAAATTGATTTCTTAGAAACGAGTTTGTTGAGTATAAAAAGAATCGTCTTTGTTGGCTTAATTAGTTTCTTCTAATTAGAAAGACTCGTAAAGTTATGATTTTTGAACACTTTCACCCCAAAAAAAAAGTTTGCTGTTTTCTCATTGACTCTTGTTTGTGTTACAGAGTGAAAAAGAGTAGTTTCCATGGCGGCATTGGAGGAGCTAAAGAAGAAGCTTTCTCCATTGTTTGATGCTGAGAAGGGTTTTTCTTCATCCTCATCCTTAGATCCCAACGATTCCTATTTAGTAAGATTCTTCTTGATTCCCATAGTGAATAAGTTTTTGCTATTATTGTGTGTTTAAATTATCTTCTTCTTTTGTTTGTGAAGTTATCAGATGGTGGAACTGTTAATTTGCTTAGTAGATCATATGGAGTTTACAACTTTAATGAGCTCGGGTTACAAAAATGTACATCTTCTCATGTGGATGAGTCTGAAAGTTGTGAGACGACGTATCAATGTGCTTCCCATGAAATGCGGGTTTTTGGAGCTATAGGAAGTGGAGCTAGCAGCGTTGTTCAACGAGCTATTCATATCCCAAACCACCGAATTCTAGCTTTGAAGAAAATTAATATCTTTGAAAGGGTAATGTTAACCTCCTCCTTGATTCAAGAGAAGACCGTTTAAGTATGTCATTTTGAAATATTTTACTGATTTGGACGAGCAGGAGAAAAGACAGCAACTGCTTACTGAGATACGGACATTATGTGAAGCTCCTTGTCATGAAGGACTTGTGGACTTTCACGGGGCGTTCTATAGTCCAGACTCGGGACAAATCAGCATAGCTCTTGAATATATGGATGGAGGATCTCTTGCAGATATCTTAAAAGTAACAAAGAAGATACCTGAACCGGTTCTTTCATCGATGTTCCACAAACTTTTGCAAGTAAAGATATACATAACTCTCTCCAATGTGCAAGCATTCGTTGTGTGTTTATGTTTAGTGTTATATTAATTCATTCGTGGTGTGGCTCTTCGTCTCAAGGGATTGAGCTACTTACATGGAGTTAGACATCTTGTTCATAGAGACATTAAACCTGCAAATTTGCTTATAAATCTCAAAGGGGAACCAAAGATAACTGATTTTGGCATTAGTGCTGGTCTCGAGAATTCAATGGCTATGGTTAGTGATGGAATCTCACGCTTTTAACCTTATGAATTCAATAATTCTTTTTGGACTTTCTAACTTACTCTGAAAATGGTGGTTGCTAAGTGTGCTACGTTTGTTGGAACTGTCACCTACATGTCGCCGGAGCGGATTAGGAATGACAGTTATTCTTATCCAGCTGATATATGGAGCCTTGGTCTCGCTCTTTTTGAATGCGGCACTGGAGAGTTTCCGTATATAGCTAATGAAGGGCCTGTTAATCTTATGTTACAGGTGAATCAACTTGTCCCCGAATCCTTTGTTTTTTTCCAAAATACTATTTACTAAAATTCTGTCTTTTACGACCATGGGATTGGAAGATCATGGAGGAGCCATCACCAACACCACCAAAACAAGAATTTTCACCAGAGTTCTGTTCTTTCATTGATGCTTGTCTCCAGAAGGATCCAGATGCTAGACCAATAGCTGAACAGGTTAGTATATTGAAATCTCATTTAGAAGCTCACTACTGTACTGAAATAGTCCATGTTAGAGGAACATTTATATTAAGTTTGGTGCTTCTCTTCGTATTTTCCTGTTTTTAAGCAAGATATTGGTTAAAAGTTCAGTACTGTTCTTTGTATTCGTCTGTTTCTCTTCAACTAAAGAGTAAAGACTCAAGTCTGATGGTCTTTCATGAACAGCTTCTATCACACCCATTTATTACAAAACACGAGAAGGAAAGAGTAGATTTGGCTACTTTTGTTCAAAGCATCTTTGATCCAACTCAGAGATTGAAAGATTTAGCTGATGTAAGTACATGATGGTTTAGTACTTTGCTTAGTTAGAAACTACCAAATTAAACTTTAACATTAATGATCTAATTGGGTTTTTCAGATGCTCACCATACATTATTACTCCCTCTTTGATGGATTTGATGATCTTTGGCATCACACAAAATCACTCTACACTGAAACTTCAGTTTTCAGGTAACCATACTTCTACAATTCTTTAGGGGTGTCCATGTCAGGTATCAGGACACTCAATTTTCCTGTTTTTTTTTTTTGTCTCAGCTTCTCTGGGAAACATTACAGAGGATCAACTGCAATCTTCTCAGCATTATCAGACATTCGTAACACATTAACAGGAGATTTACCGAGTGAGAAACTCGTCCATGTCGTTGAGAAGCTTCATTGCAAGCCCCACAACAATGGTGGGGTCATGATTCGCGCCATTGGATCGTTTATTGTAGGAAATCAGTTTCTGATTTGTGGTGATGGAGTTCAAGCAGAAGGGCTTCCGAGTTTCAAAGATCTAGGATTCGATGTCGCAAGTAGACGGGTGGGTCGATTTCAAGAACAGTTTGTGGTTGAATCTGGTGATCTTATTGGAAAGTATTTTATTACTAAGCAGGAGCTTTATATTACAAACTTAGATTAGAGAAACACAAAATGAGAAAACTTTTGTTTTCTACTGTATCATGTTGTTGTAACTTATTAACTTGTTTAATTATTAACATGTATGTAATTTTGTGTGTTTAGGTTCCATAAAAAATGCCGGAGAGAATTAATCAATAATCAGGTAAAAACAAAGTAACCAAACCAATTCATTCTGCAGTTTATTGAACATTGTGAAAATGATGAAACCCACAAACAAATCTGTAATATTCACATAACAAGAAAAAAAACAATCAAAAAAATGAACAAACCCAAAACTAAAAGCCTTTGTAGAGGAGACTGATTGTGTGTTTTTCTTGTTTCTTCTCTCATTTAGGTGATGAAGGCTTTGTTGTGTGAGAAGATTTGCCAGTGAGTACCTTCTTAACCTTGGAAATTGAATGTTTTACCTTTGAACCAACACCAGAGAGAATGCCTTGTGATTTCTTATGAGTCTTGATAATGCTTACTGTATCTTTAGCTTCAACCATCACTATAGAATCTGGACTTGTTTTATCATCTTTTTCATGTTCATGATCTCCATTGTCATTCTCATCTTCTTCTACTGTTTTAGGCTCTTCTTCGATATGAGGTTCTGTTGTTACATCCTCAGTCTTATTTGTTCCTTTCACTTTTTGGATGAGGTCTGATAGCGATTTCCTTGCCGGTTCTTTCAGTGTCGGTTCAGATTCTTTTACTGCTGAGAACAAATCTTTGGTTCTCTCGGATTCTCCATCTTTTTGCTGAACTTCTTCTGCAATCTTTTGATTCTCCAGCTTTGGAACTTCATCAGCTATTTCCCTTTCCTGTTGGTTTGGAACTTCATTATTTTGCTGCAAAAATGAAAATAAGATTTTGTTTGTAGGACTAACTTGTGACTTTGAAATAATTTGTTTCCATTGCTGCTTATGCAAAAAGCAAGATGGTGATACAAACGTAGCTTTTACCTCTGCGTTGTCTTGTGTTTTGCTTGCAGAAGACAAGCTTTCGATATCCTGAATCTCGGGTTGTGTTTTTTCTATTGCATCATCGGTTTTCTTCACATTTTCGAAACTTTCTTGATTTGTTTCCTTCTGCCAAAAGCATGGTTTCTTTGATTGAGATATTGAAATGATTGTGAAAACAAAAACAAAAAGAGCTACTGAATAATGTTCTGTTTCATACCTCTTCTTTTCTGATATCTTCTTTGATGGTATCTGTTTGCTTACTCTCCTCTTGATAGATTTCTTTTGTAGCTTGATGATCAATATTTTCAGAAGTTTTGTTCTTCTGCATTGCCACAATCACATTAAAAACTTCGTTAAGCAACCCAAGATAATTCGCAGAACCATGCATAGTACCTAAGTTCACTAAAATACTTATGTTTCTTTCATTTACATATTACCTCTTCTACGGAAACTCCATGTTTGATTGCATCTTCCAGCTCTGTCTTAACATGTTCAACCTCCCTCTTCTCCTCGATCAAGCCAGTTTCTTCCTTTGGCACCACAACTGAATCATGGCTATCAGCTCTTGTTTCCTCATCATGAACTTCCGGTTTAACGTGTGTACCAATATCTTCCTGGACATGTGTGGGAACTTTCGACGTCAGCTCTTGTTCTGATATCTCTTTCTCTATTGCAGGAGCTTCAGAATCCTTGGGCTGATCTTGCACTTGCAAGTTTTCGTTTGATATCAAAGCATTACCATTTTCTTCATTTTTCTCATCTTGTGCTTTCTTGACTCCAAATGAAGCTTCTTCAACTTTCTCTTCTAGTGGCAGATTGTGAGATTGAGGAGACTCAATGAGTTCACTTGGTTTCTGTACTGGAAGATCCCAGTCAGCTTCAGGGTTATTGTGATCTTTGAGATCATCTAGTGTTGTTGAGGACGGAACCTGAAGTTGCTCACTTAGTACTTCTTTTGTGAGATATTTATCAGCACTAACCTCTTCTCTTTGCACCTTTGGTGCTTCTTCTGTTGACAAATCCCTATTATCGTTTCTCTTTGTATCATCTGATATTGCTTGAGTTCTAACAGGTTCTTGATTTGATTCAGGCTCAGCTTCACTAGCTTTCGTTATGACTCCCACTAGATCTGTAATTTGCTTCTCTGATTTGACTACCTCGTTGATCTCTTCTGCATTCTCCAGGACACTGTGAGGTACTTCCTCTTTTTCTACATCCCGCGAAACAAATTCATTACCAACGCAAAGCTCACTCGCATCTTCTTTATCCTTATTCACTTCTGATGAAACAATTTCTTGTTCCTCGTCATCCTTCTTTTCATCTTTAATATCCACAACTTGATCTTCTTCTTTAACAGTTTCATGAGTCTCGTCCTTCTGCTCTTCTTGTAGACTTATCTTCTCTGATTTTGAGGCCTTGATATCTTGTTGTGGCTCGCATTCTTCTTGCTTTTCAGAAAAAATCACATCCTCTAGCTCCTCAGAAGGCAACACAGAAGATGGAATCAGAATTTTCTCACCAGGTAACACTTCTGTAATTGACTGATCAGCTGGAATCTCCCTAGTTCCTTCTTGTAATTTCTCTTCGTCGTTGACTTCAAAGTCTCTGCTGATTCCATCTTTTACTTTTACCTCTTCTTGATGTTCCTCTTGCAAATTGATTTCTTCTATTGGAAGAGATTTCCCTGGAAGACAGTTTTCTTCCTGGATTTTTTCAGTTTCTCCATTTTCATCCTGTTGTAACTTGTTTGCTTCTATGATCCCTGTAGCAGAATCTTTTTCATTTGATTCAACGCCAGCATCACCTGTCTTTTGGTCTTGATCTGCAGACTCTTTTATCATGTTGTCTCCCTTTGATGCAGAATCATTGATTGTTCTCTCTGTCTCCAATGTATTTTGGAGTTCTGTCAATATTCCAACAACGGGAAGAGTTGAATAAGTCTCATCTCTATTCTCTTCCTCTTCTGTAGGATAATCATTTGTTAACTCCGCCACTTCAACATCCGTTTTCTTTGTACTTGCAGCTTCTACCTTAGTGAGGTTAGTTGAAGTCTCAACCAGATCATCTGATTTTTCTGTTCCTTCTATTTCTGATTCTTCTGGCTTTGTTTCTCCTACCTTCTCCTCGAGTGTGTCACCAGCACAATTACCTTCTTGTGGAGTCACTGGTTCGTCTTCCCCAGAAGCCAACATGGGAACTGGAGCTTCACTGAATGATTCTCTTGGAACAGTTTTGGTGGAGAGAATATCGTCTGCTTGTACCTTCTGTGTTTCCTTTGTTTCTTCTTCAAGAATTTCCTCAACTTTCTTTGGAATCTGGTCATCCTGTTCTGAAGCTAAGGATGGAATCTGATCGACTGCAACTTGTAACTTATGCTCTTCCTTTGTTTCTTCTTCATGAACCTCCTGAACCTGGTTTAAAGCTAAATCAGAGGATGAAGTCTTATTATCTTGTGATGTTTCAAATGGTAGACTCTGATCACCCGTAGCATCTATTGCTTTGTCGGTCTCAGGAATTTCTTGGATCTTCTCTTCTTTTGACTCCTCTAGCTTTGGAACTTCAGGGTTCCCAAACTCTTCTTGTTTGAGGGACATATTTTCTGGTTTCGTCGAGGTACCTAAACTTTCTAAAGCTACTGCTGTCTCTGTTTCATTTATGTCTTCATCTTCTTTCTTTGCCTCTGCAATCAGTGTCTCGTTATCGTTTTTCTCCAAGATTATTGATGAGGTCGGAGTCTCGACATGTTCATCCCGCATTTCATCTTCAGGTTCTTTTGGTTGTGTTTCTCCTACACTCTCTTCTATTTCCACAGAAACAGGTCGTTCATCTTGTGTGTCCTTTGTTTCTCTATCGTCATCTGCACAAGTATCTTCTTGCGGAGTCACTTGACCGTCTTCCTTAGAAGCCAACATGGAAACTAGAGCGTCATCAGATGATTCTCTTGGAATAGTTTCGGTAGGAAGGATTCCGTCAGCCTGTAACTTGTGCTCTTCCTTTGTTTCTTCTTCATGAGTTTCTTCAACATGCTTTGGAGTCTGGTCATTTAGTGCTGAGATTAAATCAGCGGACTGAGTCTGATATGCTTGTAATGTTTCATCCGGAAGATTTCGAGAACCCATAGCTTCTACCTCATAAATATCCTCAACCTGCTTTGGGGTTTGGTCTTCCTGTTCTGACACTAACTCAGAGGATGGAGTATTTTCTGCCTGTGGTGTTTGAATGGGAAGAGTCTGATCACTTGTATCTTCAATTTCTTTGATTGTCTCAGCAATTTCTTGGCTCTTGTCTTCTTTAAACTCCTCTATCTTTGTAGCTTCAGTTTTCTCAAACTCATCTTGTTGGATGCATACATTTTCAGATGTCTTTGAGGTGCCCACTGTTATCTCTGCATCTCTTTTCTCTCCCTCTGCAACCTGAGTTTCATCATCATTTTTCTCTGAGAACATTGGAGAGGTTGAAGAATCGACATGTTCATCTTGTTTATCATCTGCAGTTTCATTTGCTTTTGTCTCTCCTTTTTCTGTTGAAGTAATATTTTCCTGATCTTCCAATGGCAATGTAGCAGTTGGAATCTGAATTTCATCATCAAAAGCTTTGACATCCTCATTCTGATCAACGGATGGAAGACTCAGATGTGCTGTTTCAGCAATTTCAAGACCTTTCTCCCTCATATCTCCTATTGGTTCTGCCTCCTGCACTTCTTTACCGTCTGTCTTCTCGGGAACAGTCACATGTTCTTGCTCCTCTGAAGATGATAGCAATGAACTTGTTTCAACATTCATCTCGTTTGCTACTTGTTCTTCCCCAATCTTTTCGGCTTTAACAACGGTCTCATCTTCTGGACCCTCTGAAGGTAAAGCAGATGAAACTTGTATAACGTCATCAGATTTTTCTTCCACAGGACTCTGCTGGTCATTAGAAACTTCTTCCTCTGTTGGTTCATGCTTGTACATTTGTTCTTTCTGCAACTTTACTTCTTTCTTTTGCTCGTTTTGCAGGCATGATTCTTCTTCCTGGGCTTTTTCTCTAAGCTCCGTACTTTCTGGTACTGAACCTGTCTCTTCTTTTTGCTCCAATCCATTATACCCTTCATCTTGACCTTCTTGATTAAATGTTACTTCTTCTATTGGTTTATCTTCGATCTTCTCATCTACGGCTTTGCTTGTTTCCTCAGATAGTTCAGAAGGAGTCTCAAGAGATGGTTTATGCACCTTCTCAACTGATTCTACATCCACAAGAGTTTGGTTGTGTGTGCTCTCATTTAATCCAGCACCTTCAACAGCAGATGGAATTTCCTCAAATTTATCCACGCTTTCGGTCTTCGAGACTAGAGATGTAACAGGTTCATTTTCTTGGTACTTCTCTGATTCTCCGGATCGTACATTAGGCAGATTCACATCCTTCTCCTCACTGCTTTCGTCTTGAATAGTATCCTTAGATTTTATCTCAAAAGATTCTTCTCTTCCCTGGCTTTCATTTTTGATCTCTGAGGTATAAGGTTCAGTATGTTCTTCTGCTTGATCGGAAGATTTCACCTATTGATGGAAAGAATCAATCTCTTAAGGACTGCAGACAACCCAAAGCTGGGCACATGTGAAAACTTTCATAGGTAGAACCAACATAGTCAAAAACTTAAATTGGATTTATACTGATAAGTAATTTTGGTTCTAACTCGTTATTTACTTTAAAATTGCAGGCTTGTCACTGTGTCTTAGTTCTAACCTAATTATCAACATCAAACACACACAACAAACATCACAAGTTAAAATCTATATATATGAAGATCATATCTTTACCTCATCAGAAAAAATGACAGACTTAACTGTCTCTGCTTCCTTTTGTTCTTTACCCACTTTCAGGTCCAGACTCGTTTCTGTGTCTTCCTTTGTCTCTTGGCCTTCTTCTGCTCCACCCATTTCACTATGCACTGCCTCTGTTTCACTATTATTGGTCTCCAAAGTATTTAAGATCGCAGCTTCTTGGACTGTTGAAGTATCTATAGCCTCAACTTCAAGGGTCTCACATTGTGGTATGTCTCTCTCCAACACATGTTGATGTTGTTCTGTATCCTTTGAGCTTTGATATACCTCTTCCTTGAGTTCTAGTGAGTGTTTCGATTCATCTTCCTCTCCTTGTATTGTCTGTATTTCGATTACCCTAGGACTTTCTTGTACCTGCATAGAAATAATGTTAAGACTTAAGATTTAGTAGTGTTAATAAAGTTGGTTAGAATAATTTTTTGCTCAAATCTAGTTTTTCGATTTTAAGACCTCTTCTGCCTTTTGGGTTATGTCCTGGTCCTTTTCTCTATCTCCAGTCACTTCTCTTGAGAGTTTCTCCGCATCGTCTGAGTTTTTGATTGCTTCCAGTGATTCTGCATTCTCACCCTGATGATCATCTCCTTCCAAGGTTTCAGATTCATGCGATGTAGCTTCCTCATTATTGACGATCTTAATGTCTTCTACAACTGTCTTTGCAGTCTCTAATTCCTTTTTCTCCGTCACATCCAACATCGGTTCTGCATCTGTCTTTGTCTCTGCCTCTTCCTCTTCTTTTTCCACTTCAAGAAGAACTCTTCTGGTAGTTTCAACATCATGTAATGATTCACCATTTTTTGCAGTTTCTTCTTCTGTAGCTTCTGGGCTATGCAAAGCATATGTTTCATTCATAATGTTCTCACTGTTACTTGAGATTTCCTTTTCTTGTTCATCTCTGGACCATGCCTCTTCGACTTGTTTCTCCGGCTGATTCTGATCCCTAGAGAATTTTTCAGTCAAAGAAGGTTCCATATCTATTGTCTGCTCCTCTATAGCCTTAGAAACCATCGGTACTTCCTCCACTTTTTCGTCTTCCATCTTCTCAGAAACAATCCCATGTTCTTGCTCCTCTGAAGAAGATGGCAATAAATTATGAGATTGAACTGTTTCACCAGTCTCAAGACTTTTCTGGATATTGCCTACTGCTGCTGGTTCTTCAACAACGGTCTCACCTTCCAGTTCCTTTGGAAGTGATGCAGATGAAACTTCTGTAACTTCTTCATTTGTTAGTTCATGTGCCTCTAACTTTGTTTCCTTTTTTTCTTCATTTGTTTGGGATGATTCTTCTTGCAGAGGAGTCAAATCAATCACATTACTTTCGTCCTGGGATGATTTTTCTGCAGTCTCAATGCTCTCTGGTACTGAAACTGTCTCCTTTTTTGTTTCTAATCCATATGAACCTTCCTCTTGATCTTCTTGATGCATTGTTACTTTTTCTTCTTCTGGTTCTTCATCAATTTTTGCATCTACGGTTTTGCTTGTTTCTTCTGATACTTGAGGAGAATCAAGTGATGGCTTCTGCATCTGCTCAACTGGTTCCACATCCGGAAGAGAAACCTGCTTTGCAACTGCGCTTTCCTCTGTTTCATCAGTGCTGTTTCGATCAATTTGCGCTGCCTCTACCCCGTTAGAGTCTAGGCCTCTCTGTTCCTCCATAATTTGAATTACATCAACCTGATCTAACTTTATCTTCTCATCGTTTTGCTCCTCTTTACCTACATTTAACGCAAGATCTGATGGACTTTCTTCAAATTTCTCATGTCTTTCTGTATTGGCGACTATAGTTGTCTCAGGTTCGTTTTCTTGATACTTCTCTGATTCTGTAGATGATACATCAAGAAGATCCTTATGCTTCTCCGCAGTGGTCTCTTTAGATTTGACCTCTACAGATTCTTCTCTTCCATGGCTCTCCTCTTTGATCTCCGAGATACAAGGGTCAGTATGTTCACCAAATTCTTCTTCTTGAATAGTAGAAGAACTTACCTGTTGATACCATTATTATGGAAAAAATCAAAACAGAACCTTGTAAAGTAAAACTTGATATAGCTCTATAGTGACAAAAGTAATTTTCTAATCTCATCATCAATATCACAGTCTCAAATAACAAACAAACGAGATAATGAGTATCTATGCAGATCATATCCTTACCTCATTAGACGAAATGACGGCCTTGACTGTCTCTGTTTCCTCTTTTTCTTTATCCTCTTTCAGGTCCAGACTCGGTTTTGTTTCTTCTTTTGTCTCTACAGCCTCAACTCCAGACGTCTCACACTGTGGTAAGTCTCTCCCCAACACATGTTCATGTTCCTCTGTATCATTTGAGCTATGATCTACCTCTTTCTTAGTGTCTAGTAAGGCTTTTGATTCATTGTCCTCTCCTTGTATTTTCGACGTTCCAACTAAACTAGGATTAACTTGAATCTGCAGTGAATGATAAATAGTGTTAAACTGTTAATAAAGTTTCCTGAAAAAATGATTTTCCAAAATTTGATCTTTAGCTTTGAGTAATTAAGACAAACCTCTTCTGTGTTTTGGGTTATTTCTTCTGAGCTTTTTATCGGGTCTACTGGTTCTGCATTCTCCTTCAAGCTTTTAGTATCATGAACTGTAGTGTCTTCATTATTTACAATCTCAGGGTCATCTGTAACTGTCTTTACAGTCGCTGTTTCCACTTCCTCTATCACATTCAGGCTCGGTTCTTCGGCAGTTTTCATCTCTTCCTTGTCTTCTTCTTTTTCTGCTTCAGGAAGAACTCTTTTTGTAGTTTCAGTTTCATGTAATGATTCACCATCTGTTGCAGTTTCTTTTTCTGGAACTGTCTCCTTAAATTTGACCTCATGGTCTAATGAAGCTTTTGATTCGATGTCCTCTCCTTGTATTGTTGGTGTTTCGATTACCCTAGGACTTTCTTGCACCTGCAGAGTAAAAGGATCAAATTGTGTTAACAAAGTGGTCTGAATTTACTCAAATCTGATATTTAGCTTTTGAGGAATTAAACAAAACCTCTTCTGTGTTTTGGATTATGTCCTCTTCTTTTCCTTTGTCTACAGTCACTTCACGTGAGATTTTCTCTGCATCATCTGAGATTTTGATTGATTCCACTGGTTCTGCAATTTCCTTCAAGCTTACAGGTTCAAGAACTGCAGTTTCTTCTTTATAAACAATCTCAGGGTCTTCTATAACTGTCTTTACAATCTCTGTTTCCACTTTCTCCATCGCATCCAGCCTCGGTTCTTCATCTATTTTCGTCTCTTCTTCTTTTTCCAGTTCAGGAATAACTCTTTGTGTAGTTTCAATCACTGATGCACCATCTGTTGCGGTTTCTTTTTCTGGAACTGTTTCATTGACAATGTTTTCACCATTCCTCGAGATTTCTTCTACTGAGACCGTTGCATTGTGCTCAGCCTCTCTTCCATTTACAGCGGTCTCCAAAGCTCTTGAATCCTTTTCTTCTTTTACTTCATCAGTCTTTATAGGTATCTCTTCACTGGCCTGCAATAGAGTACTGTTTCTTAGTACTGCTGATAGAGCATGGAAAGATCATAAGCAACTTAAAACAAAAAAAACGTATCGAGTTCTAGCTCTACTCTATGTTGTTTTCATCGTGTTTTACAAGTGCAGTATCAATCAATACCTTAGAGATACTACCAGTTTCATCCTCTTGTTCTGGTAAGTCTTTTGTTTCTGTATGATCTTCTTCTATTACCGGTTTTTCGACACTTACCTGCGTAAAACAGAGAATTTTTATTAAATTATACACCCTATCTCAGTAAATTTTAAGCATCTCTCATGTTTTAAGCTTCAAGGAACTTAAAATCTACCTCTTCTGGTTTTCCGGTTTCTTTCTCCTTCTCTAAAGTCACATCACTTAAAATTGTCTTGGCATCTTCTATGTCTTTGTTCAAACTTTCAGGTTTATGAACAAAGATAGAGCCTTGTTCATCCTTTTCTGTCTCACTAGCTTTCTCACTAACGATCTTACTGTCTTCTACAGAAATAGCTTTCTACAGTATTGAGTATAAATTCTGGAAAACTTGGAAAGAAACAAAAAAAAAGTCTGGCAGTTTCTTGCTTACCTGAACCATTTACGATATCTGCAACATCTGTCTCTCCTAAAATAATACCGTTTCTGCAATCGCCACTGCTGATCTCATCATCAAGAACAGTACTCAGGTTTACCTTATGTACTTCCATGGATGAGTTGTCAAGTATCACTCCTGCAGGAGCTTCTCCAACATTTTTCTGTGTATAAAAAACATGTTAGTAATCTCAAAATGTTTCATTTCGTAGATCTGGTGCAGAGCCTTGACCCGAAAACTAACAAAATAAATATGATCCTTACATATTAAAAACTGCAGACTCGTCTCAAGTCACAGAATTCTATAGATATCATCACACATACGGTCCAAAGTTATTTGGATTGAAACTTATCTTACTCAGATGCAAGTCTCAGACTTACACGTCACTGAAAGATCTTGAATAAAACAAAAAGAGTTCCTAAAATACAGAATCTGTAACTAGAGAGTAAAACAGATTACCGATTCATGAAATCTAGTTTTGAAAACCTCTATCATAACTTTAAAATATTGTAATCACAAGACTGCAAAAGTAAAAAAGAAAAGAAAAAAAGGTAGGAAAAAAAAACATACTTTTTCATTTAAATTAAATTAAGCAATCTAGTCTACCTGCAAAATCAAAAATTCTGAAAGAGGGATAGGGGTATACATAGATAGACACATGTAACTTATGTATCTATGTAGCATAATCATCTTCATACCTTTGTAGAGACTGGTTCTTGGATGTTGACAACTCCAGTTTCCATCTTTCATGCAGGGAAGCAATTATTTGGAGGTTTAGGGTTTGAATAGTTGTTTTCTCTGCAAGAAACCTACTGAGCGTACTAGTTCTGAATCACCCAGATCATTAGAGACATATAAAACCATATATATGTGATATATGATCACTTGACATATAAAAAAGATTTGAAGTCATTGAGAAGACAGGTAGATGATGTATAGTGACAAAACTTAGCACATTTGTTCAAATGGGTTGGCTGAGTTGGCTTTTAGATTAATCTTTTGTGGGCCTTTTGAATTGATCATTCCACATGCAACTGGTAGGATCCTCATTTCCAGCTTTATTATTCTCTTAAAGGTAATCACCAAAATAGAACAAAATCATTAATAGTTTTCGAATTATTTTTTATCATAGTTTTTTTTGTCAACTATTTTTATCATAGTTAACTTACATTGTGAATTTTAGAACAAAAATACAAAATAAAAATAAATCAAAAAAAAAAGAAAAAAAAAGAAGAGATATTAATGTGTTTTAAGTTTGAATCAAATACAAATAATGAAACCTACTATCCGTTGAGTACAAATATTCTGATTTCTTTCTGTATATACCCTGTTGTATAATTCTAATGTTAAAGGTACTAAGATATTAGTAAAAAAATTGTTTCCTCAACAGTTAAAAAAAATAGTTTAAAATGTATATTTTGTCTTGTGATTAGTCTAAACGCAATCAATTCAAAATTAGAAGTTTGAGGGATAAAGTATTTGGGATGTGATTGAGCCGTCTGCTCTTTCTTTCTTTTTTTCACCATCAACTTTTGCATAAATATATTCTCTATGGTAATAACAAAAATTCAGATTAGGGGTTATGATCATGTTTTGTTTTGTAAAAGAAAATATAAATTAGCAATAAATATAAATTTTAAATCACATCATCATCATTGATCACAACGTTAGTGGAATTTTCTGCAAATGTTAATAAGACATCGTCCATTTCAATTTCAAAAAAAAAGCTGGCCGCCATTACGAGGACCGACCCATCATCCCCAACTTGTATAATACTATATGCTTTCTCTATTTTAATATATATGTATATATATATATATATATTCACTAATCACCACTATATATTATTCATCAATTCTTTTAAGACCAATACAAAAATTTAACATGTAGCTAATACTAAAAATTATAATTTGCCGACAAACCAAAAAAAAACTGATTATTATGCTACTAAAGGGCCGTCAAAAAAAGATTGTGCTATTAATACTGGTTATGTTATTAAGGGAGTTTGAAAACTAGGACAACCGATATCACTATTTAAAACCGGTTATGTTGTTAAGAAATATTGAAATCTACAACAAAGAACAAATGATATAGCCGATGGTGATTGGGATAGATACTTCATAATGTCTGCCTTTTTTTTTGTAAGTTTTTTTAAAATTCTTTATTTTGATTTATAAACAATGATTCTGAAATTGAATTGGTTGATTTACTATCTCACGGTTTCTTTTGATATAACCAGCTAATTCCAAATTTATAATAATTCATATTTTTAAAATTTATTAAATAAAATAGATAGTTATTTTAAGTCTTTAAAAACTGAAATTTTAAAGCAAAAAAATACAAATTTAACGTCTGTTTAGAAGAATTATAAAGTATAACTAATTATATTAAAATTAATTTGATTTTGGATGTTAATGAAAGTGTTTGTAATTATCACAAAGGACAAAAATAGTTTTCTAAAGTTCCAAAAGAAGTGAAAGTAATAACTATGTACCATATATATACAAACTAGATAAAGACCCGCCCAATGTGTGGATTTAAAGTTTTGTAGATAAAATAAAATTTAATAAAAATCTATTAAAATTTATTGTACATTATTTATAACAAATGTTTTTGTTATAATATACTGATTTATATCTATATACAAATATTTTATGTATATTACCACTAAAAGTATATTTTTTACACATAGGTATATTGTATATTACAAAATATATTATTTACCACCATCTAGAAAATGTCTATATGAACAAATTAAGCCAGCTATTATATGTCTTTTTACTTTCACTTTTGCATAATTTCTTTAATCACTAAAATTGTTGACTCAAAAAAAAAATTTGAACAAAAAATAAATTACATCACAATAGTGTATGACTAACTATAGAGAGAATCTCGGTTCTGCCCTCCTCCCTTGTGGAGAGAACCTTGCGTCCAACCTCCTCTACCATAGAGAGAACCTTCCCTCCACCTTCCTCCCTTGGGGAGATAACCTTGCATCAAACCTCCTTCATCATAGAGAGAATCTTGGCTCTGACCTCCTCCTTTGTGGAGAGAACATGTTCACGTCTTTTAGCTATTTCGAAGTGGCTTGTTCCAACAACCAATGAATTTAAAGACCATTTTCCAACGTCATAAAATCTTTAGATAGTAACTAATATTAAATTTCTCAATGTATTCATGGAAGTTTCTTTGACACACCATGATGTAGCCTCTGTCTTCAAGCTTCTATGGATCTATCATCAACAATTTATGTTTTTCCACTCTATCTATGTTTGTTGTAGGCTTGTGTTTGATTAGCCTATTTTATCCAATCATTAGGTTGATGACCTTCTCTTCTTATCTCATTTTGAGATTGAACGAATGGTAACAATTATGTTTGCACAAAAAAAGGTCTATGACCAACCAATCAAGGTTGAGAAGTTAGAAGAAAATTAATTTGACATAATTAATGAAATAACAGAAAATTATAAGCACGGTAATATATGAATCTCAAATAATTAATTAATAAAAATATAAATTAAATAAAACAATTTAAAACTACTACAATAAATTTTAAAATACAGTAGTAGAAAAAGAAGATGCATATATTAATCTTCATTTTTTTGGGTCAACATATTATTCTTACTTATTCCAAACTGAAAAAGTAGAAAGTAGGAGTATATTTTGGTTTCAAAAAATAAGGAAAATTTTTCTTCCCATTAAAAAAGTTTGACCAAAAGAACAAAGTTGAAAGTAATATTTTTGAATAAATTATTTTGTTAGATGAATAATATGAGACGATCTATGTTTATATAGAAGTGAATATATATATATATATATATATATAGAATTAATAATTTTCTATATATTTTCCTTAACCCTTTTCTATTTTATGAGAAAATTTATTCTAATCATTGTTTTTTTTTTCAATTTCTTGCTTCTCACTTTCTTGTAAGACGTGCTATCGTTCGAAGATAAGAACATTTTCTGTTTAGTTGATCTAGTGTTATATAATCTTTGTTGTTATCTTGCATTTGTGTATTCATATTTTTTTTTATGCTATTTGTCCTGCAAATTAAAGAAATAATAATAACACCATGAGAAATTTGTTAATCCCAAAAACCTTAGTTATTATGCATAAGAAACTTTGTTAACACTTCAAAGTCAAAGATTGCATAGTATGCATTATGAAATTGAGAAACGAAACAAAATTCAAAGAAACGACGACGAAAACAGGTGGTAATATCTAGGAATTTTTTTATATAGTTGCTTTGTATTTATAATCTTTTTCCTTTTAGGATTAACAAAGTTTTGTTTAATATAATAAGATTACAATTATCTTATTCATTATTTTACCAAGCTTGAAAACTATGATTTCTGATCGTTAAAGTTGACACGTGTCACGATCTAATGAGTTACTAACTTTGATATGTGATTTCTGATCGTTAAAATTGACACATATCACGATCTGATGAGTTACTAATTTGGATATTTAATCGTTAAAACTGACAAATGTCACGATCTGGTAAGTTTTTGACTTTGATTTATGATCATTAAAACTAACACGTGTCACGATCTGGTGAGTTACTAACTTTGAGAACCAACCTTTATATAATAAGATTCTTTGGTATATATAATTATGTAACTATATGTAAATAAATCCAAAAACTAAAAGCATCAAAAAAAAAATGTCTCTCGTCTTTAACTTTTTAACGTTTAATTTTTATTTTGAGAAGGCAATGCTGGTACAAAACTGATACAACCGGTATTGAAAACTGAATCCCCTGATCTTTCTTAGAACTTATAGTTTTGTGCTTGTGATTATTAATTTCTACAAAAGAAAAAAAAAATTTGATGATAAACTAAAAATGGAATATCTGGATCATTGTTGGATTGGTGCAATCAGACAAATTCCGTTCAGTCTAAAGAATTATGATTTAAAGCAATGTTCTGTTTATTTTTGTCATTTTATGATTGTTTGGCTAGTACCCTGTAATTATTATTTTAATAAAAGTAATGACACCACATTTGTATTTTGTATTTTTGGTTTGGCAACATACCTAAATTACTTATATTAGTTGTTAAGTTTAATTTCCTTTTCAACAATTAAACTAATTAAAAAATTTCGGATGGTCCAGCCAAACTAAATCTATATACATATATATTATATATATTATATATATGAAGTTAGCTAATCATCTTATTATTTGAAGTTAGCTACCAATGTTATTATGGATCCGGTTGATAACACAAAATTCTATAAAAATATTTAGTCATAAACTTGAGTGGTAAACTGTTACGATAAGAATATAAAATTGTACAGAAAAACTGATAATAACATTTTCAATATTATTTGATGATTGGTAGTCGTTAAAACGATACATCTTATATTATAGCTATATAAAGATACCAATCAAAACCTATTTCTAGTTATCATAAATATCAATATATTATATAAAGATAAATAAATATATAAATTAATAAATGTCAACCAATCGTTATAATCATTATTCTTTTAATAATCTACATATTTTCAGTTTTTACCCTATATTTAAGATTATTCTTTTAAGAAAAGTACTTATTAATCGTTTTGCACTAAGGAACATTGATTATATGGTGAGGTTTATATTCTCGATTGTAATTAATTATCTATATGTGGTTGTTAATTCTTAATTATTTGTGCAGAGATTAAATTCCAATTTGGTAATGTTTCGTTATCATCTACGAAGCTTTAAATAATCATATTACATAAGTATAACAAGTATAGTAAAAACTGAATGAAAATAAAATAAATTATTTATTAATGTTTATGTGTATGTTCATATACTTGGGGAAAAAAATGTATAGGCTGTGTTTTGGTCGAGCTAGTTAAATTTTATGTTTAACTTTTATCTATGTTAACACATACATAATAAATTTGGTTTTAACTATGTTAACAAAACTCTTAGATATATTTGATATACTTTATCTATAAGATATAATAAAGTATAAATACACAAAATATATAATATAAATCACATTTGGTATCAAAAAAACTAAAGACACAAAATGTATAATGTAAAATGCAAAATATATCACATAACACAAAAAATTGAGGTACCCACAAGTTTACCCACAAGACTTAAAATCCGTTCGAATTTTTTGAATTTGGATCTTTTTCGCGTTTGGGTGAAGCTGGGATTTTTTACCCACCACAACATGCCTATGTTCAATATTTATTAATTATATCCTTTCAGGTTTTCCTCATCTTCTTCTTTACCACATGTTTAGGGTTTTCTCTTGGACTATCATTTTGTTTAGATTTTATGTAAAATATTAGAACTAAAATTATTGTTGAATCCGTATTATCTGCATCAATGTGGGTCTTACTCTGTTCTGTGGTGTATATAAGTCGTATCCGTATTATAAAAGTAACCTATATGTTATGACTTGTGACTAAAAACTGAATTATAATGTATGCAAATTGATAAAAAGGAGGCTCCAATCAAACCGACCAAACCGAAAATTATTGCCCTTACGTCGCCGTCCCAAACTAGATTATCGAAGATAATTCCAACTTTGCTTTTGCCTCCCAATATTAAATTTAAGGTAATGATAACAATTGGGATCGATCATAAAAGCAAGTTAATATACAATGGAATATGCTAGATTTGGTGTGTGATGTATCTATCTTATCGTGTAAACTGATTGCGTGGACGATTGGATCACTTATTTAGCCTAATAATTTTTCTAAAAGAGAAAGATCCGTATTGGTTCAGATAGGATCAAAACTACGAAGTTAGAAGCTCACCAAAGTTGTTAACGGCATAGAAAACATGATCAACGGAAGAAAACATACCGAACGGTCCGAGCCAGACTTTCTTTTCATTTCTAAAATCTTTCGCATATAAATAAAAAACTTTTTTATTTATTAAAAAGTTATATTTTACATTGAAAGTTATGATTTATGTAAATAAAAAATTGATTTGAAGTACATTTCATATTAAACACGTGATAGTTATATAAACAAAAGCCCCAAGATTGTTACAGAGTGACACCGTAAGATCACACTCTCGGAAACGTTAAAAATGTGGTGCATGTAAAAAAGTTTGTCATGTAGAAAACTGTGTGAACTGTGAAGTTACAATAAAAGGGGTCAAAACGTTTTAAAGCGATATGAAGATTAATCCATAGGGATAAGAGTGAAAGTGAAACACTCAGCTAACACACTTGTGAAATTGTGGTGCATGCAAGACAACTAAAAAAAAACAATTTGGTATGATGCTTTTGTAAACACTTTTAGAATAATTCTTTAAAGTATAGTAATTAACAACCGAATTGAGTACAATATTAGATGAGAGATTCAGTTTTGTAAATCTTAAAATGAGAATCCTCATATATCAAAATAACTGAATTGAGTTTATTAGATGAGAGATGTTTGAAAAATGGGGAGTTATGTAGTATGTTGTTTCTAAACTTAAGTTTTCGATTGATTTTTTTTATGCTTGTGAATTGATTGAACCTTTGTGTTAGAGGGTAATCTGAACACTTCCGATAAGTATTAGTATTGAAAAGGATCCCAACTTTTTTTTTTTTTTTTTTTGAAAATGTGAAATTGTCTAATAAAATAGATAAGGGTCGGCTCTTTTGTTGGTCCCTCCTACATAATCGACGTTACTTTCAATTTCAGTTTCAGTTAAAAATATTTCAAATTGTTCTTCATTTTTACACTGATTTAATAACGTTTCGAATGTGAGTAAATCTAATGAATATGTGATAGTGTGTGTCAGCCCTAGCTAGAACCGACCTTCAACTTGTCTCTGTCACCATTCATATCTCTCAAGGGTCCATTCATCCTAATAATTGAATATTAATCACTTTTTTTTTACATAAAGAAATAAATAATATATCAAATTTATTTTTTAAAAATAGCAACTTGCAAACCTTACTAAAAGATAGTTTTGATTACATCATTAGTTTGTCTAAAAAATAAATTTGGATGCATCTTTATCTATAGACCATCTCTTCATCAAATAAGAAAATATTACATCATTTTTGACATTTTGTATCATAAAAAAAAAAAGGACTATGACGTCTTATATTATATCTCTTTAATTTGTATCCCACATATGAGAAATAACTGTAGTTTACGATTTCGAGGACTCTAATCATCATGTTCAACATGATGATAATCGCCGACTATGTTTTCAAAACTTGTGAAATACTGGATTGTATAGCATATAGTTTTAATAATGTTGATGAAATAAGCCGTGTGGATAAAAATTCGAGACCTCTTACTATCTCACTTATAGGCTGCCCCATTTTGAAACCTCACTTCCCGCAGGGGATGTTGAAATATCAAATCAAGTGTCATTCTACAAACTGTTCTCATTCGCCACAAAACCAACATCGTTTTGATGACCACCGAGAGATTTCTGTTCTCTCTTTTTCTTCAAGAACAAGCATCAATTATTTATTCTTCTTTCTATGCAATAACCCTATTTAGAAAACAATACTTCGCTCTCATTCTTATTGATTTGGTGTAAATTTAAAAAAAAATTCTATAAATTAAAAAAAGTTGTAAGAGTTTCTTTCTCCTGGAAAATATAATTAGAAAGAAAAACAAAAATAAATTGACGGTGTCAATCATTCTTTAACAAGATGATGATGCCTCGTGCCCTTATAGGAAGATTAGGAACTATCGCCGTCATGGCTAACCGCGTTACTCAGCCGTTGATGGCACTAATTATTAGCCGGGTCATCAACACTTCTTGACGTCACCCACCCGATCATATGATCGAAAAAGAGTGTACAATAACCATAACTGTGAGCCTGTGACTTAAACTGATCATACCGCACCACCAATATGGATTTTAAAATTGTGAAACTAATTAGCCACGACGGCAAATTAAAAAGCGTATGAATTATAGTTAACCCGAATCGATTTTCATCTGAACCGAAATTAATCCGACTTTATCCTAAACCGAGATAAAACAATTAAAAAATAACCCAAAATCGATTGTTCTCCTCTTCTTCCGTTTCACAAAATCTCGCGGGAAAATAGAATACCAATAAAAAAGCGGGAAAAAGAGCCGTTGTGAAACTCTCAAACTATCGCGCCAAAAAAAAATAGACGGGTGGTTGAGAGACCCTGCCCGTAAATTTCTCTCGGGCAACTAAATTTTTATTCCTTTTAAATTTCCAAATTCACCCCTTCCCTTTCTTCATCTCCTTTATTTTTTCTTTCTCCTGAGACTCGGCATACACAGAATACTCTGTTTTGACTATTTAATCCTCTCTTTCTCACAATTTTTATTTCCATTTTTTTATCCTTTCACACACCAAAAAAAATTGACCAACGACCACAAGTTTAATCTTTTTCCCACTTTCATTTTATTCTCTCTAACCACAAGTCTCTGTTTTTGTCTCTCTGTCTTTTTTTTTCGGGTTTTACTCTGTTTTTGTGTTATCTTGATTGGTGTTAAGTTGAAGAGAAAGATGGGTTTTTCGAAGAAGTCTCAATTCGACGGAGGTTCAGAATCCGACGGGAAGAAATGGGTTATCGCCGGAATTTCGATTCGGGCGACGTTGAAACCGGTGAAGACGAAACAAATCAGAGTGCCGCCGGAGATAGAAGTCGAAGTTGAAGAAGATTGTTACAAGGAAGAAGAGGAAGAATGTTCGACGACGCCGACGGCTAAAGAAGCGAAGATACCGGAGATACTTAAATGTCCACCGGCGCCGAGGAAACGTCGGCCGGTGTCAAAATGTCGGAGTAACGCAGTTAGAGAGTTCTTTACGCCTCCTTCTGATTTAGAGGCTGTGTTCATACGCCGCCGTTAGTGAACCTTTTTTTAAATAAATATAGTTTTTCTAATCATATATATTTTAAATATAGTTTTTATTAATTAAGACTTAAGAGTTAGATTTTTTGTATTTTTTTTTCTTGTTATAAAAGAATGTTTGTTGTACAAAGATTCTGAAACTACTGATGATTATGCGTAGCTTTTAAATTCGCCTTATTCCATTATGTGTTCATCACATTTTGTTTCCTTAATATTTAGGTTAACACTAATGTGAATGTAGAATATTTACAGTCTCTAAAGTCTAAACCTTAAGATTCAGCCGACGGAGACTAGAGGAAGTGACGTGAGCAAATCTTACCAATTTAGCTCATCCACCAAAATATAATAATATTGTACAAGTAATTTATGAGAAGTCCACACGTCAAGCCTTTGACTCTACACTACGGATATATTACTCGTTTGTACTTTGTAGATATATTTATTTATGTTGTTTCCACACGTAATAATGTTTTATATAGTAGTAAATTATTTCTTACATAGGTTGAATTGAGGTTTCGGTTCTGATTTAATTTTATTTTGAGGTTTATACAATGTAAATATAAGTTACTTTATCCAGTATTCTAGATGTGGGGCAATATAGTTTTTATTAACAAATAATATGGTGGGATCTAATATCATATCTTTAATTTCAAATGAAAAGAGATAAATCATACTATTTTTTTTTCAAAAAGAAGAGATGAATCATTTTATAATGCACACATGTAATCTTTTTCTATGATTTAAAAGGATTCTGAAGAATTTCAATGCATATGACTCTTTTAAGGAGGTCTCTATATGATTCTTCTTTTTTCAGGTTAAAGAGCTTTTTGCGTGCACAATTGCACACTCACTAGTCTCTTTTATTTCATTGACCGCTACTTTGTATTGTAATAAATCAATTTTATAAACGCCAAAAAAAACATTATGATTAGTAAATTACTCATGCTACGCACCAGTAGTAGTTGTTGTAATATACTCAATACCCTCCCTATTGCATATTAAATACATGTGTTGCATGTAAATCACTAATTCTCACTCTATCTCGCTTTGTGTTCTTGTGGATTTGAGTCATGAAAAGGACAAAATAGTGTTCAGAGAATAGCGGTGCGATGTAAGAATCCAATGTGGGACTTAAGGCCTTGTTTGGTTCCTTTAAGAGACAACGACCAAACTCGTGTTTTTTTTCTTCTCTTTTTTTCTTTTCTTTGAAATGCCAAATTACAAGAAGAAATATTTGAATAGAAGGAGACTATGACGATTGACGAGTTTGGATCATTCTTGTGAACGAGTTTATTCCACCGTCATGACTTCAAGAAAATTTATAACGTCAGCCAAAGGTGTGACCAATTCAAAATGAGAATCCCAAGTTTGCGGATTAGGTTTCACAAGTCTGTAATTTTTTTCTTTCTCGTATTACGTAGCAATTGCAAAACAATAGCTTTCAGTGTCACATAACCTATGACATCCAAATCTTTCCATTTCGGGAAACTTTAAAAATTAAATTCTAAGCTAAAGCATCTTTCCAAAATGTGTAGTTTTCACTTCAAAAGCAGGTTTTTATTGTTTACATTGATGTTTTTTTGTTTTGGGAAGAACTTGTTTTTACTTCTATTTGATATAAGTCTGAGTGGTTGTACCTTAATTAAATGGAAGAAAAATAAAGAGAAAAATATTAGTATTTTAGAATATATTTTAAAGACTATATTATTTAATTGTCAAAATGTGTTATGTTATTATTTAATTATCCACCCTTCCATTTAAAAGAAGTCAGACCACACATATCTTGAACAGACAAAGAAAAAACATCTTACATTTGTCAGTTTACTGTCACTAATATGGATATTGGATAAAGCTTAAAGGCTTCAAGCAGCATTTTTTGTTACTTAATTTATCTTGTACCCTCACTTCTATAGTGTTATAGTTATGAAGCTGACATTTATGTTTTCTTTGCTATATAGTATTGTAAATTACCGTAACAAAAATAGTAGCATTTTGTGTTTGCTTTTAGACGCAAAGGCCTCTTTTGATACTATATATCTATACAACGAATCTTATTATCTTAGTAAGAAAGATAGGAGTTGAATCTGATATCTCATGTTCAATTTATACCAGTATGAGTAGTCAGAGACGGTCCAACGTTTTTGAATATCGTATAAAAATGTGAGGTCCGACATATGATAACTTAAATAAAAAAACAGTTTTGGACTAGCTAGGCATGGTCGCGAGTTAGAATCTCGTATTATTTACTTCATTTTTGGGTTTTGTTTTATAATGTTTTGAGGCTTTAGAATTGTTATTTGTTATATAATATACGTATCTTGATATATATATGTATATGTATATATTGATAACGTGATCACAATTACACAAGCATAAATCAGTTTCTGAAAGGTAAAAGAACATCTTCTAACTAGTTTACCTAAGTAATTTCTTTGATTCTTAATTTCTCTCCTTTTTTTTTTCTTTTGGTTTTACACGTTTGTTTCTTCTCCATACATTGTTTTAAGCAATATATATTCTTCATGATTCATATGCCGTGTTTAGATACTTTCGTATCGTCTATTGTGTGAACATGATCATATGGTGTGCTTACATATTAATAGTCAATTCTATATATTGTTTTGGGTTTTATCATTCTTTGTACTTTCGAAATTTTGGTTCTCTTTTGTTTGGACAAAGACATGCATATGTGGTTTACTCTCTGTCTATATTATATATGATAGTAGCTCTCTTCAACAATACATGTGCTTATTATGTAGGGGACTAATTGTTGGAACTCAATTTCAGAGATAAAGTTTATAAAAATTGTAGGTTTTGTGACAATAACTTTGCGGTGACTTACCGGCCAATTTCCGGACAAATGGCGGAACAAAATTTTTGGGTCGATAGTGCAATGGAAAGCTGGTAACGAGTACTACAAGATGGTATATTCATTAGGTTTGGACAGTACTAACCGTTACCCGTATTTGACCCGTTACTCGGTTCGTACCTATCCCAAAAAAGGTACCTGCAGCTTTAGGGTCAAGTAAAGGGTATTATAATTATTTTACTTTCAATACTCGTCCCGTTACTTGTACCTTTACCTGTTTTGTTACTCGACCGTTAATAAACTTTAATATTTTGTATTATTATTATTTATTATTAATTTATAAATATATTATAGAGTTAAAGTTAAAGTCTAAGTTCAACTTAGCCTAACTGAAATGATATATACGACGTCCAATTGAATTATATTTTACGTTTATTTTAAAATTTGTAATTTTATAATTTTCGGAACTATATGTTGCATACAGTTATGAATTTTTCCTTTTCATGAATCTTGGAATATGAAATTATTATTGTGATTATTGAAATTTTTTACCGGATACTCGTTTTTCCGGGTAAAAGTAAAGGGTGGTATTTCAAGGGTCAACTATTTTTTACCGGGTACCCGTTATTTAAGGGTCAAGTACGAGTAATTTTTTTCTATTACTCGTTAGGGTCGGGTCGCGTAAAGGGTATGAGAAAATTCAAGGGTATCCGTCCCGTGCCCAGCCCTAATACTCATATGTCCAAACCTAAGTTGATTTGAATGAGAAATAAAGGTGTGAAGTGAGTCACTTGGGATGATTTTGGAGATGTCCCACATCGAAAATGGGAATTGTTTTTCACTCCTTTATATATGGTTTCACACTCTTCTAGTTTCAAAAGTATGTAAAAGGAAGAGGGAAGGTTCCCACACGCGCCCTGAACCGGACCGGACGCGGCCGTGGGCTCTTGGGCTCTTGGGAATTCCCCCCTCGCCAAATTTTTTTTTGAACCGCATTTAGGCCCATTTATTGTTTGGTAAGACTTGGCGTGAACTCCAAATAACTTGGGAAATACTCCCAAGGAACTTGCGGAGTACTTCGAGAATATTCTCTCGCAACCGTACATCCTTCTACTATATATAGAGTCACAACCTCTCATTATTCATGAAGCTCTAAACACACAAAAACTCACAGTTCAACAATTGTCTCTCTCTCTCTCTCTCTCTCTCTCTCTCTCTCTCTCTCTCTCTCTTTCTCTCTCTCTCTTCGTCCAAAGTAAATTCTTAGTTGTTAGTAGTCTTGTGAGTATAATGTAGCTAGATATGTTCGCTTAAGTTCTATTACTCGCGTGCTCAAGTTTTAGTTTGTGATCGATTGTATCCTGGGATTCATAAATTTTGATTGTCCGAAAGGACTTACGACCGTTTTATTGAATTAAGGAAAAATATATCATATCTTGCCTCTGTGATTTATTATGATTTATATTATGTTATTATAATTTGTTTTTGATTTCGTTATTTTAATACAATTCACATCTTTTCTCAATTTGAATTGTATTAAAATAAAGAAATCATAAACGAATTACAATAACATAATATAAAGCATAATATAAATTACGGAGACAAGATATGATATCTTTTTTCTTAATACAATAAATCAGCCGTAAGTGCGTTTGGACAATCACAATTTATGAATTCCAGGATACAACCGATCACAAACTAAAACTCTAGCACAAAAGTAATAGAACTCAAGCGAACAGATCTACGTTATACTCTCGAGACTACTAACAACTAAGAACTTACTTTGGACGAAGCAAGAGAGAGAGAGAGAGAGATAGAGAGAGACGATTTTAGAACAATGAGTTTATTGTGTGTTTAGAGCTTCGAAAATAATGACAGGTTGCGGCTCTATATATAGTAGAAGGAGGTAGGAAAGCGAGAGAATATTCTCGAAGTACTCCGCAAGTTCCTTGGAGTATTTCCCAAGTTACTTAGAGTTTAGCCAAGTCTTACCAAAATATAAATGGGCCTAAATGCGGTCCAAAAAAAAAACTCGGAGAGGCGATTTTAAAACTGTGAGTTTTTGTGTGTTTAGAGCTTCAGGGTTAATGAGAGGTTGTGGCTCTATATATATTAGGAGGAGGTAGGGTTGTGAGAGAATATTCTCGAAGTACTCCGCAATTTCCTTGGAGTATTTCCCAAGTTACTTAGAGTTCACGCCAAGTCTTACAAAAAAAAGGGCCTATATGCAGTCCAAAAAAAAACTCGACGAAGCGAGAGAGCCCAAGAGCCAAAGGCCGCGCTCGGCCCGGTTCGGCGCATGTTTGGAAACCTTCCCTCTTCCTCTTACACACTTTTGAAACTAGAAGAGTGTGAAACCATATATAATGTAACATCCGCGAACCAGAAATTCGATTTCTGGTAGGGGTGTCGATCGACACTCCTAGTGTTATCGATCGACACCATTCGTGGTTGGTCAAATCGGTTCGATTTTAATCATCCGGTTTGCATGGTTGATTTGGGGAAGCCCTAAACTCGACTATTATAAGGAAAAAACGACTTCTTCTTTCTTCTTTAGCCGTTTCGTTGAAGATAGAAGAAGAAAGAGAGAGAGAGAGAAGCTTTCCAGTGAGTTTTGTGAGGTTCCTTTCTTGTTTTTGAGAGATCTGTGCTTGGGGAGTGAGATCTAAGGTTAAGAACGTGGAAGGAACTTGTTGTGGAGATTTATGGTCGTGGGTTGGTCGTTTTCCTCATTGATTGGCAAAGGTGAGTGCATGACCATGGCTTATCTAAGTCTGAGAATTCTTTGTTTGCTTGTTTTGTGGTTGTTTGTGTTGTATTCTTGTGTCGTTGTGATTGGTTGGTAGTTTCCATGAGTTTCCAGGAGTTTTGGATGGTTTTTGGAGGATTTGGGAAGCGGACCTTGACTTTTGGCTTCGTGCAGATCATGTTACAGAATCGGTGTCGATCGACACCAGGTGGGCCATGTTGTGGCCAGTGTCGGTCGACACCAACTTGTGTGTTGCGGTTTCCTGGTTTGTTATTTTTGTTTGTTGTTTGTTAAACATTGGAAATCTCAGTTGTTTGTGCGTATAGCCCAGTAGATGGGAGGATTGCCTCACTAAGTATTTGTGATAATACTTACGCATCTCAATTGTTGTTTGTGGTGTGCAGGTATGTGATGTGGAATCATGGCGATGGGGAGGAGGATGATCTAGGGTCTCGTTTGTGTGTTGTTGGCTATATTTTTTATGTTGGAACCTTGGTTAGTGTTATGCTAGGTTGATGGATAGAATGGTTAGGAATGTTATTGTATTGATGATGTATTGGTTTTGTATTGTTGGTATGTTTCCGCTGTGCATATTGGTTGAATGAGGAGTTGTGGTTTGGGTTGGTTTAATTAAGTAGTATGGAATGTTTAATTATATATTGTATTTATTGTTAAAAAAAACGGGTCGGGTTGTTTCATATAAAGAAGTGAAAAGCACTCCCCATTTCTGATGTGGGATATTTCCCAAACCATACCAAGTGGCTCACTTCACATCTTTATTTTTCATTCAAATCAACTTCGTTTTGGACGTATTAGTATATCATCTTGTAGTACTCGTTACCAGCTTTCCATTGCACTATCGACCCGAAAACTTCGTTTAGTCATTTAGCCGGAAATTGACCGGAAATTCGCCGAAAGTCATTGTCACAACACCAATAATAATCTATTAAATTTTGGAGATCAAATAAATAAGAAAAAAGTTTTTATATATATTGCATATATTATTTATTTGTTGCAAATTGCAATATTCATTTTTATTGTTTAATACTCTTTGAGTTTGATTCATAATCTTTGTGGTAAACAAATGGTATACAACTGAAAAAGTGTGAAACAAAAACAAAATTCAGAGACACCAGTTTAGTACATTCAAAAGAAAAATGATCAAAACAATTAGTTAGAGAAGAAATTACCCAAACCTGATTAAGAACCAAACTAAACCGGTATACTACCCAAACTCTTTTGAGCTTTCTCCTACTTTTAATCGATTGTTCACGAAACCTAAACACTAAAATTCCTAAATCAAAACCAGAATTGTTTTTGGATTCATCACAATCTCCAAAGTTAAACTGGTGGGATCCCAAATTTAGTTGGTTCGGGTGAACCGAGCCGGTTAAAAATTGGTTAGGTCGGTAAATAATCTAAATTATTAATAGTTGAAGAGGTCTTTCAATCTTTCATCATAACATGTCTCAATCTCAAATTACAATGAAGGCAAAAAGATAAATGGTGCAAATGGTTGTAAGGTTGAAGGGATTGAACAGGTTGAAAAAAATTATTCAACCAATTTTCACCATTTGCATTGAAAAGGTTGAAGAGGTTGGAAAAAATTATTCAGCCTGTTCAACTTAAAAAGTTGGAAAAATAAACTAATCCTACAGCAAAAATGTTCAACTTGTTCAACCACTATTTTGGAGATGAATGAGTTGAATATTATTCAACCCATTTTTTTTATTTTAAGCAACCATTTGCATCCAGAAGCTTTATTTTTCCTGACTTTTGAATTCTTGCAGTATCCAAGTTCAAGAATGACTATTGCGTCGACGGCTTTGAGTTCAATCTGCTTCGAAGGAGGATGCTGGTTCAAGGTTTTTTTTTTCACATTGATCATATTCAACAAAGAAAATCTATTTATTCCTCATTGAAGCTTGTTTTTTGCAAAAAGATTTTGTGTCTAGCAGATAAGCAAGTCAATAAGCTAACTTTGGGATCCCATATGGCTTCTTCTTTATCTTCAGAGAGCTTCACAGTTTCAGCAAATAAATCAGAAAGGGATATTCGGAATTGTCTTCTTGGTGCTAGTGGCTACACTGGCGCTGAGGTTTGTGCAATGTTTGAAGCTGTTTTCTCTCTTCTGTTTCAAAGTTTACTCTTTGGTTTTTGAGATGAATCAGAGCTTATGTGGTATGCATCTTGTTGCAAGAATGTGGCTTTTTGGGGTATTCTCCTCCTTATTTAGCCAAAGCAGTAAACATATGCTAAGTTTAGTAGCCTAGTAGTCATTTAGATTTTAAGCTTCTTTAAAATTTCAGGGGAAAGAATGGATGATGAGGTATGTAAGTGTTGTTTCAAATTCATAAGTTAGTAAGTTTTCAGTTGAACAATGATTTTATTGAATGGCAGATCGTGAGGCTTGTTGCAAATCATCCACATTTCCAAGTTATTCTGATGACTGCAGATAGAAAAGCTGGCCAGTCAATTGAAAGCGTTTCCCCACACCTGAGAACTCAAGTATAAGTGATATATATTCCAAGTGATGAATCTGTTCAATGTTACTTTGTGATGGTGTATAGTGATTGATGATGTTAGTGGAGCAGGTTTGAGCTTACTCTGTGATCATTATTCATGAACAATGATGCAGGGAGAATGTTTCTAGTTTCTTGACATGATATGAAAATAATCATCAGGACGTGGTGCTAAGGAGGCGAATCTTTACTCTGAGATAGCTGAAGGCATTTCTTTTTATGGTGCCACACGACATCGCCATGGTATCATACCATTGGTATGTCACGATTTGATAATCATTGCAATGAGTAAAAAGATTGGTTCAATGATTTGAATTATTACTATTTTCTTTTTGTTTTGCAGTTCCTGAAATTGAACAGGGCTTATCTGATGTTACACAATCAAAAGTAACAGTCAGTTTTACGCCGCATCTCATGCCAATGGTACATAAACCTTAAGCCTCAAAACCGATTTATTGATCTTCGTTGTTTGTGTAGATCCGCGGAATGCAATCAACTATATATGTGGAAATGGCTCCCGGAGTTACAACCCAAGATGCTTACACCAGCAATTGAGGACGTCTTATGAGGTAATGATTGATTACCCTTGCAAAATGTTTTGTAGGATGAAGAGTTTGTCAAAGTGTTGGATGAAGGAGTTGTTCCTAGGACACACAACGTTAGAGGATCAAACTATAGTCATATGAATGTCTATCCTGATCGAATCCCCGGAAGAGCTATCATAATCACAGGGGTAAATATAACCATATTCTGTTATAAACTCATCTCTAACTTATCTATAAAGCTAAATTCGTATATAAAAAAACTCTTTGTGGTGGTGTTGTTACAGATTGATAATCTGGTGAAAGGAGCTTCGGGACAAGCGTTGCAGAATCTTAACATAATGTTGGGATATCCTGAAACAGCGGGACTCCTACACCAGCCACTTTTCCCTTAAGATGTAAACGAATGTAAGTTTCGTAGCAGTCAGAGAAAACTTGTTACAGATCGTTCGAGGTAGCCTTGTAAAAGTGGGTACGGGTGACCAAATTAGGAAGGGGTACATGTCTCAGTACCAAACTAAACCGAGTATTTTGGTTACTAGAGTTCTTCGGGTTTTCAGAAAACCAAATGACTATTTTGCCCATTCTTCTTCACTCTTAACGCGGTTTTGACTTCTTCTGCCCGTCTTGCCCGATTAATTGTGGCGGGAAAATTGAGAGAGGGAAAAAAATTTTGATTAGAGAAGAAAAGTGAAAAAAATGGGAAGTTGGCGGGAGAGAGTCATCAGTCCGGGAAAAGCAGGGTTTTGTAGTGGCGGCTGTGTTTGTGACTTGTGAGTTGTGGGAGTTTGGTCTTTCCACGTAGTCGTCAACAACACGTGTGTCTGTCTGTCTGCATTGACTCACTCCCAAGATTAATTGACACCTCATCCATCAGATGGCTTGGTTCATTTCATTGCATGAAATTTTTCCATAAAAAAATAACGAATACGGCGTTGTTTGTTTAGTGAACTAGACAAAATATCTAGATATAGTATTAAGACACACTATTTGGACGCAACATCTAAATATTGGTTCATGTGTCCATAAATTTTATCTCGATTCAATTATGTTTGTTTTGTAATTTGATATCTGTATTTGGATACAATATATATAAAATACCAAAAAATCCTTTATTTTATGTTGAATATGTTTTAGTGGTTTAAATTTACTTATGCTTTTTTTCCTTATTTTCATATATATTTAATAAATATTTAAAAATGAGATTTTGTGTTATTGGTAGAAAAACAAATTTTGCAGTTTTGGCAGGAAAACAAGATTTTACGAATTTGGCGAGAAAATAAAATTTTACATTTTTTTGTGGAAAAACGTAATTTTGCGGTTTGGCGGAAAAAGAGATTTTGTGGTTTTGGCGGAAAACGAGATTTTGCGGTTTTAGCGGGAAAACGTAATTTTGCGGTTTTGGCAGGAAAACAAGATTTTGCGAGTTTGGTGGGAAAATGAGATTTTGCAGTTTTTACAGGAAAATGAGATTTAGCGGTTTTAGCGGAAAAACGAGATTTTGCAGTTTTTAATGGAAAACGAGATTTTACGGTTTTGGCGGAAAAACGAGATTTTGCAAGTTTGGCGGGAAACGTAACTTTGCGGTTTTGACGGAAAAACGTAATTTTGCGGTTTTGGTGGGAAAGCAAAATTTTGCAGTTTTGACGGGAAAACGAGTTTTCATGTTTTTGTGTTTTTTTGTAGAAAAACGAGTTTTGCGGTTTGACGGGAAAAGCGAAATTTTGTGGTTTTGGCGGGAAAACGAGATTTTGCGGTTTTAGATAAAAATGAGATTTTGCAAGTTGGTGGGTGAAGAATTGGAATTTTAGAGTTGTATATATATTAGAATTGAAAAAAAATATTTTGGAGTTATTTAATTAAAATATGGGTATTTTTGATTTTTACAATTTATAGATGAGTTTACCTCATCCAAACTCTCTAAAAAATCTCATCTAGAAATTCAGTTTTTTTTGGATGAGTTTTTAAAATGTATTCAGATATTGTATTCAGATGAGTTCCTAATTGTTACTAAACGAACAACAATAAGCATTTGCATCCAGATATTGCATCTGGTTCACCAAACGAACGTGACTTACGTCTAAATGTCTAATCGTATACAAAAACTTTAAAGCAGGAGTATGACTTTTTTGTCTAGTCCTGGGCATTCTTGGTTTAATTGGGTTGGTTTATTTGATTTTTCAAATTTTCGGTTTTTTAAAATTTTTGTCGAATTAAACCCAATTTTCAAATCTTGCCAAATACAGCACACCAGAAACTCTGATACCGTCACTGATATTTTCATAATCATCTCCCATTCGTACTTCTGATACTACTCTGAAAAAAAAACGATAAGCAAGCGTCTTGTATTGAATAAAACTCTGATTTCATAATGTAGACAATGGCTTTGCTTATGTAAAAAAGCCTTACAGAAACAAACTCCAATATATAAAACTGCTTAAGAAAACATAACAACTAACAGACTCTTAGCACTAAGATTAAATACTCCCACTACCATATAAGAGTCGGGCTTTTAACAATTGCCACCTAAGAAGACTCGACAAACCAAAAAAAGTTCAAGGAGTTCAATTTTCAACAAGTAAGCCACCAAATCTTTTGGTAAAATGGTAAAATTAACAACACTTGTTCAATATTTCTTGAGAAATGAGGTCTTATCTGTCACAACATTAAATAGAAGATCTTATGCTATGCTGGTGGGATATTGGTGATATTAAGTACGATAGCACAATATATCCCTAACTAGGTTTTATCCCGTGGTACACTATGGGTCTATTATCGTTTATTAAACGCAAATTAGATATATCCTAATATGTATTTATCTTGAATTAGTTTCTATTTTATAGGGATGTAATTAAGAGGATATGATTACATAATTTGGGTTATCAATTCTTTTTGTCAAACTCAATCCTAAAAATTCGACATGCAAATTAGATCTTTCCTAAGATACAATGTGCATTAATTGACATTAATTGGATGTAAATAAGTATGCTATGGATTAAAAACCGGCCCAAAATATTCGGCAATCTTAAGGAGGATCCAGATAATTGAATTGGTTATAATTTTAGTTAAAAATCCAACCCAAAGTTGGCAAAAAGTGATGACACCCTATTGTACTCCAAAAATGTATTCTGAGCTCTATATGTGGATATCTTGTTTGGTTACAAATATCTTAAGACAATTTTTAATATATATCCGTTTATAAAAATTCAAATCACATTATATGCTGAAAAAAATCTAAAATTTTATTAACTTTATGTATTAAATAGTAATTAAAATAATTAAATATAAGATTAAATAAAAATAAAAGAAGAATTATATTTTAATCTAACATATTGATTTAAATTAGATAAATATATTTTAGGAAATTAATATTATCAAATAAGGAAATGATTGTGTTTGGTTGTAAAAATTGTGTAGATGTTAGTTGAGACTTGTTTGGATACAAAGAGTTTATAATTTTACAAAAGATATAGAGTTTATAACTTTACAAAAGATATAGCCTGTAAAATTCAAATTCTAGTATATATTGGTTTGAACTTAGCTTTTTTCATGGCCAAAATCCCAATATAATCATAGAGCCCAAATTTGAGTACAACTTACAAACTGCTTACAGAGATACAAAGATCAAAGAGCATCTTTCTAAAATTTAAGAGAATCATTTGCCTTTTGTTGAATTCAAAATCAATCTTATAAGCCTTTGGACAGACCCTCACATATAATTTTAGTTAGGAACTCGACTTTGTATACAGTTTTTGTATTTTTGTATTATCAAATCGTATGCTTTATAAAAACGGTCTTTAAAATATTGTAAAACACAAATAAATTATTTTCCTTTTGCAAATTCCACAAGAGTTTATTACAACTTTCCTTTTGCATTATTCCATAAAGACGATAACTTAAATAAATCCCCTAATTTATTAGAATGCCACATCGCATTATTAGGCCTTTCCTTTATTCAAACACCAATCCAACTGAGACTACCAAACAAGAGAAGGGAACACAACAGTTTCAATTAGCTTACTCGAAGCCAAGTTGAGTGTAGCCTCTGTAGTCTGGTTCTTTTCAACCACAAGCTTCTTCAACCATTGTGACGAGTTCATCACAAAAGCCTCCACATCACCAGGCCCCATCAACCGACAACCTACGATGTCTAAAGTCTTCAACTTCACACAGTGTTTGTTCAAAGCAACCAACACCGCATCTGTCAAATGCTTACAATCTCTCAGATTCAACTCAACCAAACCATTGCAAGAAGCCAGCATCGAAACAACTTCTTTGTCGAACAACCACTCGTTCCGAGTCAGATCTAGTTTCCTCAACCTTCTCAAATGCTGTCCTAACGTCGCCAACAAACCACGCTCTCGTTCAATCGCGTTGCAGCTAAGCAATGAAAGCTCTTCAAGACTCGAACTAAAGCTTAGAGCCAACATCTTTAGACTCAAACCAGACACAAAAGTGCCGCTTGTAAGCCTGATACTAGACAGAGACTTGAAATTGGTAGCGAGAGAGACAAGATGATCATCGGTCAAATCCATAGGTAGACGCAAATCGAGTCTTTCCAAAGTATCAAAACATGTAGCATTGTTCATGAAGTGAACCAACCCATCTTTGCTTCCACCATCATGTATCAACAGAGACTTCAAAGACTCACAAAACTCTGTAACTTTCAGCAAGACCACATCAACCACACTCCTACACGTTATTAACTCAATCTCTTCCACGTTCATCAAACACAGCCCTAAAAACTCTGTTTCTCCAATGCTTCCGCAACGTTTCAGTTTCAGTTTCTTTAACTTTCTGCAACTCTTCCATAACCAGTTAACTCCATCATCATCAGATTGGATTCCGGATAAAGAAACCGATTCCAAACCCAATTCTACAACTTCCGGGTTAGTATTAGACCCGGAAGATGAAGGATCTCTTGTGTGAACATCGATTGATAACTCCTTGAGAGATGAAAACAGAGCAATCCAGGTGAAATCTGAGTTCTGTTGTTTCCAAAGTTTGATGGATAGAGAAGTGAGAGATAAAGAAGTAGAGAGAGGAAGCAAAGATGATGAAGAGATCGGACCGAACAAGAAACTGAAATCTCTGAGGTTGAAGCAGCAAGAAGATATGATTGAGATGAGCTCATCGTTGAAACTCGTGTGATACTCATTATAAGAACAAATTGGGTTAGTGATTGTGGTTTTGATGGTGACAGGGAAGCAGAGAGAGAGGGAAGAGAGAGAAGGACGGTTACGGAGGATAGAGGGCAAAAGGGTAATCACAGAACCGTCGTGAGGACTGAATTGTAAAGACATGGAAGTCTTTGTTGCTCTGTAAAGACGGAGCCATCGCTTTGAGACAAGAGGAACCGATTCGAAAGAAGGTAACGATGAGAAAGAGGAAGAAGACGATGGCAGTCTTGTAAATATCTCGCCGAGAATCTCATCGAATAAAACTTCATCCATTTTTTGGGAGAAATCGGAATCGAAAGAAGAAGATGATGAGACTTTTCTTCTTCTTCTTCTTCTTCGTGGCTCTGGTTCTTGACACTTGTGTTGTTGTTTGATTCTTGAGTCACGCAAGAGACGGCAAAAAGAAAAAAGAATTTGATAAGTTGAGTTGTGTTTGTCGTATGAAAAATTCTTACATTTAATAGCATTAAATTTGTAATATATTTATAATCACATTTATATTTTTAACCAAAAAAAAAGATTTATAATAACGTAAAGTCTTCAATCTAGCATTTAGTTAGGTTTTTTTTTCTTTAACGTTAGCATATTTAATTATCCAATCAGAATTATCAGATAAAGTAGTTTTTCTTTTATTTCTTTTTGTTGACATTGTAAAGAATCAAATATTATAATTTATCCAAATAAATAACTAAAGAAAAAGGGAATCTATGGGTCTTAAATCAACTGAGGGAGAAGAACCAACCTTTCACTTAAGTCAAAAATATGTTTATTACTTTGTGAAATTAATAATTTATTTTCTTCAGTTTTAATAATTAGGTGAAATATAAGGAGTTAGGTGCTTTTTTGTTTTAAGGGTTGAGTTGTCGTTAAAGATAAAATGGAAATGTCGTTAAAGAAAAGATAAAGCTACCTTTCTTACTTAAATACGAGGACAAGTGCGTGAATTAAGTAATTTTACGTGTGTTTGTGTGTAAGTAAACAATTTTGTTGTCAATTTCTATAAGTAAAGAAAATGGCTCAATACTTCTTTAATGTGTTTAATTTAAAACCTCGCAAATTTTGTTTGATAAAATAAATACGAAAAAACTTCCTCAAACAAAAACTTGGTGACATAATCACCAAATAAAATATAAAATATTTAAAACGCTTTATGTCAAGTTCGTGTATTATAACTTATTTTCAATTAAAAAATGTTACTTTTGTGTTTGTTATTTTATTATTTGCTATATCGGTCTTTTTAGAGCCGGTCTGACATATTTAAGTTCCTAGACAAAAAAAAAATGCCATTCTATTTTTTATATACAAATAAAATAAAATTTTATGTTACAAAATCATTTAAAAATCCCATATACATATACCGTTTGTAAAAACTACAATCATACTAAGTTATCTTTGGAAACCAAAATATCACTATTAAATTTATGAACAATAGACAATATATAACTTTATATTGATAAATATTTTGGTTAACTTAAAGTCCACAAACATGGTAAAAAAATCCAATAAAAATTACTCATAATAAAATGTCCTCTGATATTTTTCTTTTTAGGTAAAAAACCAGAATTTTTTAAAATATGTTCCTAAAAATTAGATGTCCTAAGTCATCGCTTGGGTAGTTTGTGCTGTGCATTGGGACTGAGTCTTTAGGAAATCCAAGGATACTTAGATCGTTATTGTAGCTTGTCTCAACGTTCGTATCATATTTTTTTAGGATAATGATTTCTCCGTCTTGTTCTTCTTGGATTATAGTGATCCTGAACGTGACAAGTATATCCAACTCAGGCTGTGCACGAACATGTTCTTGCCACCAGGTAACATCATGGAATAATATGAGCCACTTGTATAGTAATTTGTAATGCGCCTTTCGTCTAGTCAGTATGCATTTCGCCAAGTACTAGAGTAGTTGACTTTTGTGGATGAGGACTGCAATAGTGTAACGATTTGTCATGTACCAAAGTAGGAGGTATGCTTCTATAGGAAACCGGCCATAATGAGCAGGGTTTATATGGATGGTGGTAAGGAAGGGATAGGCCGGGTGGTAAGGGAGGCCAAGAAATGGACCCTGATCAAGACCATACCGGTGTATATAAAGCTTTAGGAAACCATGTAGTGTCTCAATCCCTCTGTAGATCAATACATTGTCGAGTAACGATTCTCTTATTCCATGCGGCATATCGGCAATCTTTTTTCGCAGGTTATTTTCTGTTGGATTGTCTGGACTGAGGGTGTATATCATGGGTACTATTGTCGAGATTTGACGCTGAGTTCTTGAAAGAAAATCTGGGAGGAAGTTGTCTTTTCCTTTGATGTGTTTAACATCGAATTTCCACTGGGAAAACCAACTTGCCCACCTGAGTAACTGAGCTTGTGGTAGTACCTTCTGCTTGAACTGAATCATTTTTGGAAAGGAGGACATGTCCATTTCGATGAGGAAATGTTGGCCCACCAAATGAAACTCAAATTTTTCTATTCCTCTTTTGACAGCAAGTATCTCCTTGTAAGTAGAATGATAATGTTTTTCACTATCTTTGAAGACTCCACTTTTATAGCCACATATCTGTCTTTTACCTTTCTCGTCTTCTTCTAAGAGTATTGCTCCCCAATAGCAATCACTTGCGTCCGTCTGCAGAATTCTTTTTCCTTTTGCTGGGATTTTTAGTGCTGGTAAGGTTGTGGAAATTTTCTTCAATTCTTTTACTGCTTCTGTGCATTTCTGGCTCCAAGGAGGGGCATCTTTCTTGAGTTGAGCAGAGAGAACCGATCTGTGTTTTGCAAGACCATGAATGAAATCCGACATATAATTGACAATCCCCAGAAACTGTTGGACTTGCTTGAAAGATAGTCGTTCATCTGGAAACTCATTGAGTTGGGTGGCAATGTGAGGTTGGAGGTAGTATTCTCCCTTGGATATGTGCATTCCCAGAAAATCAATCTCCGTTTCTCCGATCACCATTTTCTTTTCTGATAGCATAATACCGTATTTTTGTACGATACTGTGGAACTTTGCCAATAATGAAGTGTGGGAATCTATGTCTGGCGAGAATAGCAGAATATCGTCGATATACACCAGCGCTTTTGGGAGGATAGGCTCGAATATCTTGATCATAGCTTTTTGGAATAATGAAGGAGCTACCTTTAGTCCAAAAGGCATGACTTTCCAGTGGTAATGACGATCTGGTACACAAAATCCCGTCTTTGATCTGTCCTCTGGTTTGATTCCAAGCTGCCAAAATCCTGCTTTTAAGTCAAATTTGGAGAAGATTTGTGCTTGCGGGAGTTTTTGGAATAACACTTCTCTCTTTGGCAAAGGAAACTTGTCATCGGTAAGGAAATGGTTGAGTGGTTGATAGTTGATGACCAATCTAGGTTTTCCTCGCACCTGTTCAGCCCGTTTGTTGACGTAGAATGCTTCGCATGCCCAAGGTGAAGTGGTCTTCTCAATGAGATCTTCTTTTTGGAGTTGGTCAATCTCTTTAAGTGCAAGATTGTAGTGATCTGGGTTCATTCCTGGGTGACTTGCTTTAGTTGGGTTGATATCTTCATTCTTCTTGAAAGGTAAGGATATGAAGAAATCTGGATTCTTCCATAAAGGAGATGAGCACTTTACGAGAAACTCCGAATGAGAGGTGGCGCAAGATGTCTTTGCTATTTCTTCTTTTATGGGATTAAGCATCTCCATAGGGTATAGATGAGACACCGTTGTCCAAGGTAGCAGCTGATTTTTGTGCTTGAGACCTTTTGGGTGCCACGAAACTCTCCGAAGACTATGGAGGATATCAAATCCAAGTATAAAGTCCTTTCCAGGGAGTTCAGAACCAAATACTTTGGATTTAATCATGTATCCGGGGAAAAGTTGGATGTATATTGGCTTGCTGATAAGAGAGATATGAAATATCTGGCCGTTGGCTGCTTTGAAAGCGACTGAACATGAATTCCAATGTGAAGCTGGGAGGAGGTCTGGTTTGATGATGGATGAAGCAGCTCCAGTGTCAAAATAGGCAATGACCGGTATTGGTTTATCATACTTGTTTGGAAAGATGTAGATCTTGGCATTTGGAGATGGTTGGGTTAGATACACCAATTCTTCTTGATGTGATTGCTCTACTTTGCAGAAATCGAATGTGTAGAGGTCAAACAACATGAACTGGTCGTCTCTATCGTTTTCATCTCCAGTATCCTCTTCTGAAGATTCATCTTCAAACTCCATACCCATTGCAAGAACTGTATCATCAGTTGGTTCATCATCAAGGGAAAAGATGGATTGAATATCCGAGTCATCAATATCTTCAACTTGTGCCAAGTAGCCAAGGAGGTTCTCTCTCTTCTTCTTGTTAGGACACTGTTTCGCATAATGTCCCTTCTTCTTGCAGATGTAACATCTGTCTGATTTTTTGAAACCTCTTTGAGTTTTCTTCCTGAAGAATTTCCATTTCTTTCTAGAAGATAACTTTGGATATTTCTTCTGCCACTTGCTTCTATAGCTTTTTTCTTTTCCATGACTTGTAGAACAATGGCATTTCTTTTCTCTGCATTTGATACTGAGTTCCGGCCGATCACATGCTTTTCCTAGAAGTTTTCCTTGTTCCTGAAGCTGTTTGAAAAACTTCTGGTGGTTGCATAGCTTTTCAAGGGCTGGCAGAGAAATTTGATATATTTCTCCGAGTGAAGTTTGATTGAGAGGCATATTCTTGAGAGACAATACCCTTGACGTTTCATTTCCAAGTGGTTCTGGAAGTGAATTCAGGTACACCTGTTTGAGGTTGACATCATCTATTCTATTTAGGGCATAGAATCTCTTTGACATCCGCTCATAATGTCTTTCAAGATCCTTCCTCTTGAAGGAACATCATCTCATGCTAAGATATTCTTCTCTTGCTTGGATAGTATAGTGATCCCATGTGCCGAGAAATTCATTATGAATGTGTCCCACCAAAGCATCGATTGTTGGAGATTGTCGGATTTGTAATTGTCGATATTGACCTAGGCTTATCTACCATTGCCTGAGACGTCCTTGGAATTTAGCCACCAGTTTATCAATCGATGTAGGTAAAGTGGCTCCTGGGTTAAGTTGTTGTTCTGTTAGCCATGCATGCATCTCATATACTTTGTCACGCCATTTTGAAGGGGGAACATCATCAAAAGAGAAAACCTTATGTGGTTCTGTACTAAACCGCGGGTTTCCTTCTGTCTGATCTCGTCCAGTTTCTTGGGTTTCTTTATATACGTTTCCACCTTCACTCTCTATGTCTTCTTCAACCACAGTAGGTGAAGCCATCATAAAATGTGGGATCATGGCCTCATCATTCTCATCTTTTAATGTTGTTGGTACCTTATTCATCATACTTCCTTGAGAAAGTCTTTTTTCTTGTTTTGCGACCTTCTCGAGAAAAACAGTGATTGGATTAGCGTGCTCCACCATGAATTGCATTTTGCTGGCTTCGGGTTGGTCCTGAGATTTTGATGTCTCGGTAATCGGTTTGGGTGGTTCAAGTATGGCTTCCTTCCCTAGTCTTTTTTCTGTTGGTTTTTTCTTTTTGGTAGACTGTTGTTCATAGAGAACTTTTGTTGGTAAGAAGGAGGATGCTCCAAAAATACTTGGGTCTTGGGAAAAAGATAAAGGTTGTGTTTGGGCTGTGTAAGGTGGTGTGTAGATGGGATATGGTGTAAAAAGGTCATATGGAGTTGGTGGTTGAGTTTTGGGTTGGTTTTGTAAGGAGTGTAATTGAGCTTTAAGGGACTTTAGCTCCGACTCTTTTTGGAACATGAGGGGAGAGTTCATGGAGACAGTAGTTGCAAGGTGGAGAAGTTCTTGGTGGAGAGAGATTATCTTTTTGGTGAGTTCTTTAATGGAAAGGTCCATGATGGTTACCTTTTTGTCAATCTGGCTTAATAGATGGTTTTGGGTTAAGGTGTTCTCCGACTGCCAGTTTAACGTTGCTTCTGCGGCACTGATCTGCTTTACTGAACCATCTGGATTCTTAACATTTGGATTCCGGATTTTCCATGAGTGCTTTATATTGCTTTCTTCAAACTCCTTGGATGGAAATGGTGAATCCTGCTGGGATGGGGGTCCGAACATGTAACTTAGTTGTACCTCTTCTTTTTCAGGTGTTGTGGGAGTTGAGCCACCTGAATACAATACATAGTATTCAAAATTCTTGCCACTTGGTTCTCCGAGAAGGCCAACTTGTGGATCTCCAGACTCAAATCGTTCTTTGAGAATTTGTTGTGAAGTTTTCTTTTTTCTCCTACACCTTGGGGTGTCATCATCATCAGAACTATTCATCTGACAGTGTTGGCAATCGCAAACATCAAAGAATTTGTGGCCTGTTTCATCTTGGAAAGAGTAAATGGGATCTCCCAACGAATCAAAGGATGAGATCGGAACACCATCTAAACGTGGATTGATCTCCAAGGTTTGAGTGTCTTCAAAAGGAGTAATTGTATTGATTTCTGTGCAGAAAGTCGTTGGTCTTGACTTTTCTTCTTGTTGCTTGAAGGCAATCTCTACAGCTCCATCTTTTCTCCTATGAATAGAAGAGTCCACCGATTGTATTGGGGTACTCCGGTCATGGAGTTTTTCGTAATTGGTAACCCATGATTCTGGAAGTAACTTGACAAGCTCATCTCTAGGAATCTGTCTAGGAATATGGATGCACGACGGGCTATGCTGTGACTCCAATTGTATGAGTAGTGCATCTTCAGTGTCTCTTGGGAGACTTAAGTCCATTGCATGATTTTGGACTCTGTACGCCATTTGATGGTGAAGTGTTGCCGCATATGTGTTTCCAATCTGTGGAGCGCCTGTGATTTGCAGCTGGATTTGCATGTTCTGATATATTTGAGGGTCTTCCAATGCCACGTTGAAATTTGGGAAGAGGGTGACGAAAACAGTGCCAGCGTTTAGTGTTGTCTGGATAGTTGCAATACAAGCATGCTGATATTCCTTGTATCGGGTGTCAAGGAGAGCTACCCGTGCTACAACTGGTAAGCCTTTTCTGCCATGGAGTGTTAGCGCCAAACGTATTGCTCCATAGTGAAGATGAGTATATCCTTGAGTTCGCCAATGATGTATCATGCCTTCATTGATTCTGAGGGGAATCATCTGTTCTGTTTCTGTCGCCGGGATAAGGTGTTGTTCCAACGGAGAGGCTAGAACAAGCTCCTTTGCATTATGTTTGTTAGGGACAAACACCTGGCGAATGACTTTTGGAAAAGTGGAATTTGGTTTGGTGAAAGCTTTGTAAGGATTAAGTAATGGGAGTTGGGTAATAGGAACTTTGCTATCATCACTCACATACTCTACTTCATATAAGTAATCAATCTTTTTAGAAGTTGATCGTCAAAAAGAAGGGGTTTTAGACAAAGAAGATGAACTTTCCATAATATAAGATAGGACCAGAAACCAAGACAAAATACTATAACTCTCTTCTAACCATTGAAGTAATAACAGTCCATAAGTTGTCTCCCTGTTTTATTTTACCTACTACGAATATAGAGAAATCAATCAAGAGGTGCTTAGCTACGCAAACCGAGGCAAAACTATTGCAACATTAAAAGCCTCAAGGTACTTCGAGCATTACAACCTCATAGAAATTTTTCTCCATACCGTTTTTTCTTAGCATAGTTAGATTTCTGATGTGGAGGATCCATTAATATGGCAACCACAGAGCATACTTTCATACTAGCATGGTAGAAGACAACGTTATGGCGTATTACCTTTCTGGAAGAGAAGAGCTAGAGTTTAGACTGCCATGGATGAGATGTTGTTCCTTCAAGAGGAAGGATCTTGAAAGACATTATGAGCGGATGTCAAAGAGATTCTATGCCCTAAATGGAATAGATGATGTCAACCTCAAACAGGCGTACCTGAATTCACTTCCAGAACCACTTGGAAATGAAACGTCAAGGGTATTGTCTCCCAAGAATATGCCTCTCAATCAAGCTTCACTCGGAGAAATATATCAAATTTCTCTGGCAGCCCTTGAAAAGCTATGCAACCACCAGAAGTTTTTCAAACAGCTTCAGGAACAAGGAAAACTTCTAGGAAAAGCATGTGATCGGCCGAAACTCAGTATCAAATGCAGAGAAAAGAAATGCCATTGTTCTACAAGTCATGGAAAAGAAAAAAGCTATAGAAGCAAGTGGCAGAAGAAATATCCAAAGTTATCTTCTAGAAAGAAATGGAAATTCTTCAGGAAGAAAACTCAAAGAGGTTTCAAAAAATCAGACAGATGTTACATCTGCAAGAAGAAGGGACATTATGCGAAACAATGTCCTAACAAGAAGAAGAGAGACAACCTCCTTGGCTACTTGGCACAAGTTGAAGATATTGACGACTCGGATATTGAATCCATCTTTTCCCTTGATGATGAACCAACTGATGATACAGTTCTTGCAATGGGTATGGAGTTTGAAGATGAATCTTCAGAAGAGGATACTGGAGATGAAAACGATAGAGACGACCAGTTCATGTTGTTTGACCTCTACACATTCGATTTCTGCAAAGTAGAGCAATCACATCAAGAAGAATTGGTGTATCTAACCCAACCATCTCCAAATGCCAAGATCTACATCTTCCCAAACAAGTATGATAAACCAATACCGGTCATTGCCTATTTTGACACTGGAGCTGCTTCATCCATCATCAAACCAGACCTCCTCCCAGCTTCACATTGGAATTCATGTTCAGTCGCTTTCAAAGCAGCCAACGGCCAGATATTTCATATCTCTCTTATCAGCAAGCCAATATACATCCAACTTTTCCCCGGATACATGATTAAATCCAAAGTATTTGGTTCTGAACTCCCTGGAAAGGACTTTATACTTGGATTTGATATCCTCCATAGTCTTCGGAGAGTTTCGTGGCACCCAAAAGGTCTCAAGCACAAAAATCAGCTGCTACCTTGGACAACGGTGTCTCATCTATACCCTATGGAGATGCTTAATCCCATAAAAGAAAAAATAGCAAAGACATCTTGCGCCACCTCTCATTCGGAGTTTCTCGTAAAGTGCTCATCTCCTTTATGGAAGAATCCAGATTTCTTCATATCCTTACCTTTCAAGAAGAATGAAGATATCAACCCAACTAAAGCAAGTCACCCAGGAATGAACCCAGATCACTACAATCTTGCACTTAAAGAGATTGACCAACTCCAAAAAGAAGATCTCATTGAGAAGACCACTTCACCTTGGGCATGCGAAGCATTCTACGTCAACAAACGGGCTGAACAGGTGCGAGGAAAACCTAGATTGGTCATCAACTATCAACCACTCAACCATTTCCTTACCGATGACAAGTTTCCTTTGCCAAAGAGAGAAGTGTTATTCCAAAAACTCCCGCAAGCACAAATCTTCTCCAAATTTGACTTAAAAGCAGGATTTTGGCAGCTTGGAATCAAACCAGAGGACAGATCAAAGACGGGATTTTGTGTACCAGATCGTCATTACCACTGGAAAGTCATGCCTTTTGGACTAAAGGTAGCTCCTTCATTATTCCAAAAAGCTATGATCAAGATATTCGAGCCTATCCTCCCAAAAGCGCTGGTGTATATCGACGATATTCTGCTATTCTCGCCAGACATAGATTCCCACACTTCATTATTGGCAAAGTTCCACAGTATCGTACAAAAATACGGTATTATGCTATCAGAAAAGAAAATGGTGATCGGAGAAACGGAGATTGATTTTCTGAGAATGCACATATCCAAGGGAGAATACTACCTCCAACCTCACATTGCCACCCAACTCAATGAGTTTCCAGATGAACGACTATCTTTCAAGCAAGTCCAACAGTTTCTGGGGATTGTCAATTATATGTCGGATTTCATTCATGGTCTTGCAAAACACAGATCGGTTCTCTCTGCTCAACTCAAGAAAGATGCCCCTCCTTGGAGCCAGAAATGCACAGAAGCAGTAAAAGAATTGAAGAAAATTTCCACAACCTTACCAGCACTAAAAATCCCAGCAAAAGGAAAAAGAATTCTGCAGACGGACGCAAGTGATTGCTATTGGGGAGCAATACTCTTAGAAGAAGACGAGAAAGGTAAAAGACAGATATGTGGCTATAAAAGTGGAGTCTTCAAAGATAGTGAAAAACATTATCATTCTACTTACAAGGAGATACTTGCTGTCAAAAGAGGAATAGAAAAATTTGAGTTTCATTTGGTGGGCCAACATTTCCTCATCGAAATGGACATGTCCTCCTTTCCAAAAATGATTCAGTTCAAGCAGAAGGTACTACCACAAGCTCAGTTACTCAGGTGGGCAAGTTGGTTTTCCCAGTGGAAATTCGATGTTAAACACATCAAAGGAAAAGACAACTTCCTCCCAGATTTTCTTTCAAGAACTCAGCGTCAAATCTCGACAATAGTACCCATGATATACACCCTCAGTCCAGACAATCCAACAGAAGATAATCTGCGAAAAATGATTGCCGATATGCCGCATGGAATAAGGGAATCGTTACTCGACGATGTATTGATCTACAGAGGGATTGAGACACTGCATGGTTTTCTAAAGCTTTATATACACCGGTATGGTCTTGATCAGGGTCCATTTCTTGGCCTCCCTTACCACCCGGCCTATCCCTTCCTTACCACCATCCATATAAACCCTGCTCATTATAGCCGGTTTCCTATAGAAGCATACCTCCTACTCTGGTACATGGCAGATCTTTACACTATTGCGGTCCTCATCCATAAAAGTCAACTGCTCCAGTACTTGGCGAAATGCATATTGACCAGACGGAAGGCGCATTACAAATTATTATACAAATGGCTTACATTATTCCACGATGTTACCTGGTGGCAAGAACATGTTCTTGCACAGCCTGAGTTGGATATACTTGTCACGTTCAGGATTACTACAATCAAAGAAGAACAAGACGGAGTAATCATTATCCTAAAGAAATATGATGCGAACGTTGAGACAAGCTACAATAATGATGCTTTTGCCTCGGGGAATTTCCATCAACGTGCAAAGCAAATTGCATTATTGAATGGATTTAATGAATCTGAAGTTGACCCTAATCTTCTTTGTCCTCACACAGTTCACTGGCACAACAGACACGTCTACCCGCTAGGATTCGCTGAAGAAATACGACAAGTGCTTGCAGGCTTCCATGATCAATACGCGTGGCCACAATCAAATCCAGATCATCCAGTCTACAGAGTTGAAGGGAAAAAGTACAAGATAAAACGATACATTCCAGGCCAAAAGATCTACATCACAGAAGTCGCCTCAGACAGTGAAGAAGACGACAACGGATAAGATAGACGTCGCCTCTCTTTTGGAGATAGGGGGAATAAATAATAAGTGAGTAATATATGATAGTGAAATATATGGTTGTGAGATAGTTGAATAAATGGAAGGTTGTAAAATAAAGTAGAGAGTTGAATAAATGGAGGGTTGTAAAATAAAGCTTAGGGAATATTACTATGAATGATAGTCTAGAAATCATCACAAATGGTGATATCATTTTGAGGGATAAAAAACCAATTTTAACTTTAAATTAATCTATGAATAAAATCATTATTTGAAAACCTATTTCGAAACCAAAATGCTACACCATTTTTAACCTTTATGTCAATTTTTTCATTTAAATGAGATTCTTGATAAATCATCTTATGAATTGATGAACTAGTTACTTTTATGTCTGTATGTACAGCTTCCACAAAAACTATGATTTTTGAGGTGGTGGCAATTGGCATTGCTCTAATTTGTATGAGCAACTCTTTTGATAGTTTCTTTTCTATGGGGATCAGCGTGGCTTGAAGATGAATAAAACAACCTTGAACAAAGAAAATATATCAACAACATGGGAAAGACCACTTAAGAGTTTTTTTTTTTTTTTACAACTATAAGGAATTAGGTTAAACGAGTCAGTTTAAGAGGTATACTTAAGATGAATATTTGTGAAAATGGTTTATAAATGTCTTGTGTATTATTCCTGATCATATACAAATCTGTGACCTCTTAATTTTCTAGGAAATTACCATTCACAATAGTCATTTATAAAATAATGATGTTTATGTTGTTTTACAAAATTTTAAAGATAGTTGTGTATTTTTAACCAAATAATTATATGGTCATTGCTATTAAATAATAGTAATACAGATATAACAATCATTTTTACTTTCTTGGCAATGTTGCTACAAAAATGATGATGGCCAGATAGATTCCTAAGAAGAAAATATAATTGACAAGTGGCAAGAATCCAAATCTATTAGGAAAATATGAAGGGAATTGAGATTTGTTATGCGATATATGAATCCTAATCTAGATAAGAAAAAATTAGGCTTTTGCTAAAACTTAGTGCTTATAAAAGATATATATATTGAAGAGAGACATACACAACAAAACTATGATCAAGTAAATTAACTTCTAATTGTACTACTACTAGAGTACTAGTTATATTATAAGTTATCTGGTACACCTTAAAATTTCCTCTTTTAAGTCTTATGCTACTTAATTACAAATTGTATTAAACAAAAGTCTTATGCTGAATTTAAAAAAGCGTGAGAGTCTAGGGACCAAGCTTGTTTTAAAGACTCCAAAAAACAACCCAAAAGCTGTTCATATTTCTCTCTCCCGAGCACCTGAGAAAATCTAAATCTATCATCGGAGCGTGAACAACACTCTCCTCTTTGGCAAAATCCAGAACAATGCTAAAACGACACCGAATCTTCCCTCACCACCAATAGAATTCTGCCACGTCACCTTCTTCTTTCCCACAGTTTTCTTCCCCTTTTCCCATAAACCCCTCTAAAATCCCTTCTTTTAGGGTTTGTTTCAATCTCATCCATCTTCTTCAATCTCTCTCACTGATATTTTTACAATCACTGTTCATTCAATAAAGCTACAAGCTTCTTCGTCTTCAACTACTCTCTATTGTTTGCGTTGATGTAGCAGAAAAAAAAAGAAAAACAAAGAATGTTTCGTTTCTCGTTCTGCTTCTTCTTTCTCGTTCTGTTGCTATCGGCTGGAGAGATTTCATCGCAGTTGGGTTCTGGTCCGCACATTACCGATGTGAACATACTCTTACCTCCGAAGATGAAGAACCCAGTTGAGTACCGCCTTCAAGGAAGCGATGGCTGCTTCAAATGGTACCTTTACCCTAAAAAACCCCAACTCTCTTATCATGTTCAATGTAGCTCAGCTTAGATATTTGCTAAACTATGATTATAACGAGCTTGATTAGAGGAATGATTGCTTTTTCTTAACTGGGTTTTTGTATTAGAGCTTCGAAGTTCCTCAGAACATGATGATTATTAAAGGAATGCTTAATTTGTGATATTGTAATGCAATGTTTGCTGCTTAGTTTTTATATATAGATCTGCTAAGTGGGTGTTCTTTAGTGTTAGGAACTTAATTCAAGAGATACTAGCTAATTGTAGAGATACTGGATTTTAGATTTTCTCTGTACTATTAGTATGGAAGTTTTTTTTTTCTTTTCAAGTCTTAGCTGTACTGTTAGATTGTGTCTGCTGCGTTTATGAAAGCTCTCACGTATGATGAGATATAAGATATTAAGGTTCTGTTTCCTTGTGTATTGTTCAATTTAAATATCTGTGAATAAAGTGATTACAAATCTTGAGTTTGTTTGTTTTTGTTTTAAATTTTTGCAGGTCATGGGATCATCATGATATTCTGTCAGTTACACCTGAGTTTAATTCGAGTAGTCATTGTTCGACCAGCGCGCGTGTGAAATCGATTGCCTCGTATAGTGGTAGAAAGGAAACTGCAGTTTATGCCACTGATTTACAGACCGGGATGGTGATTCGCTGCAAAGTTTTTATTGACAACTTCTCGCGGATTCAAATTTTTCATAATTCTATCAAGCTTGATCTTGATGGACTTTCCATGCTTAGAGTCCGCGCTTTTGACAATGAAGGTTAGTGCTTTGGATGTATTAACTTTGTCGTTTCACAGCCTTTTCTTCGTTCCTGCTTGATATTTGGGTTTTAGTTTATCATTGACATTCTTAATCGTCTATAGCCTAACGGTTTGATATAATGTACTGTTTTTCTTCAGTTTTTGCTGTAATTTTTTTTGCTCTTCTGAAATCTATCTGTAGAAAACGAGTTCTCGTCACTGGTGGGTCTACAATTCATGTGGAAACTGATGCCTGAAAGTGGTGGAACAACGCATCACCTTGCTCATGTGCCTTTGAAGGAATCTCCGTTGACTGACTGTGGAGGACTGTGTGGCTACTTGGATATCCAGAAAAAGCTTGAAGATAGTGTATGTATATCTATTGATTGTGAATTACTGAATTGAAAAATTTGATGGATGAGAGATCTAATGTGACATGGTAACTGCAGGGTGTATTTGCTGATTTGTTTGTCGTGAAGGGAACCAAAATTGGACATGAGAAGGTTTCAGTTCATCTGCTTGAGGCTCCTCTTACACATATAGCCGATGAAATAGTACTAACGGTAGCAGAGGCCATGTCTCTTGAGCCTCGTTCACCAGTCTTTGTCTTGATGGGAGCTTCTTTTGGTTACACGTTAAAGGTCATGCGTGGAAATGTTCCTCAAGGTTTGTCTGCATCTTGGAGATTAGTTGTTTAGCAATGTTTGGGTTATTCGATAACCTTGTGTGTTTAAAGCTGAGTTTCCTTGATACATATGTCAAATGAATACAATGTATAGAGCAGCCTTAGTACATTTATATCAAGCTGGCAGGATTGTTCTATGATGTTTCAGTGGTGTTGATTCATATTGTAATTACTTTTTAACTGTAGCTCGAGTGTGATATGTTATGTTGCTTTCCAGTCTCGGTCTTGATTGGTCTATTGTTTATTTTATTTGCAGCCGTGCATCTACCATCATCACATCATAGATGGTCTGCATTGAACTCTTCTGTTGCTCAAGTAGATTCTTTGTTAGGTCTGACTAAAGCATTAAGCTTGGGGGAAACAACAGTTGTTGTTGAGGATACCCGGGTTGCTGGTCACATTCAAGGATCATCTATTAATGTTGTCACTCCAGATACTCTTATCTTGTACATATCACCTTGGTCAATGTCAGAGGATCTTATTATAGAATCAAAATCTTTTCCATCATCCATGCATTGGTATGTGGTGTCTGGTCGTCAATATCTAATTCAAATGAAGATTTTCTCTGGAAGACCTGATGCACATGAAATCTATATAACTGAGGTATTGCTCTTTTCTTTTACCTTTTTAGCATGCCCACACGTAGTTTGCATCAGTTCTTTGTGTGACAATGTTACGTTGCTTCTGTATTTTCTAACAATAGGACGTGGTGCATAGTTTCTTTATCTTTAGGTTGTCAATCAATCGTCCATAAGCTTGTAAGGGTAACCACAATGTCTTTGGTCATGAGTCTCTTTATACTGAGCATGCGTTTTTTTCTTGGAGAGGAAAGTGCTAGTGGCTGGCTACACAGTATTCAAATCTTTAATACTGAAGAAAAGCCTGATGACGTGTCTTTTGTGGCTGTTTATTTTCTCACTGCTGTTCATTTGATTGCTTTGAAGTTTCTCTTTTCTTTGCTGAGTTGTCCAAATGATTTATCGTAGATAATATTGCAGGTATGTTCAACATAATAATTTTCTTTGTGTTGATTGCAGACGGATGACATAAAACTGTATGGAAACGATTCATATTATTGGAAAATTCTCTCACTGCCAGATGAACTTCCCTCTGAATATAGTCAGCGAAATTCTAGAATTTTGAACGCAATCTCACCAGGATTAGGAGAGATGACAGCTACATTGACTTACTTCAATGGGCATCAGGACTCAAAAGAGGTGAGAAAATTAGATATCTTTGGAACCCTTTTTGTCTCGTTTCATTTGTTGGCACTGCTGGTTCAATATTTTGGTCTTTAGCAGGTTCTCAAGGTTGTTCAAGAAATTATGGTTTGCGAAAAAGTGCAGTTCACATTAAACAGTGAAGATGACATACCTAAGATCCTACTCCCTTGGACCCCTGCTGTTTATCAGGAGATGGAGCTAATTGTGACAGGAGGTCAGTTTCCAATTTAAGGTTCTCATGACATTTTTTTTCCTGTTTGACAACCATGGTGACTTGATGATTATTCTCCTTAATATAGGTTGTGCAAAAGCATCGAGTGATTACAAGTGGTTCACTTCAGATATGAGCATTTTGTCTGTGTCAGCTTATGGAATTATCCAGGCAAAGAGGCCTGGAATAGCCACTGTAAAGGTGGTGTCGACTTTTGATTCACAAAATTTTGATGAGGTATGTTAACTTGTTTGCAAATAGATTTTTTTTTTTTTTTTTTTTTTTTTTTTTTTTAGATTCAAAGAGGCTGGATCATAAATAAATCCATATGCTCAAACTCTTTGTTACGGTGCTGATTATTTTATTCTTCATAGGTTATTGTTGAAGTTTCCATTCCATCCTCTATGGTTATGATGCAAAAGTTTCCAGTAGAGACAGTTGTTGGATCATACCTGCAAGCAGCTGTCACAATGAAGGCTTTGAATGGTTATAACCGGAACTATCATTTGTTACTTCTGCTGTTTATTTATCATATCTCTTTTTGCTGTGCTTTATTTTCTTTTAAATTGTTAACTTGGAGATCTTATATATCAGGTGCCTCGTTCTCTAAATGTGATGCTTTTAATTCATTGATAAAGTGGAAGACGGGGAGTGACTCTTTTGTTATTGTTAATGCAACATCTGAGATGATGATGTTGGACGAATTAAGAAGCATAGACTCCAGTCCTCCTTGTTCACGGGCCTATATATATACTTCGTCTCCTGGTCGCACAGTTCTACAAGCAACTCTGGCAAAAGAGTTTCATTATTTTGATAAGTCTTTAAGTGAATCAATAGATTTGAAAGCAACTTTGAGTATCGGATCTTATCTGCCACTTTCTGTCAGACAAGATAGTGATGGGAATCATCATGGTGGATACTGGTTTGATAAGGCACAAGAAGAAACTGAATTTGGTGTTAGTAAGCTATATCTTGTACCTGGGACATACGTTGATGTTATGCTTCTTGGGGGACCTGAAAGGTGGGATGGCAATGTTGAATTCACCGAGACTGTGAAGACACTGTATGAAGATGAGGAGGATCGTACAAGCAGAGTTAACGTCCATCATGAGTTTGACAGCCACGCTAATATGTATAAAATTTCATGCCAGAAGCTTGGCTCCTATGTAAGTTGCTGACATTCTATGTGATTATTTTATGGATATTTGTTGCAAATACTTATGATATCTAAAGTGAAAGATGACGCTGTCACCTCTTCCCTGCTTGAATTCATCCAGAAACTGGTCTTCTTGCGTGGGAATCTGGTGGGTATAGACCATCCTTTACCTGCAGTGGCAGAAGCTGTATTGTCTGTTCATTGCAGCTTACCATCCTCTGTTGTGCTCATTGTTGATGAACCTGGTATGTTCAATATTTCCTCTTCCATAGGTTGGATCTTTCAGAGTTGCTCTAGGATTTACCTCCACTGTTTAAGAATGCCATGATTAGCTCATGACTTGAGGTTATACATGTCATTTTACAGTTAACAAGCTTGATGTGATTAGAGCTGCTAGTCAAGCTGACAGGGCACCAGGAAGACTTCGTGTAACTCCTGTGACTGTGGCAAATGGGCAGATAATCCGTGTGGCTGCTGTTGGTATTAGCGAATCTGGAGAAGCTTTTTCAAACTCGTCAACTCTTTCTCTCAGGTGGGAACTGAGCAGTTGCAAAAATTTCGCGTACTGGGATGATGATTATAACTCAAAAATGACAAACTCTAGCTGGGAGAGATTTCTGGCTCTTCGCAATGAATCAGGATTGGTAAAGATATTAACCAATTCCCTCGTCTATTTCATTCTTCCGATGTTAAATTATATATCTTTGACCATATACTGTTTTGACAGTGCACTGTTCGAGCCACGGTTTCTGGTATTGATTATTCTGTTAAAAGCCAATACTCAACTCTGCTTCCACAAGGTTCGGAAAGTACTCTCACTGATGCTGTACGCTTACAGGTATGCATGTTGGAAGATTCGTTGTTATTCATTACTCCCACATTTTTTTATTATGTATTCCCGCAAAGGCTCCAATTAGTTTTTTTTCTATAGTTATCTGAATTAACTTGTTACTATCACAGATACGGCTGTAGTTGTTTCTTATTTCTGTAAATTGGTTGAATATGCAGTTGGTTTCCACACTAAGAGTCACACCAGAGTTCAACCTGGTATTCTTTAATCCTAATGCCAAGGTAAATCCTACTCATTAGCAAGCGTTTATTTTGGTGCATACATTGATACATTGGAAGCATTTGATGGTTTGAGTATATGCATTTCCCTGTATCTTTATTGGTCTCTGGTTATACAATTTTTGAGAGAACCAGAACTAGGTCTGTAGTACTAATTCAATAGTTTTCCAACCAAAGGTAAATTTGTCAATGACTGGAGGGAGCTGTTTGTGGGAAGCAGTTGTGAATAATTCTCGTGTAGCAGAAGTTATACGGCTCCCATCTGGGCTGCAATGCTCGCAAATGATGCTGTCTCCAAAAGGGTTAGGAACTACACTCGTGACAGTGTACGACATTGGGGTTTCCCCTCCACTTTCAGCTCTTGCGTTGGTAAGTGTGTGTTCTAAACATGATAAGCTAATTTTGGAGAATTGTGGGATTTTATTGATTTGTTAATGTATGTGGAAAATGACTATGACTTCTAACGGAGAATATTTTGGGGCCTGTTGTGTGGAGATCAGTGTCTGGATTTTCACTCTTGATTTTTATGAACCCTGAATCTTTCATGCAATTTTTATCATACAGATTAAAGTTGCAGATGTGGACTGGATAAAGATTGCATCTGCGGATCAGATAAGTATAATGGTATGTTTAGCAGGTCTATCACTTTCGTTAGTATTATGCTATTCCCTCCCCGTCTGTTTTTAGTTCTTTTTTGGTTCCACATTGCTTTTTGTGATATCTAGTATGGTATTCTCATGCTTAATTTGAATGCGGCAGGAAGGAAGTACACACTCCATTGATCTCTTGACTGGCATTGACGATGGGATGACCTTTGATTCTTCCCAGGTTTAAGACATAATATTTGTAGATAACTTGATTCACTGTTCTTGTTTTCCTTTCTCTAACATATTATGAAAATAAGCATTGTCTATCTAGCTACAACAATCTAATATACCTGAATTATATATATTATCAATAGAAAAAAAAATGATATTTTGTAATACGATGTCTCTTTATGACTTAATTTGTTTATTAGCTCTTCATACAAGTTATTGATTACTGAACTGTCAATAAGTGCAGTACCCACTTATGGACATTATGGTGCATATCGAGGATGATCTCGTGGAGCATGTCGTTGATGATGATTTACTTTCTGTTGGTGAACACGTGGCAACTTCCTCTTTTAAAGTTGCTGCTAGACGACTGGGAATAACAACCCTATATGTGGGTTTTCTTCTTGACTCTTTCCTTGCTGTTATGATTTTCTTCTAGAACTAGGATATTTAGGTACATCTGAAGCAAACTTTTTTAATAGGTCAGCGCAAGACAACAGTCAGGAGATAAAGTAGTAAGCCAAACTATTAAAGTCGAAGTTTATTCCCCACCAAGACTTCAACCAGAAGGAATATTTCTTGTTCCTGGTGCTTCGTACGCGGTATGATATATGGAATATTTAATCTTTTTCTTTTAATCTCTGAGATTTGGGTCACTGTGTAGCACATAACAATTTTTTTGTCTGATAAGCATTTTTTATTTTGGTACTTATAGCTCACTGTTGAAGGAGGCCCGACCATGAATGTTTCTGTTGACTACACCACTGTGGATAACGAAGTTGCAAAGATTGAAAAATCAGGACGCCTATACGCAACATCACCCGGCAACACGGTAGGGGCCAAAAGGCTTTGAGATCTACCTTTTTAAAAAAAAAATACTCAAATCCAATTAAGCAGAACAAAATTTGGCTGAAAATTCCAGCTATGCTCTATGGAAAGATATGGACTTGAAAGATATGAAATTTTGACCTTGTTTCTTTTGTGACCAGACAATCTATGCAACTATTTACGGGAGTGAAGGTACTGTAGTTTGTCGGGCAACAGGCAATGCTGAAGTAGGGATTCCTGCTGCTGCAATGCTGGTAGCTCAAAGTGACACTGTGGCCGTTGGACATGAAATGCCTATGTCCCCATCATTTCCTGAGGTTAGAATCATTAGCCAGAAATAACTCGCTGCTTAAGTTAATTCGTCTGGAGTTCTCACTTCCAAAATCTGATTCTTGGTATTATCAGGGAGACCTTTTGTCTTTCTATGAGCTCTGCAGAGCATACAAGTGGACTATTGAAGATGAGGAGGTCCAATTCAGTGTTCACCATTACAGTATAAATAGTAATTTATTTTTCCGACTCCCATGTTTATGACATAAAGCTCTGTTTTTTCTTGTTAAGGTGTTGATTTTCATTGAATCATCCATTAATGCGGAAGAGAATGCTGGTTTTGTCAATGTCGTCCAAGGAAGGTAACTTAAGATTATCGCATGTGCTCTTGCATTTTTATACACTATAGATTAATAAGATGCAAACCGTTGTTCAATTATGGTTATTATTTATTTTCAGGTAAGGATAATTATAAACTTTTCCCTATAGGGAAGTTGCTTTTCACTAGTCTAAAATATCCTTACAAGGCATCATCATGCTCAACATCATACAACTTTTTGAAGTTGGCTTAGCTAGTGCAATTAGCTTGCACGTAAAACATTGTTCGAACTAATATTTACTCAAGCTTAGAAGCCAAAGACACAGTTTGTTAGTTATAACTTGAGCTTAGTATTCCTGTATTTTGTTCAGCTAAGGTTTATGCAGATTAGTAAACTTTGACCGTCCATCTATACAACTCAACAAATTCTAAAGAGCAGCTTATCTTTTCTCTTACAGATCAGCTGGCAAAACCAGAGTCACAATTGCCTTCTCATGTGATTTCGTGTCTCCTGGCTTGTACTCTGAATCTAGAACGTATGAAGCGTCGATGATTTTATCTGTTGTGCCTGATCTCCCACTTTCTCTGGGGACGCCTATGACTTGGGTGCTTCCGCCTTTTTATACATCATCAAGTCTATTACCTTCATCTTTAGAGCCACAAAAGCATAGGGATGGTCAAAGTCACAGAGGCAATATTGTCTATTCCATATTGAAAGACTGTAGTTCTCGGGCTGATTTTGAACGAGACACCATATCAGTTAATGGCGGAAGTGTCAAAACAACAGATAGCAACAATGTTGCATGTATTCAAGCCAAAGACCGCACAAGTGGAAGGATTGAGATTGCTGCTTGTGTGAGGGTTGCAGAGGTATTATAAATGTGGAAGTGTTATAGTAGACAATGTTATAGTAGAGGATCGTTGTCTGCTCTAGTGCATAGCCACTCGATTCTATTATTCTATTTGCTTCATTTATCTTCTATTTGTCTACTGTGTTTGTAACATAGAATTCTGTCAGGTTGCTCAAATAAGAATGAAGAGTGAGGGGACCCCTTTCCACGTGATAGATCTAGCTGTTGGCGATGAACTTGAACTTCCAATAAATTACTTTGACAGTTTAGGTAACGCTCTCACAGTATTATGTGCATGCTTCATTTTTTTGTGTATTTGTTTTGTTTCCTTAATCTTTGATTTTGTTTTGAATAGGAATTCATTTTCTCGAAGCACATGGAGTTACTACATACAACGTCGAAACTAATCATCGTGATGTTGTATCTATTAAGACTGTCAATGACCAACCAAGTGCCTACATTAAGGTGTGTTGATCCTTATTTTCAATTAGACATGTTTTGCTTATATAACATACTTAGTTAAAAAGTTAAGATTTTTGACGTACAATCTATTTTCTGTATATAATGAAGGGATTAAAACATGGAAAAGCTCTCATTCGGGTTTCCATTGGCGGTAATATCAGGAAATCAGACTACGTTTTGGTAAGGACTAATATCATGAATCGAGTTACCTAGCTTTATAAATATTCTCTGTAAAAAATAACTTAGTGTCGTGTAGTTATGCGTCTGTTATGATTGTCGCAATTGGCTATATCACAGATGTTTTCTTTTGTCAGGTTTCAGTTGGGGCGCGTATCTGTCCTCAAAACCCGGTCATTCACACAGGAAATTTCTTAAATTTCAGCATAGCAGGTAAAATGTCAAATCAATTCTACATGATAAAGCCATTCGAATGCCCCATTATATTAAAAAATACAGATTTCTTAAAATCTAATACAATTGCAATGTGATTTAGGGGCAGATCATCAAATCTCTGGTCAATGGGTTACATCAAACAGAAGTGTCCTATCCGTCAATGTGGCATCTGGCCAAGCTAAAGGGATCAGCCAAGGCTCAGCTCACGGTAAATATTTTCATGCTTTTTCAATAAGATATATTATTTATCTTGCTGCTGATCGTTGTTGCGTATGCACAGTTACATTTGAAGGTCATGGTTTGAAATTGCAAACAAAAGTCACAGTGCTACTTGGAAACACAATATATGTTGACTCTCCAAAAGAAACACTGACAAATGTAGACGTCCCTGCTGAAGGGTATAACTTTCCAGTAAAATTCAGGTCTGTAATCTCTTAATGTTGCATTGTAAAAACATTTATAAATTAAACTAGTCACTGATGATGATATAACTGCAACAGGGAGAACAAGTTTGCCGTCCCTGAGGCCATGTTTAACTGCCAAGTAGACCCTCCGTTTATAGGGTATTGATGCTTATTTCAACTATACTTGCAGTAATTTATGTGTATATATATATATATATATATAAATGCTCGTTCTTGCTTTGACTCTTACTTATCTTGCATTGAAGATACGCAAAGCCACGGATGGATCTTGATACTGGCAACACTTATTGTCTTTTCTTCCCATACTCACCAGAGCATCTGGTTCACTCCATGACTATAGCAAAAGACATGAAACCTCATGTGTCCTTCTCCATTAGTGCTTCACTCAAAGAAGCTCATCATGTTTCGGGATCTGCATCTGCACTTCTTATTGGAGGGTTTTCTGTAACGGGGCCAAACAAGGTTATCATGTTTCTTACTTTCTTTGCATCTCCGAAAGTATCGTTAAGCAAAGCCTATATGTGCTTTACGTGAGTTTGACCTGGAAATATTTTGCAGCTGAATATAGATGCGAATTCAAACACGACCATCATTTCAATACTGGGGAACACCGGTAAATCCCGTATATCCATTGGTCGTTAGTTTTTTCTTCTTTCTCTCTTTTTTATATAAAGAAATGCAAATGATACGTAATATTACTCATTGCAGATGTTCAAATTCACTGGCGTAACAAAGGTTGGCTATCGATCAGCTTGATCAAAAGGGAAGATTTTGGTATCGCAGGGCATGCACTATACAAGGTAATTTATCACTTAAACCCTATCTATAAGTTCAGTAATCTAATCCACCCATACTAGTAAAAGATTAACAATTTAGTAAGCTATCGATATTCATTCACATTTTTCAGGTGGATGTGTTAAGATCAGAGCAATTCACAGATAGAATCCTCATCACTCTCCCTGCTACTGGTGAGCTACTTCTTATTACACTGGTTATAGATTAGGCTCTAGTTCTTCAACTTACCATGTGATGAAATATTTTCTACAGGCCAAAGTGTAGAAATCGATGTCTCCTATGACACGGGCGAGTCCCTCTCTAAAGATGGATACTCTATTTTGTTCAAGATACTATGGAGCGTTTTGGTGTTGACTGTATCAGCGATCATCATGTTGAAAGTGATAGATAGATCAGGTCCAACAGGAGCTACTAGAACTGCAACAAACGGTGGAGCTGCAGCACCGGGAACACCAGAAAGAAGAAGCGGTGTGGTTACTTACCACGAGGAATCTCCTAGAACACCATCACCTTTTATGGAGTATGTGAAGAGAACAGTGGATGAAACTCCTTATTACAAAAGAGAAGGAAGAAGAAGGTTCAATCCTCAAAACACTATGTAAAATCTAAGATGATGATGATTTTGTTGCTAGTTGGAAACTTTGTTCATTAGAGATTAGAACATCTTTTTGTTTGTAAACCACCAAACCCGAGGCCAGCAATGTTTATAGAATTTGTAAATTGAATTGTCATCAAAGGATCCGTAATTTGTCAGATATAGGCAAGTTATTTAGGTTTTTGAATTAAGGGAGATTATTCGATGTATAAAGTTTGAAACTAGTGCATAGAAGATCAAGATCGATGTTTCCAAAAAGTAGCCAGGGAAGTGACTATATGGAAACATTATGGTCCGTTTATAAGCTCGAGCTGTGCTATTACCATTTATGGTTTTGGTAGTCTTTAAATATAAATAAGTCTTGGTTTTGCATTTGACAAAATTAACAGTGGAAAAATGAAATAAAATTGAATAAAAATCATAGATATCAGAAGATGACCCGAGAAGCAAATCGGTGAATTGTGCAATTCACTTGTGACGACAGTGGTGGTTCACGGACACAAGGCCATGACAATAGAGCGGTTAAGCTTTCCCACAAAGTAATGGTTAATTTCCTGTAGCAAAAATGATTGTGAGTGATAGTGATGATTCCAACGGTGATGATGAATCTATCGACGGTGATGTTGATTATATCGGTTACGATATTTACGATCGAGAAATAATTGGTATGGCGACGGTGATGTGAGTGTTTGATGGGCTGAAACGGAGGTGGCGTGAATTAAGGTTCTGATGTGGTTAATCGAGCAAAGAGAGGAATCCTCGATGGCAACGACTATTGTCACATTTTTGTGTGTTTAATGTTGATGTATAGATAACAAATTAATTAACAACGTATATAATATGTTAGCATATAAGTTAAAAGAAAAGAAAAACCGTTTAAAAAAATCTTCTATATATTAAAAGATAAACATTTTTGAAGAAATACTCACGTGTCATCAAAAAGTTTTGTGCTTAATTTATTACTTACCCTTAATATTATATAATATTATATAAAAATATCATTATTATTCAATTTATTTACATATACAATATTTTGTTCCTATAAATTCTAAAATTGGTAAATATGATTCAAATATAAATAAATATTATCTCCTACATGTTTTCAAAATTATTTTCAATAACATGAGATGTAAAAAATATGTATTTAAATCATATTTACAAAAATATAAATAATATTATTTCTTATTGTTTGAAATTTTTTAACAAAAAAAATTGAAATTAATTTTGAATAAAAGATATTGGAAAATCTTTAAAAAACAATTTGACAACATTTTAAATTTATTGTAAACTATAAAATATTTGAACTTATGCAAATCCTAATTTTCAGTTTTCCATATAGAAAATTTCTGATATATAAGACTAACTTATATTAAAGATTCCTTCATTTCAAAATTAACATATTAAAAAATAAAAAATCTTATATATTTTTAATATTATTTCTTAAAAATTTCGAGGGACAGATTTTTATAGATAAAAAAATATTATACCCCTTATGGAGTATGGCTACCGGGACGGATTTGACCCGCTTAAGAATTTAGATCATTCGTTTTGAGAAGTTTTAATCTTTTTGATGGTTTTTATCCGTTTCATAATTTTACAAATTTTATACAATTCTGATTAGTCACTAATTCGGTAAACGTTAGATTCGGGTATGTTGCTTTGTGAATCTTAATTTTATGCTAAAACTTTTATTATTTCAAAAATCACAAATTGAATGAAACCAAACTAATATAAATTTGAGATGTAAATGATTTAACAAATAATTATATCTATAAATGTAACTCTATGTGTACATAATATATTACAAACTTTATATTAAATATAGTTTTTGATAATATATTTCAAACTTTATATTAAATATAGTTTTTGAAATTAATCACGCACGTATGTGCGGATCCGTACCTAGTAACATTTGTTTTGTAAATAATTACATTGGAGTTAAAAACAAAATTAATCATTTACGAAAGGGGTATAACTTATTTTAGTACAAACACGCGGATCCCTGGTCGGAATTATCAATAATGAAACATAATGTAATATAAAAATAAAGTTCGGAAGTGTTTGTTAAAATGGTCCGTTAGTTAGGTGGTATAGGTAATGGTTTCACGTGTAGGAGGCCTCCTGTTCGATCCCCCGATCCTCTTAATTTTTTAATTTAAGTCAACTATTCATGTATTAATATTTGTAGACATTGACGAGATTTGGAGTCATAAATTATGAAAATGTGATTAATTATTATGGGATTTCATTTTTTGCCATAAGTAAAACAAAACAAAAATTATGGAAATGTGTTTAAGTAGGGATAAGTTTTTTAAAGTGGTTGCTATATTTGTATCCTGATTTATACAGAAAATTTTAATTTAATTCTTACCAATTATAATTTCAATTATCAATTTATGCCGAAATCATATCTGAAATTTTAAATTTGACCAGTTATAGCTTCCTTTATTTTTATTTTGAGGATCTTAGAAATTTAATTACTAATCTTCGAAATATATTTGCTTAGATTTTTTTGTTAAAACTAAACTTGCCGAGTACTCTTCATTCATCTATATAAAGAAAAGATTATTTCAACCATTGATACCCATTGTTTAAGGTTTTGACTTTCTCTACAATTGAGATTTTAGTTAACGTTTCTTTTATTATATTTTATTTTTCATAACATTTTTTCAACACTGACCTAATTTTTTATATTGTAGAATATGATCTGAGATAGTTGGAAAACTATGGGTATTATTAAGGCAGTCTCCAAAATATTTAATTAAAATTCAAGGTATATATCTTATCTTGCTCTTATATTTGGTTGACTTTTTGAGATGGTAATGACATGGGACGTAGACCATATTACCATATTTTAGTCAATCTGCTTTGAATAATTTATCATGTGATTTTACTTTTAAGGATAAAGAGAAGAATACTTTAATATTCATAATCAATTTCATTGTTCTAAGGCTGTCATTTTTTTATAACATAATTTCAGAAAAAAATGATAAGTAGGATGGAAGCTATATTTTTGTACTTCAGAAGTTAGTGTTACTTTTTATCATTATATACTCGATTTTACATAATATTTTTAACGTTTAAGATTTTTAATATGTTTCATATTTAAGATTTTTTATATGTTTCATATTTGTTTCAAAGTTTTTGTTACAAAAACGCATCATATATATTTACACTTGATATAAATTTCATGTTTAATGTTTTTTTTTCCTCTAATTTACGTTTTAAATAATCTTATATCTTTATCTTTTAATATATATATATATATATATATTTTTTTTTGTTTCTTGCAGATGAATGATTTTGTGTAAGCCTCTCTTGATTTGATCCCATCTTCCAAACATTTAAAAATATTAACACTAAATTCTCAACAATAAGAAAATCCTTCTGAATTAATTTTATATTGTATAATTTTGTGATAAAAGAGATTGATATGTCATTATCCTTTTATTTGATATGTAACTTAATGATGAAATAATTTTTTAATTTTTTTAACCATAGTGTTCATAAAGCATAATATATAACATTTATTAAATTATTTATTTAGATATACTAAATTTACTATATTTTCCACTATTTTTCAGTCGTGATGGAACTGGACGAGATTTACCACCCGTAACAAAATTACGTTTAATATTTTCAACAAACACGGGTTGATTTTCGGTACGGTTGCAGTATTCTTACACTAAAAATTTGACAAAACACTGTAAAAGAGTGGCCAACTAATTTTTATGGAAAAATACTACTAGTATACAAATAAAATTTTACGACCTAAAATGGTTAATATTTGATTGAATATATGTTTTACCATTGTTTTTTTGAAGTAATTTAATTTACTAATTAAGTACATATACTTTAAGAAACAATAATGAACGTTTTAAAAAATCCAGTTTATTTATGGTATTAAGACGATAAATAATATATGTCAACTGAAATGGGTAAATTTGAATAATGAAAAAAAACATATTGAATGATTTTTTTTTTAAAAAGGGACATAAATTTTAGATAAAAGTACGAAATCAAAAATATAGGTAAATAAATTCAAGTGTTAGGTTTTCACTAATTCAGATAAAGATTGATATGCGACAGGTAGTTAACTACTTTAGAACGGACACTTTGAATATTTTGTTATTTTTGAAAAATAATTATATAGTTTTTGAAAATTATAATTTTTGGATTATTTCAACTAACTAAATAAAAGAAATATTCAACGGAGAAATATGGTATCCCGTCTAAATTTCTTATCCAATCTCATTTAGTAAATATTGTTTAACGAGTAATTATTTAAAATAGAATGAACATAAGACAAAAAAAATTCCGATGAAGACGAGATGAGACGGGATGAGTCGGGACGAGAGGGGATGGGACGGGACTGGATGTGTTTCACGTTCCAAAGTAAATACCATTAGGGTTAAATTTTTTAAAATTTACATGAAAAAGAACGCACTTGTGCTATAACACCCATGTTAATATAATTCTTAGTCATTTTACAAATTTAAAATTTGTATGAAAATATTTTGTCTCGTGCTGTAGCACGGGTTACTACCTTCAGACGGGTAATTTGAGAATTTTTGGTATTTTAGATAATATTTTGAGAGTTTTGAGAATTATAATTTCTATAGTTAGTAGAAATTAAACATACAAATGGAGAATACATGTGTTTCGTCTAAATTCTTAGCAAAAATTTATTAATAATATTATTATATTGATAATTCTTTAAAATAAATTGGTTATGGGACATAAAATTTCTAATGGGATGGATCAGAACGGGAAAAGGATGAGATGGGACAAGACGAGATCTAACACTCCGTAACAAAATTACTTTAACATTTCATCAAACACGGGATGTCTTTGATTATTATGGATGGATTGAAAAAAAAATAATTTTATATTTTCCAGCTAATGAAGATGATGATCACGTTTATTTTCGGTACGGGTTGCGGTATTCTCCATATACACCAAAATATTGACAAAACACCGTGAAAGAGTGGCCAACTAATTTTAATGAAAAAAATATTACTATTATAAAATTTAAATTTTCCAACCGAAAAAGGTTTATTATTTGATTGAATATATACTTTACCAGTATTTTTTTAAGTAATTTAATTTACTAATTGAGTACATATACTTTAAAAAACAATAATTAAATTTTGAGAAAATTCCAGTTTATTTATGGTATTAGGACGAGAAATAGTATATGTAAACTGAAACGGGTAAATTCGAATAATGAAAAATAATATATTGAATAGTTTTTTTAAAAAGGGACATAAAATTTAGATTAAAGTACAAAATAAAAAAATATAGGTAGATGAATTTAATTATCAAGCTTTCACTAATTTGGATAAGGATTAACGACTTTGGAACGGGCACTTTAAAATTTTTGGTATTTTTGAAAATAATTATATAGTTTTTGAAATTATAATTTTTTGGATAATTTCAACTAACTAAATAAAAAAATCAATAGAGAACTCATGTATCCCATCTAAATTTCTTACCCAATCTCTTTTAGTCAATATTGTCTATTGAGTAACTATTTAAAAGAGAACGAACATAAGACAAAATTCTGATAGATACGGAACCAGACGGGACTGGATGAGACAAGGCAAGATGAGACAGGATGAGACGGGACGAGGGGTGATGAGTTGGGACGTGAGGAGATGGGACATGACTTGACGTGTTTCCAATTCCAGAGTAAATAAGTTTATGCTTAATTTTTTTAATTTAAATGAAAAATAACGCTTGTGTACTATAGCACTTGTGTACGCACATTTACTATAGCACCCGTATTAATATAATTTTGGTCATTTACTAATTTAAAATTTATATGAAAAAATTTATCCCGTGCTGTAGCATGGGTTACTACCTAGTTATCATGTAAGTAAATATACTAATGTATAAAATAACGTAATAACTAAACTATAAAAGTATACAAACATATTAATAGTATAATTTTAGCTAATAACATACATATAATAACTGATTTAACACAATACATATAAATTTACCAAAACATTTATAAAATTATCGCGATAAAATGAGATTTACTGTATTAATCAAATAGTAATAATTGATCATTCTTATATTGATATACGATAATTCTATCTTATTATATAAAGTTTAGTTCTCAAAGTTACTAACTCACTTTTTGTAACTCACTAGATCATGACCAGTGTCACGATCTGGTGAGTTTTTAATTTTGATCTATGATCGTTAAAACTAATACATGATTTTAACACGTAACAAGTAACTAATCTGAAATTTTGACATATGTAAAAGTTAATATTTAATAAGAGATTTAAGATTACGATAAAAACAATAAAATTGTTCCAAACAATATTAATAATATTAAAAAACACTATTAAAAAATTACAAAAATTAAGCAATTTTTTTAAAATAATTATAAGGAGATTATATAAATATAATTCATAAAATTCAAATTATAAATTTTTTTACATATTTTAATTTTAAGTTATTAATTCTACAAAAAAATAGAAAAGGGATTAAGAAAAATATACATAAAATTATTAATTCTAATAAATGTAAAATACACACTTCTATATAAACATAGATCATTTCATATTATTCATCTAACAAAATAATTTATTCAAAAATATTGCTTTCAAGTTTCTTCTATTGGTGAAATTTTTTAAAGAGAAATACCCTAAAATAGCACTTAAACAAGTTTTATGGACAATTAGAGCACACATTCCATAAATTTCCAAAAATAGCACAATTTAAAATATTAAAATATTTAAAATTAATTTTTAGAATTTTTTTTTAGGTTTGGTTCTCAATTCAAATATAGGGTATAGTTTTGAGGGGTAGGGTTTAGTATTTTGAATTTAGGATTTAATTTTGAAAGATTAATTAGTGCTATTTTTGGAATTTTGAGATGTTGTGATAAGTTTGGAAAAAACTTATTTTGGTGCTATTTTTGAGAATCTCCCTTTTTTAAATGGGAAGACAAATTTTCCTTATTCTATATAACCAAAATATACTATTTTGGTGCTACTTTCTCCTTTTTCAGTTTGGAATAGGTAAGATTAATATGTTGACCCAAAAAAATGAAGATTAATATTTGCATCTTCTTTTTCTAATACTGTATTTAAAATTTATTGTAGTAGTTTTAGATTGTTTTATTTAACATATTAATTGTAGTAATTTATTTAACATATTAAATTTACTGTATTTTATCAACCTAATGGTTGGATAAAATAGGCTAATCAAACACAAGCTTACAACAAACATAGATATATTGGAAAAACATTAATCATTGTTGATAGATCTATAGGAGCTTAGAGATCGAGCCTACATCATGGTGTGTTAAAGAAACTTGCATAAATACATTGAGAAATTTAATATTAGTTACTATCAAAAGATTTTGTGATGTTGGAAAAGGGTCTTTAGTTTCAGTGGTTGTTGGAGCAAGCCACTTTAAGATAGCTAAAAGACGTAAACATGTTCTCTCGACACAGGGGAGGGCAGAGCCGAGATTCTCTCTATGGTGGAGGAGGTTGGACGCAAAGTTATCTTCCCAAGGGAGGAAAGGTTAACTACAAGAAAATGTCGTAAAGATAGCATATGAATATAGCGTTTTTTCCCTTCATGCTATAGTTAACATACTGGCGTATTTTAGATAGCGTTTGGGTAACTGTAAACGCTATATTATGTTTTTAGAAGTTACAGTTTTGTTGAAGCGTATCTTACATATAGCATTACAATGTTTAAAACGCTGTCTTTAATTTAGGCGGAAAAATTATTTTCATTTCCTGGCTAAGTACTTAGCTAAAAAACCAAGCGCCCAATTTTTTCATTATTCCCTCTTACCTTTGTCGAAATATCTCACATTCTTTTCTTTTGCTTCTCTGTTCATGAGCTAGGGTTTTTCATTTTCTTTCCTTTGATTCTTAGATTCTTGTTGAAAATCTCACATTCTTAGATTCTCTATCTCTAAGAAGTTCTTTAGCTCTCTCCGAAATACTCTTATCTCTCTCAGATAGTCTGTCTGCAAATTTATCGAAATCGAAGGTACATATTTGGATTGAATTCTTATAATCGTATGTTGGGTAATCGATTTTGGGTTTCGAGATGTGTATATCCGTTTTCTTTTCGACAAATTAGACAAGTTTTTAGGATTTCTGTTTCAATTTTTTAGGGTTTTATTCGTTTCAGTTTGGATTTCGATCGATTTAGTTCTGTTTCAATTTTTTAGGTTTCAGTTTTAATTTTTTGGGGTTTCTGTCAAATTTTAAGGTTTCGATTTGTTTTGTCTGATTATAATCGATTCTTCTTTACAAGATTATTATGGTTTCAATTGGTTTCAGTTTTTAAGGTATCAATTTAGTTTTGTCTAACTATAATCGACTCTCCTTTTGCAGGTTCTCCCTTTGCAGTCTCTTCTTTACAAAATCCTAGCTATCTATAGGTAATTTCAGTTTTATATGTATCTTCATTGAGTTCAGAAGTGTATTCTATAGTATGTATCTCTGTTGGTTTATTGAGTTTGAATCTGTCTGATATAAGAATCTACTGTCACAAATGTATTTATCCGTTTGACTATGGAGTTGTGTAACATGGACAATTCTTGGGTTTGGCTTCCAAGGTATGGTTTTATATTATATCATCTGGTGATTAGGGGTATGGACATGATGTACAAGAGGAGTAGATGTTGGATTAACCATGGGGAGACAAAGGATTTAACAAGAGGTGATGATCCAACTTCGGAATTTGAAGCTTATGAATTGTTTAGAGCTGCTTTCTTTGATGGTGATGACAATCCACAACCCCAGAATGACAATGCAGATCAGAGTGACAATGCAGATCAGCATGAAGAAGATTCAGAATTTATGAAAAAGTTGAAAGATGCTGAGACGCCACTCTACTCCAGCTGTTCTAAGTACACTAAAGTGTCTGCTATCATGGGGTTGTACCATATTAAAGTTAAGAGTGGGATGTCAGAAAATTATTTCGATCAACTTCTAAAGATGCTTCACGACATGCTACCTGGAGATAACGTCCTTCCAACATCAACAAATGCAATGAACAAGTTCTTGAAGGTAATTGGTTTTGGTTATGAGAACATTCACGCATGCAAGAACGATTGCATTCTTTATCGGAAGCAGTACAAGGATATGACAAGCTGCCCTAGATGTAGTGCTTCAAGATGGGAGATGTATAAGCATACAAGCGACGAAAAGACAGAGATTCCAGCTAAGGTTCTTAAATGTTTCCCGATAAAGGACAGATTCAGAAGGATGTATAGATCAAAAATGATGGCAGAGGATCTATGTTGGCATTTCAGTAATGCTTCAGAAGATGGAATGATGCGGCACCCGATGGATTCTATAACTTGGGCTCAGGTTAATGATAAATGGCCATAGTTTGCATCTTACCCAAGAAATCTTCGACTTGGTTTGTGTACTGATGGGATGAATCCTTTTGCGATTCAAAACACCAGGTATAGTACATGGCTAGTGTTTCTTGTGAACTACAACATGGCACCTACATTATGTATGAAGGCTGAGAATATAATGCTCACTCTATTATACCTGGTCCAACTGCATCGAGCAACAACATCGACGTGTATCTTCAACCGTTGATAGAAGATCTACAGGATTTGTGGAATGAAGGTGTGGACGTTTATGATGCCTTCGCAAAGGAAACTTTTAATCTTAGAGCTATTTTACTTTGGACAATCAGTGACTATCCTGGTTTAGGGACATTGGCAGGTTGTAAAGTTAAAGGTAAACAAGCGTGTAATGTTTGTGGCAAGGATACACCTTTTAGGTGGCTGAAGTTTAGTAGAAAACATGTCTACTTGAGCAATAGGATAAGACTCAGACCTGGGCATCCTTACAGACGCAAACGGGGTTGGATGACAACACGATAGAAGAAAGGACTGCATGTAGAATTCAAACAGGGGTTGAGATATATGAGCATTTGAAAGACTTTAGGAATGATTTTGGTAGAGCTTTAGATAAGAAAAGTAAAAGAAAGAGGTCTGATTTGTTTGAAGATGATGAACTTTCAAAAGATGAATATGATGAAGACAGTTATCAATGGAGGTGGAAGAAGCGTTCTATTTTATTCGATCTTGATTACTGGAAGGTTAGCATATTTTCTATATAAAATTTATATAAAACAATAGATAACTTTAGTTCTTTACCATTGTCTAACTTAGATCTTTGTTTCCATGTCTTAGGATATGCCTGTTCGTCACAACATTGATGTAATGCACGTTGAGAAAAACGTGTCTGATGCTTTGTTGTCCCTTCTCATGCATAGTGCTAAATCTAAAGATGGCTTAAAGGCACGACAAGATTTAGAAGATATGAGTATTCGGGAATCATTACACTCACAAGTACGTGGGAAGAGAAACTACTTACCACCTGTTGCTTATTGGCTTTCCAAGACAGAAAAAGAGGTTCTGCAAGAGGTTGTCTGAGTTCAGAGGACCAGATGGGTATTGTGCGAATATCGCAAACTGTGTTTCAGTTGATCCTCCTACAATTGGTGGCTTGAAGTCGCATGATCACCATGTGTTACTACAAAACTTGTTACATGTGGCTTTAAGAGGACTACTGCCAACTGGACCTAGGATTGCAGTGACTAGAATATGCAACTTCTTCAATCAATTGTGTCATCATGTGATAGACCCAGAGAAGTTTATATCGTTGGAGGCTGAGGTTATTGAGTCATTGTGCCAACTGGAGAGGTTCTTTCCTCCTTCCATGTTTGATATCATGTTCCATCTTCCTATTCATCTAGCAAGGGAGACACGGTTGGGTGGGCCGGTCCATTTTAGATGGATGTATCCTTTCGAGAGGTACTGGGTAATGTTTTTTAAAATCTCTTTTAATTATTTGATGTGATGAAAACTGACACTTATTTGTTTGATATGTAGGTATATGAAAACCCTCAAGTCATATGTTAAGAATTATGCAAGACCAGAAGCTTGTATGGATGAGGAATACATGGCAGGAGAATGCATTGCCTTCTGTTTGGAGTTTCTAAAGTCTTCTGTACCAGCACTGGGAGCTGCAGTCCGTAATGAAGATCTTGATCCAGATGAGCACATCCTCGAAGGTCGTCCAATTAACAAGTCTAAATCAATTGTACTTACAGAGAAAGAGCGGGAGATAGCACATAGATATGTTCTGATGAACACAACAATGTTTACTCCATATGTTGAGTAAGTAAATCAACATTTTCTTTCATTGTTTTCATGTTTCACTTTTACAAATATCTACGTAACACTTTTGAAAAAAATTTGGACATTTTATATAGTATGCACTTGGAAGAATTACAAGCTAAGGATGTGCACTGCAGAAGAAATGAAACTCTTTTATGGAAATTGCATGGAGAGAAGTTTACGCAATGGATTAAAGAGAAGGTATGCAGTTAGATAAAGATACACATCTTATTAAAATTTCGACTATCCAAATTATCTCTAAATACTTGTTTTTCTTCTGAGTTTTCATTAGATCCTAAGTAACTCAAAAGACCATTCTAAGCAGCTAAGGTGGTTAGCCTTTGGACCAAGACAAGAAGCTCAGACATTTAAGGGATACATATTGAATGGACATCGATTTCACACAAATGAGTTAAAACGGAAGACTCAGAACAGTGGATTATCCTATGAAGCGTTCACGATATGTCGATCTAGTGCAAGAGATACAAATCATAAGGCGGACATTGTGACATACTATGGAGTTATAGAAGATATCATCTTGCTGGACTACCACATGTTCCAGATCCACTGTTCAAGTGTAGATGGGCAAACAAAGGGATTGGTGTGAAGGAAAAAGACGACTTTACGCTTCTCAACTTGCATATAAACCAGTCTGCATTTCGACAAGATCCATATATTATGTCGTCTCAAGCAAAATAAGTTTTTTATTCCTGAGAAGATGACTCATCCCCTTGGTATGTAGTTATGAAAGCGCCACCAAGGGGTTATCATGAGTTGGAGACAGATGGAGAGCACCACCATCATCTAGTCAGCAGTTTGAAGATTTGTTGAATCAATCTTCTGATGATGATGAGAGTTACTGTGTTAGGGAAGATTGCGAAAGAGTATTAGTGAAGGATTAGTAAATATAGGCTTAGTAGTTAGTATTTATCAGTAATGATCTACAAATTGTGGCTAAGTTTTTTCCTTCTTGTTTTGTTTGCAGAAAACATGACTAAAATAACCACTCCTAAGAAAACCAGACGTAGCAAGCGTCAGCAAGGCATTGAGGTTACACCTCTTGAGGTGAAAACAGCCAAGAGATTGAGGAAACATGCTAAACCAGTAGAAGATGAACATTCCGAACAACAACAAGGAACTGAATCAGAAGATGAACCACTAGTAGAAGAAGAAACTGAACCAGTATTAGAAGGAGTAAAGAAATCTGTACCACCATCTGAAGAACCTGAAGTAGAAGGAGTAGAGAAAGAGATTGAGAAAGACGTTGAACAAAATGGAGAAGATCAAGAAGCTGAACAACATGAAACTGCAGGAAATTCACCTGAAGAATGTTTAACAGAACAATCAAAGAAGAAGAAGAAGAGGAGAACTAGAGGACCCACTAGGATGAGAAAAGTGGCTAAAAGCCATGAGGACAAAGTAGATGTTGAATTTAACAGCCTCGGTGACCATGTTGGGAAGGGATCAGTTACACTTTCATCTTTTCTTGGAGCTCTTGTAAGGGAACATGTACCAGTACTTATAGATGATTGGAGGCACTTGGATGAAAAGACAAAGGATACAATGTGGGAAGAGATTCAAGTACAAATGTTATTTGCTATTTTACTTTGTGTTTTACTTTATGCTGTTAACAAGTTTTTATGATAACATTGGATAAATTGTTGTAGGGGAGGTTCAATTTGACCGAAGAATGGCAAAAGAGTTCAGTGCTAATGCAAATGGGGTGCTCATGGAGGGCTACTAAGTCTAGGCTAATTCGAAAACTGTGTGCTACAAGGAGCAAGGAAGATATACGAAATTTGAAACCAAGCAACATTCCCAGTGAATCAGCATGGTTCAAGTGGGTGAAGAGTAGAACTAGCCAATCTTTCAAGGTTTGCTTTCAAGAACATTATTTAGTTATGTTCGGTTTATTTATATCTAATATATTGGAATGACTTTTATAGGAACAAAGGGATCAGTACAGGTCTTTGAGGAGAAAGCAGATTCCACACACAACCAGTCGCAAAGGAATGGTTCACCTTGCTCATGAAATGGTATGTCTATGTTATGATGAATTGTATTCATGAGTTATATCCTATAAATAGTGACTGTGATTACTTCTTAATATAAATAATTTATTTGGTACTTGTAGAAGAAAAAGGCATCTGACCCGAGTAAGATTACTAGAAGCAAGATCTGGATAGCTGGGCATACGGCATACCCATGCAGATGGAAGACCTCTTAAACCAGAGTTTGAACAAACAATTGTAAGAAGTTCTTAAATCCATCTGTTAATTTTACTTGGTAATGTATATTGATGCATTAACAAAATTTTAAACTAGGAACAAATTAAATCGCTTGGAAGTGAGATAGGCTCAAACTCCAATGTTAGTCTTAAGGAAGATGTTGTGAGTCAAATTCTAGGGAAAGATAAGAGTGGAAGAGTCAGAGGAATGGGCGGAGGAGTTACTGCTACCAAGCTAGCGTTCTTACAGCCCAGAGATGCACATGTGCAGAAGATTGAAGCTAGACAAGCAGAACAGGTGAGCGAGATTGCTGATTTGAAACACATAGTTCGTTTAATATTCAAATGTGGTGTTCATTTCCTGGTAAGATGTACTATTGAAAATATTATTGTTTGTATATTCTCAGAGACAACAAGATGATGGTGCATATTCGGACACCACTGATAAGAACAAAGAAGGACCACAATGTCAGATACTTTTGTATTTAGATGAAGATTTTGTTGTTGCTTAGGGAGAACTATGCTCTCTTCAACCAAGTTACAAGATTGGCCGTATGCCTATTGGTCATGATGCGGCAGATATACTTGTGACCTTTGTATCAGATAAAAATGCATCTCTATGGAGGCCTACACAAACTGTCAACTCGATTGGCCAGGCTCTATGAACCAAAATTTCATGGCCATTTGATAAGATAATTTTGGACACTATGGACTCTTCAACTGGAAACAAGGGCGCTGATGCATCGGTAAAGTTCTTATGTTATAGTTTGCAAGTTTATGGTAATATATAAATGCTTATTGGTTAGGTGACACATGAATTATGTTTTTGCATGACTTGTTTAGGCCACAACCATAATGAAAAATAGATTACAGCTTTTTGATTGGAATTTGGGTGGTGAGGTAGTTGTTGAGGCACATATGATTTCAACTGACCCTAAACAGTTGCTGAATAAAATTCCTTTAGGTCTGAATGCTGCGATGGTGAATATTGTAAAAGTGATTAACAAAAATGCTTTCCTATGGAGACCACCAAGTGAAGACATTTCTGTGATGGGTGATGCACTGTTTGAGAACATAGCATGGCCGCTTACTAAGCTGTTTAAGAATAAGAAACATGGAATGGAGGATGCAGAATCTGATAGTGAATCAGATGTTAATAAAGAAGGATCAATTCCTAACAGAGCAGTAGCATCAAATTCTAATGGAGCAGGATCATCAGTTTATAAAGGAGCAGGAACAAAAAGTTCTAATGGAGCAAGAACATTAGGTTCTAAAGGAGTAGAACCAGCTAAAGAATCATCACCTAAGGTAAAACTCTAATACATTTATCTTTTACATGATGTGTTGTATAGTTGTGTGATTGTGATTAAGTACTTTATGCAATTTAATTTGTAGAGTGCAAGTAACAGCTCCAACAATTGCAACTTGTCTAAGAAGAAATGCTTCCTCATAGATTTCTTTGGATCGGGAAAAACAGTTGCAGAAGGCCGAGTTTGTTCAACCAATCCAAACGACATTGTCCACTGCATTCCATTGGGTCCAAATGCCACCAAAGTTTGGGTTGACGTCTGTAAGATTGGGGATGCACGAGTATGGAGACGAACTTCTGAATTCGAGATTCTTGCTAATGCATTAGGTACTACTGTTGCTTGGCCTAATGGCAACATTGTTTATATGTGAACCTTTCTCTTATGGTGGATTAATTGTGTTGGATAGTGGAACTTGTTCGGCTAGTAGAACTTCTTGTATTTGTACTTGTGGAACCTTTCTCTTGTATTTCATGATTGTGGCTATATGAACTTTTTTTTATAGATATTGTTGGTTTGACAAATGACAGGGTGTTTATCTAATAAGCAAAATATAACAGAGCTAATTAATATAAGAAAAACAAAATCTGGGGTACAATAAAAATAATAATACAAAATAAATGCTATGAAACAATAAATAATAACGAAGATTAATTGCTATTATAAAGTATACAATAGCAATAAAGAAAACACAATCTAAAAGATAACTAATATAGCATAAGGTAAAACCGCTATGTAAAGTGCCATATCTATTATAATGGGCACAGACATAGCGTTTGTTATAACGCTATGCTTTCCTGTTATAGTGTTTTCCGGACGATATATATGTGACATTTTCTTGTAGTTATCTCCCCAAGGGAGGAAGGCATATCGAAAGTTCTCTCTATGGTGGAAGAAGTTGGACGCAATGTTATCTCCATAAGAAAGGAGGGCAGAGCCAAGATTCTCCCCATGGTTAGTCATACACTATTGTGATGTAATTTATTTTTTATTCAAAATATTTTTTGAGCCAACAATTTTAGTAATTAAAGAAACTATGTAAAAGTGAAAATAAAGAGACATATAATATTTGGCTTAATTTGTTCATATAGACATTTTCTATGTAGTGGTAAATAATATATTTATAACATACAATATATCTAGATGCAAGAGCGAATCTACATTGATAGTGGGTGGGGCACGTGCCCCACATTAAGTTAAAATATTTCTTAACAGAGTAATAGAGGTTGTAGTCTCCTAGCTCATTTAGTAATAGTGTGCCCACACGTAGTCTAAGAGTGCCCAAGTTTGAACTCTCAACTTGATGTCTTTTTTGTTTCATTATTATTGTGTGCATTTTCAATATTCAATTGTATTATTTTCTTAAATAAAAATGTGTGTTATACTGAGTCCTATATATATTTAGTATATTACTAATTCTATTTTAGCTTTTAACAAATTTTAAATCATCATTTTAATAGTAAAGACTACATCTGCATTTTTAAAATTGGTCAAATTAGTAATTTAGTAAAACATTTATCATCTACTTTGTAATTCATTTCATATTTTAGAGTTTAAATTTGTGTGACATATTTAGATATGTGAATGAAAATGATAAATTTTTGAATATAAATGATAATTTTTCAAATTACTTTTCTAACTATATCTAGATTTATAGATTAGTATATTTGAAAACCAAAATAGATGATATGTTCAAAATAAAAATTATTTAATATATTATTATTAATTATAACATAATCTATGCCCCACCCAAATTAGTAATCTGGATCCGCCACTGCCTAGATGTAAAAAAATATAATTTTAATGGTAATATACATAAAATATTTGTATTTTTTTTTTTGGTCAAAACATAATATATTTGTATATGGATATAAATCATTGTGTTATAATATATATATATATATATATATATAAATAATATAAAATAAAGTTTAATATATTTTCATTAAATTAAATTTTATTTACACATATTAGACGAATCCTTATCTAATAGATTATATATTCATGACTCGAGTTAATAGGAACGTGTGCACATCACGTGAAAAAAGAGTCAGAGAACATAGGTTTTCCTTTTCCTTTTTAGAATAGGTTTTAATTTTTGAAAATCTATATGCTATAAGCAGGGCCGGCCCAGTGAAATTTGTGGCCCAATACAAAACAATTACTTTTTAATGGATTTTATAGATAAAAAAATAAAAGTGAAACTAAATCTTAAAATTTCGGAAAATGAGGCCTATTTTTGCAATAAAAAGTAGATAAATTTAAAACTTGAGGCCAAATCTATAACTTTCATAAAATTGAGGCCTATTTTTGCAGTAAAAATATTTTTTGAGGCCTATTTTTGTTACTAAAAATCTAAAAAAATATGGAGGCCCAACATCTATGTGTCATAAGAATGGGTGAAAGGCCGGGCCTGACTATAAGTAACGTGGCATAATTTTCTAGGGTTAAGCAGAAGATGACATGGAGTTTACGAATCTATACTTTGGTAATATGCATCAAGTAGATCAATTGTCGTATCTTACAAGCGCCATTGTTTCTTCCTTCAAAATTCTCTTGAATGAGCTTTGTATAGTTAAACAACACTTATCGACTAGATTTTACGTTTGAAAACATTAACAAACTTACCATGCATTCCACTAGTATGGCAAAGTATTTACTTTTGGTTAGTAAATCTCCTAAAATATATGAAAAGGAGTACCCGGCGAGGCTGCTGAGTGGCGAAGATGTATAGATTTCATATCAGGTTCTTGTATTGGTCAATCTTTTTCATATCCTACGGAGTCCGATTTTTCCTGATGAAGTCCGTAAGAGATGCAGCAAAAAATACTCAAAGCACAACCCATGCACTTTTGAGTTACGATGGGGAGACTGTTATTCATCAATATGGCAAACAAGCTTGCTCCTGTTATTGATCCTCCTTCAGGAATTGATTTAACATAATTATATTCACAAAATAGAATAATATATATGTAGCTCTCTATTACTAAAAGCTAAAGCAGCAAATGAGTGGACATACTATGCACAATTGGCAATTTATAGCATTTTTAGTATTGCTTCACCCTTAATTAAGATTTTCATCTAGTTAACTATATGATAGCCGTGTTATTGATATAAGTGGGTTATCGATATAAATCAATAAGTTGACCACTGTTACTTTTTTCGTTGGCGTTTATCAATATACATTGCATGATAACATATAAATTGACCACTGTTACTTTTTTTTCGTTGGCGTTTATCAATATACATTGCATGGTAACTTTTTTATTTATTATACACTATAGTAAGTTATATCAATTTTAGGATCGATATAACTTGGTTATCGATATAACTTCGATATACATTGTCTAATACATTTTGTTATCATACACTATAATAAGTTATATCAACTTCGGTATTCGATATAATTTGGTTATCGATATAACTAAGTTATATTAGTTAACAAGGTTATCATATAGTTAACAAGTTCATCTACTGTAGTCAACTTATTAACTTATATCGATAACAAACTTATAGCGACAACAAGGTTATTATCATACAGTTACCAATCATATGCTGCATGTAGTGGAAGATTTGGACTTTAGGTGTGTAGGGATTATTTGGTCTTTTAGATTAATATCACCCATAGAAGGTTCTTAAAAAAACATGACTGATGGACTGGGGAGATATGTATATAAAAGTGTTTACAAATTACAACAAAATAATGATCTAAAATAATGGACCCACATATCAAGTATCTTTAATCATCTGCCAAACAGCTTTCTTCCTTTGCCTACTAGGCTACTACTTTGCCTTTACATCATCCTTGTCTTCCTCCGCCACGGTGAATCTGGCTCGACCCGGCGCTGCCATCTCCATCTCGGCGGTCAGGGCTTTCTCTCTAAACTTTTTCTTGATATCACTCTTGTAAAACTTCTTGGTTCGGACCACCAAAACCATCTAGACCAATACACCAAACAAAGTTATCGCAGTAATTATTATAAAAGACAACTTAAAACAAGACGTGTCTATGCAATTCAAATCTTCCCCACCCCTACTCGTGTTCCCTAATGCCTTATTTTGCTTATCCGCCTCCACGTCGTACAAATATCCTGCGACCCAAACCTTTAGCAAGTAAGACCCGATCGGGGTCGCGACTGCCCCGAAGTTATACAACATCGCGTAGTACTTAAGACCAAAAATCTCGGAAATTATAGCAAGTAGAAGCGGCCATTGCGCACCGCAACAAAACCCTATGATGACTGATGCAACGTAGAGTCCACCAGGGACATTAAAAGCGATGAGTAGGTAACCGGCGCAGGACAAGAGGAGGACCATTGTGAGCATTAGAGGTCTTGGGAACTTGTATTTGATCAAGAAGATCTCAGAGACCACACCTGAAACCACACGACCATAGTAATTCCATATGCTAACGAGTGATACAAACGTACTAACTCTTCTCTTTGGGTAACCGAACGAGCTTCCGATCTGTCCCAAGTTGTCTATCGCCGTTAAAGTCCCTCCTACACCACAGATGGTTGCTAAGAACAAGATCAACATGTCTATGCTAAACAACGCTTGCAAGATCGTATAGTCATCTCCACTCTCCGGTGGGTTAAACCTAGTCGTCCAACACGACGCCGCTTTCACCCTCTCCCTCTCCTCCTCCTCCTTGTTTGACTCTTCATCTTCTTCTTTAACCTCTGATGAATCTAAGCGGGATTCCTCAGTGACGATATTGACCGGTACTGCTGGATTGTTTAAGGGGACTTGTTTGTCCGTTCAGAGCTTCTTCTCTTCCAAGACAACAACTATGATGGGCAAAAGAAGCAAGACGAGCATCACGGCGACGCTACCTCCAAACTCACTTTGTGTGAAACCGGAGAGCTTGTTGATGATGATGACCACCATGAGAAACGTGGCGAGCCCTAGTGAGATGTAGAGGAAGTTATACAACACCTTTAGCTCGTTTGTCTGTCTCGTCACTTTCATTATTCTTATCGTTCTCAAAAACGCAAATGATACTATTGCGGGTAACCAACCTACAAATACAATCACTCATACAAATTAGTACTAGAACTTATTCATTAATCTTTGTTTTATATGTAATTAAATGACTACTCTGTTTTTTGCTCTGTTTCATGTCATTAACCATAAAGTCTCATGACCAATAAAATTTTAAAATTGAGCTTACCGATCATTAAGATAAGTTCTTTTGTGTCTTCACCATAGAAGGCGTGGTAGAGCTGTGTAATTATGGCGCCACTAAGACCAATATAGCCCTTGAGAATCCCCAAGACAACCCCACGTGACTCCGGGAAGTACTTAACGCACGTGACGACAGATCCAGTGTTAGCGAACACGAGAGAGTTGGCTCCGACGCAGATGTAGAGACACATGTGCCAAACTTGAGGTTTCGAGATCCGTTTTGTGACAGCAAGCCAAATCATGAAGTATCCAAAGAAGTTAAGGATGGCTCCGATCAAGAGGATGAACCACGGCGGAGTCACCTCGTTGAGTAGACCCGTGAGGACTCCGACGTTTGCTCCGAGATCTTTGAAGAAACTAATGAGATTAAGAGTGGTTTGGTCGTAGCCTAAGGTTCTCTTGATATCGCCCGAGTAGATACCGAACATGTAAGTGGCTCCAGCCGTCGACATGATTAAGAGACTCGCGAAGAACATGAACCATCTTCCGGTTAGAATTTGGATGGCTAAACCCTTCATTGATCCACCAGTGGGTGATGCTTTTTCTCAGAAGTAGGAACAATTGAAAATATTTGGACTATTGTAGGATGGAGAACAGAAGGGAGATAATAGTTACACTTATGGTAGCTACAAGCTTGATAACTCTTACAACAGAATGACACTCCGACTTAGATGTGACTCTAATTTGTGTGACGGAGCGATGTTGTTTGGTTGCTATGTGACCCATCAAATTTATGAATAATAGACAACGATCCGTTATTCTATTTTTTCGAATGAATTCGTGTACGATTTAGATGACAAACTTATTCAAAAGAATAGTACTTATTACTTAACATTATTGTTTTCACACTATTACACGTTTTCCCCGCCAAAATGTGATTAGACAGAAGATATGAGACAAAACGACTTTAAAATTGCATCCAATAAGTAAATGACACGCAGAATACGTCACAACGACTAGAATGAATCCACAAAATGATATTCGTGGTCCGACGACAAATCTTTTAAGCTAGAGATCAATCTTTCAGTTCAGGACCATTTCAAATTATTTCGAGGTTTTGTGTAATTAGATTAAAAAAATGTAATGTTAGTTGTAAATAAATATAGTTAAAAATTTAAACTCGAGGTAAGTTTAAAACATTGAAAACGTCCTCAAAATAATTTTAAAAGTGGACTTTTACATTGACCCTTTAATCATAATCGCATCGCTCTTGTAATTACACTTTGTAATTTAAACAAAGCTAATCACACTCTCCACAGCTCTTACAAAATAGAGAGAAGATAGATCCATATTAAGTTGTGTGGGTGGACTACGTTAGAAGGGATCCGATCCGTAGTGTGAATGTGTATCTGGATATCCAGACATATATATACGTAAGCATATACATGAGTTTAAAAAACACAACCATCAAAACAAAAACTTACAATATCCTAAAAAGACTCAACTTTAGTTAAAATTATTAAATGAAAAGTGATAATGAATGGAGACAACTCTACTTATAATTTGTTTGTATTTTTTCTTCTAAATTTTTTTGTATTATAAATATAAGATATTGTATGAAAAATTATTATAAAGAGTAACAAGCATTATTGATATTTATATTACTCATAAACAAATATTATGACGAAGTGATCGTAAGTGAGAATATCAAACAAACGATTATAATAAGTAAATGCAATTTTCTGATAAAATAATTTTAAAAATAAAATAAATTTTATCTTGAGTAAAAATTTATCAACCTATAATTATAATAAAAATACACAACTTCTAAAAATAAAAGATGAAATAGTTAAATCTTAAAAGCACATAATTTACGAAAAATTACGATATATAAACACAAACGTAAGTTACATTGAAACGACCGACCCGTTTTTTTTAAATAATAAATAATAATAATAATAATAATAAATAGACTACAACTAGTGGTCCAATAACCAATAGCCACCTAACCACAATCACAACCAACAACGAATAACAAATTACCAATAACCAGTAAATATCCAATAGTAAATAACCAATATTAAACCATAACAATAATCCAATAATCAATCATCAGGAAACATGAAACCAGCAACCTAGCAATGTTCTAATTACCCAACTCTAGCAACCTAGCAATGCCAGACAACATCCAAACAAGTCCCTAGAACATCCTCCTCTTCATTGCCTCGATTCCACAATCACACTTTGTCTTTACCTGCACAACAAACACATATTGAGATGCATGAGTATTTGATAAACACTCAGTGAGGCAATCCTCCCATCTACTGGGCTATACACATAAGCAACTGTAATCCCAATGTTCCAAACAATCAACAAACAAAGCATACAAACCAGGAAAAACAAACATCATCTCGCTGGAAGGGAGGTGTCGACCGACACCAGCCGAGTGTCGACCGACACCAGCCGAGTGTCGACCGACACCAGCCGAGTGTCGACCGACACCAGCCGAGTGTCGACCGACACTAGTTCTTGGTGTTGACCGACACTACCTCACAGTGTCGATCGATGCCGCTTCACTGGTGTCGACCGACACTACCTCTGCAACTGCGATCCGCACGAAGCCGAGAGTCAAATCTCGCTCCCAAATCTCCACCAAATTGTTCAGTACTCAAAACCCAAGCCAAATACGTTCTTAGGAACCTATAACAATCAATTCCCAGCAAGAAAACACACAAAAACAGCAACAAACAAGCAAGAACAAGGAATCACAGTTAGGCATGGTCATGCACTCACCTCCTTGCAGGAAGTTTCTGAATCACAGAAACGAATCCATACCTCCTAGTAAGCTTCTAGCACCTTCCTAGCCTTGGATCTCTCAAGAAACAGCAAGGAATCTCACCAGTCTCTCTCACAAGCTCAAGAACCAAGTTTTCTCCCTTTTCTCTCCCAAAACAACAAAGCGGCGACAAAACAAACTCTAAAACCCTTCTTGTCGTCGAAACCCACTTAAATAACCCGGTTCAATGGTTTTCTAAAACCAACCCGAACCAAATCGATCAAAAACTCAATCTGGCCGAACCAGAAACCTTGGTGTCGACCGACACCACCGTTGGTATCGATCGACACCCACCCCCAAAACACAGAGTTTTGGTTTGCGGGCATTACAATTCTCCCCCACCAACATAGATTCGTCATCGAATCTCGAACAACCATCAGCCAAGAACTCCCGTGCAACCGTCTCCACGGTCCACACTCCTCCAACCGATCTATGAAAGGTCACCTCTAGGCGATAGACTCACGCTCCAGACATTATTTGCTCTCGACTTTTGGACTTTCCTTTACTCATAGACCTAAACCTTGAGTTTTTATTGGCTCCTCATCAGACTGAAGTCTGCATGCCATGATATTGGCTCCTCATCGGGCCGAAGCCCGCATGCCATAATATATAAAGAAGTCCAATACTCGTCTCTCGGGTTGCCACCCTACAGCGCTCCCCCGGATCGTCATCCAAAGTCGATGTACCAACCATAATCTCAAGCCACAAAGTCTTAGAATATGACGGTACTAGGAGAACCTAAGTCCTCCCAAGAGTCGCGAGCAAACAATTCTGAACACGTCTGAGTCCTATCCTTATCCAGGTTCCCTTCCCGTGGCTCGCGTAAGACAACAAAATGTCCTACCAACCACATATCCCTCTCACTGGAATACCTCATGACCACACAAGGATCATATACATGCCTCAAGGGCCACCACAAAGGCCAAACAAATGTCCTAAACAGGACCGCCACCAAGACCAAACAAATGTCCTAAACATGACCGCCACCAAGACCACTCAAATATCCTAAACATGACCGGCACCAAGGCCAAACAAATGTCCTAAACAGGACCGGCACCAAGGCCACTCGTCCCGAAGGACCGTCACAAAGACCATTTGTCCCGAAGGACCGTCACAAAGACCATCTGTCTCGAAGGACCGTCACAAAGACCATCTGTCCCGAAGGACCGTCACAAAGACCATCTGTCCCGAAAGACCGTCACAAAGACCATTTGTCCCGAAGGACCGCCTAAACAGGCACTCTGGCTAAACAGCCCGCCACAAAGGCAACACAATTGACTAAACAGTCCGCCACAAATGCCACACAATGGCTAAACAGCCCGCCACAAAAGCCACACACGGCTAAACAGCCCGCCACAAAGGCCACACAATGTCTCAAAGGACCGCCACACACAGGCAAAATGACTCAAAAGTCCGCCACTAAGGCCACACAAGCCCCTCCAAGGCTCCCCACCACTAAAAATGGACAAATTCTAACTCACATAAAACTTTCTTTTTTTAGCACTTTACACTTTTGGAAACTTCTATTTCAGGAAACTTTCCCTCAACACCATCACAGTCCCAAAGGACTCTCATCAAAGGATTCTTCTTCTTCCGAAGATCCTTGGTCCTCCTCCCGATAACCCTCACTGGTCTCGCCTCCAAAGTCATGTTAAGCTGAAGATCTTCAGGAATCTTAGCCAACCACTGATCATCCTCACGGAGACACTTCCGCAACATAGACACATGGAAAACCTTATGGAATGCTAGCATAACCTCAGGTAACTCCAGTCTATATAACACTGGTCCAACTCGCTCAATCACTCTGAACGGACCCATATACCTCGGACTCAACTTAGTCTCAGTCAATCACCTGTTCGGACCCCACAACAAGGCCATGTTGAGGTACATTCTGTCTCATACCTGAAACTCAAGATCTCTTCTCCTCTTATCAGCATAACTCCTCTGTCTATCCTGAGCCTCCTTCATGTTCAGCTTGAGAACTTGAATCTTCTCTGAGGTCTCCTGAACAAAATCTGCCCCGAACATGCTCCTCTCCCCCACCTGAATCCAGCATAACGGTGTACGGCATGGCCTCCCATACAAAGCCTCATAAGGAGTTTTCTTAATACTCGCCTGATAGCTGTTGTTGTAAGCAAACTCTACCAGGTTCAGGTGATCTGCCCAATGGCCACCCCAATCCAACACACACATCCTCAACATATCCTCCAGCGTCTGGATCGTCCTCTCCAACTCTCCATCTGTCTGGGATGATAAGCTGTACTCATATGCACCTTAGTGCCCATCTCTGCCTGAAATGCTCTCCAGAACACCGAAGTGAACTTAGAATCCCTATTAGACACAATACTCGCTGGCACCCCACGAAACCTGACTATCTCCTTTACATACTTCTTAGCCAAGATCGCTGCTCCATCAGTCTTCTTAATGGCCAGAAAATGTGTCGACTTAGTCAACCGGTCCACAATGACCCAAATAGTATCAAACGTCCTGGACAATGACAAACCCACCACGAAGTCCATAGTAATCATATCCCACTTCCACTCTAGAATGGGAAGACTCTTCAGTAACCCTCTTGAAACCTGATGTTATGCCTGCACTAGCTGACACACATCGCACCTCGCAACCCAACTAGCTACATCCTTCTTCATCCCGACCCAGTGATAATACCTCTTGAGATCAAGGTACATCTTAGTCGCTCCTGGATGAATAGAAAACTTGCTCGCATGAGCCTCTCTCAGGATCTTCTGTCTCAACTCCTCATCCTTGGGCACACAAATCCGACCGTGCACTAAGATAGTACCATTATCTGAGACCTGATACTCTAAATCAACATCCTTAGAGGCATTCACCAGCCCCATATCCTTCTCTTGAGCCCACTGCACTCTGCTCAGAAGATCTGCTCTATCAATTGCTTCCAAACCCAACGGTTCCTAAGACACAACACATAACCTCAAAGCACTGATCTCTCCTACTAGAGACTCCATCTCCTGCTCCTGAGCTGAAGCTATCCTCTTCCAACTCAGAGCATCTGCAACCAAGTTACCCTTACCAGGATGATAGGCTATCTCTAAATCATAATCCGCCACTAGCTCCATCCACCGCCTCTGCCTCAAGTTCAGCTCGGCTGAGTGAATATGTACTTCAGGCTCTTATGATCTGTAAACAAATGTACTTTTGCACAATAAAGATAAGATCTCCAAATCTTCAGGGCAAAAACTACAACAACCATCTCCAAGTCATGAGTAAGATAGTTGTCCTCATGCTTCCGCAACTGCCGCGAAGCGTAGGCAATCACCTTCCCATGCTGCATCAACACACACCCCAAACCAACTCTGGATGCATCATTATAAACCACATAGGGTTCCCCCTGCTCAGGCAAAGCCAACACTGGCGTAGTAGTAAACATCTCCTTCAGGCTTACAAAGCCTTCCTCACACTCCTGTGACCAAAAAAAAGGAACATCCTTCCCTATCAACTTAGTCATAGGACGTGCTCTGCTCGTAAAACCCTGCACAAATCTCCTGTAGTAACCTGCCAACCCAAGATAACTCCTGATCTATATGGCATTCTGCGGTCTAGGCCAATCTCTGATAGCCTGGATCTTCTCTGGATCTACAGAAACCCCATCTACAGACACAATATGACCCAGAAAACCATCTCACGCTGCCAAAAACTGCACTTGCTCAACTTAGCAAACAATCTATGCTCTCGCAGCTTCTTCAGAAATGCACTACATGCTCCTCAGGACTCTTAGAATAAACCAGGATGTCATCGATGAAAATGATGACAACCAAGTCCAGAAAACTCCTGAAACACGCTGCTCATCAATCTCATAAACGCTACTGGCACGTTAGTCAACCTAAAAGGCATCGCCATGAACTCATAAACCCATACCTCTTCCTTCTTCTTGACAAACACCACCGACGCTCCCCACGGTGAAGTGCTAAGACGAATGAATCCTCTGCTCATCAAATCCTCTTGTTACTTCTTCAGCTCTACTAGACGAATAATCAAGTATGCTGACATCAACTCACCACCATCTGAAAATCAACCCCTGTTGCCAGTCCAAAAACCTCTAGTAACTTGCCTCTAAGGGAAACTTCCTAAAAATGGCTTAATCCAAAATTAGCTTTCCGCTTAACAATTCTCCACAGCAAATCATCAATACGAGCGTAATAAAACAAACAAGTACCATACGTTCACATATTCTGATTCACCGTATCAAATGCTTTGCAGGCCGCCAACTCAACCCACTTGACTTATTTCCCCCAGCAAGCTTACCAAAACCCTGAATCTAGCAACCTTGTCCATCTCCAATGAACTTCATCCAACATCGTCGCAACAGTTAGTTTAATCTTGCCATGAAGGCTTCTCATGAACTTATGTATCTGGCAAACATGCCTTTCCTAGCTCATACTTGCTGCAACTCCCCTTCACGGGACTCCAGCACCACCGGCCGCACAATCCTGGCGCAATAACCACACATTCATGACCGCTCCGGTCATAAAACCCTGACCCACTGATCAACACATCCAAAACCCGAGATTAAACCACCATCACTCTCTCGAGGTTTTCATTCAGTCGTTATGTTTATATTCATGTCCTAGGCATTGCTTGCTTCAAACTCCTCCACCCTTAGGTTGCAACCCTTGGGCCATACCGACCTCACTCTCAGACCACTGTCTTCGAGTTATACCGTCTCACTTTTGGACCATAATCCTCAAGATCTCGGTATTAGAGGAACTAATCATCCCCTCAGGAGAACATCATCCCCTCTGCCACTCTCGAAGCCCACAGCCCCTCGAGCTATCGGTATTCTGAGAAAACCACCATCCCCTCAGGAACAACAATCCTTAAAGACTATAAACATCTTTCGACCAAAGGTACTTCCCGTGGTACGAATATAACATTACAATGTTACACCTGCCCACTCAACTTCTAATATCCAACTGGATTTCCCACCAAACAGTAAAAATATCTGCTCCAATTACATATGACCATCTATCCGTCTCTCTAGGCTCGATACCTCTCGCGAAGAATCGCGCACCGGTCATCTACCACTGCTCTATCCTCCTAACATAAAATAGAAAGTCCTCAACATCCGCAGCCCTCGGCTGCACCCCGCCACATGTGGTACAACTGGAGCCTGCACTGGTACCCCTCTCGGTAACTGCTCCAACAGTACGCCAACAGATCCGCCAAGCGATCATCTCGACCCTGGGCTCCACCTGCTGCAACCCCACACCTGGGTTCCCAGCACCCTTGGCACGCTCACCGGCTAACCCCCTGTGGTCCCTCCTGATACGCTTGCGACCCTCTGACGTACATCCTCGTGGAACTATGGACCACACACTCGCTGGCCTCGGGACCCGCCTGACCATGACCACGAACACGTCCCCGTCCACGACCAACAACTCAAACACCTTTAGCCACTGCACTTCCAAGAACAGAAGCTAACAAGCAATCTTAACATAATACAAAAACACAAAAACCAAAACTCACCATGGAATCACACTGTAGGCTCGAAGAGGATGTTCTAGGACTCCATGCCACACACAATTGACTAACTCACATAATCAATCAAGACATGCAATCCCAAACATCTATAGCACAAAGCCTAGTGAACCCAAACCTAGAACCGTAAGGGCTCTGATACCAAACTGAAACGACTCGACCCTTTTTTTTTTAATAATAAATAATAATAATAATAATAAATAGACTACAACTTGTGGTCTCATACCCACTAGCCACCTAACCACAGTCACAATTAACAGTGGAATAACAAATTACCAATAACCAGTAAATATCCAATAGTAAATAACCAATATTAAACCATAACAATAATCCAATAATCAGTCATCAGAAAACATGAAGCCAGCAACCTAGCAATGTTCTAATGACCCAAATCTAGCAACTTAGCAATGCCAGACAACATCCAATCGAGTCCCTAGAACATCCTCCTCTTCATTACCTTGATTCTACGATCACACTTTGCCTTTACCTACACCACAAACACATATTGAGATGCATGAGTATTTGATAAACACTCAGTGAGGCAATCCTCCCATCTACTGGGCTATACACACAAGCAATTGTAATCCCAATGTTCCAAACAATCAACAAACAAAGCATACAAACCAGAAAAAACAAACATCATCTCGCTGGAAGGGAGGTGTCGACCGACACCAGCCGAGTGTCGACCTACACCAGCCGAGTGTCGACCGACACTGGTTCTTGGTGTTGACCGACACTACCCCACAGTGTTGATCGATGCCGCTTCACTAGTGTCGACTGACACCAAGTGGTGTCGATCGACACTATCTCTGCAACTGTGATCCGCACGAAGCCAAGAGTCGAATCTCGCTCCCAAATCTCCACCAAATTGTTCAATACTCAAAACCCAAGCCAAATACGTCCTTAGGAACCTGTAGCAATCAATTCCCACCAAGAAAACACACAAAATAGCAACAAAAAAGCAAGAACAAGGAATCACATGCTTAGATTAGCCATGGTCATGCACTCACCTCTTTGCAGGAAGTTTCTAAAGCACAACAACGAATCCATACCTCCTAGCAAGCTTCTAGCACCTTCCTAGCCTTGGATCTCTCAAGAAACAGCAAGGAATCTCACCAGTCTCTCTCACAAGCTCAAGAACCAAGTTTTCTTCCTTTTCTCTCCCAAAACAACAAAGCGACGACAAAACAAACTCTAAAACCCTTCTTCTCGTCGAAACCCACTTAAGTAATCCGGTTCAATGGTTTCCTAAAACCAACCCGAACCAAACTGATCAAAAACTCAATCTGGCTGAACCAGAAACCTTGGTGTCGACCGACACCACCCTTGGTGTCGATCGACACCCACCCCCAAAACACAGAGATTTGGTTCGCGGGCGTTACATACATAATTAAAGTTAATTAAATTTCTATATTACTATAATCGTTTAAAAATCTTTAGTTAGATTATATAGAATAATGTTGGATATTAATCATTAAAAATTCATCTTATTTAGATTCAACATGAAACGAAAAATTTGTGGCAGCGAACAATAATTCATTGATTTGTTAGTTATCTTAGAAGAGCCAAATATATATATATATATATATATATATATATAATTCAAAGGACATAAACATTTAGATAAACATAACTATTAGAACAAAAAGTTGTAAATAAGATATGGTGAAAAGACATAACTCTACAATCAAAAAAGCAATAATATGATTTTCTTTTATGGTAAAAGACACAACTCTACAATGAACAGACACAACCATATGATTTTTTCAAAAAAAAAATTATTTAACAAAATGGTACGTCGAAAAATCGCAATTGTTAATGGCATTTATTCAGACTGTTATTATTATATACATTTTTATTGTAAAAGACACAACTCTGCAATAAACAGATGCAACCGTATGATTTTTTCAAAATAAATATATTATATAGATTTTTTATGGTAAAAGACACAACTCTACATAAACAGATGCAACTATATGTTTTTTAAAATGTATATATAAAATTATTTAGCAAAAATGTCCTCCTTTTATATTGAAGTGACGAATTAGAATTATTTATTTTCTTCTAAAAGTTGAAATTTAGATTTTTCATTCCAACAATCTTTTGTTAAATCAAGAATTGGAGGAATTTCTTTACTTTTAAAAGAATGAATACTAGAAAATAATTTCGAAAGCTGTAAAAGCCGTTAAGATTGAAATTTTATATTATTTTATATAATGGCAAAAATATGAAAACAGTTCAAACAGACAAATATATATATATATATATATATATATATTTCAAAAGATATGAATATTTGAATAAACACAACTCTACAATGAACAGTTGCAACTTTACAAAAAAAACGGTTACAATGAACAATCACAACTTTTCGTAAAACACACAATTAAAAGTTTATGCAGATTTTTTTAGAATATTATCCAACAAACACAACTTTTGGTGGCAATTATTCAGATTGCTATTATATATAGATTATATTGCAACTTTTGATAACATATATTTTTATTTGTATTGCAAAATATTGTATTGTATTGCAAAATACTACGGGAGAACTTATTTTTAACAAAATATTGTATTGTAAAAGATTATTTATTGCCATAATGAATACAAATGTTCAATAATATGTTTTAAATATTGTTAAAAATGTTTATAAATAAAAATGAAAATAATAATTATGATGAAGAAATGATCTTCTGAATCTTTTATGAAAGTAATAAAAAAGAAATTCCTCAAAATACCATAACTTAAGTTTTTTTTCCCAAAAATACCACACTTAAATTTTCTTTTCCAAAAATAACACCAAAAAAAAAATTGATTCTTCACTGGGTAGAATTATTTTTTCTAGGTTTGGGTTGACAAATTTAGATGTAGGGTATAGGTTTTAGGGGGTAGGGTTTAGTGTTTAGGATTTTAGGGATTAGTTTTTAATAGAAAAAATTTTAGTTCAATTTTGTAGTATTTTTGGAAAAATACATTTTAGTTGTATTTTTAGAAAAAAAACTAAATATAGTATATTTGGAAAAAAACTCATTTTAGTTATATTTATCAAAAGTAAATTACGTCTTAGTAAAAAAAAAAAATACATAACAAAGAGTTGAAGATAAGAGATGTGAAAATTTAATATTTGTGTTAGGAAAGTGATAAAATTTAAGATAAAAATTTAAACTTGAATTTTTTACAATCTCCGTTAAATCAAGAGCTTCATGTAGCAAACCCCATGTACTATACGCGTTCAACTAAAATGACCATGTATTTTTTATGCATCTGCCCAATTTACCATAAACTAGCTATAAACTTTATAATTCCACCAAAATTATAAAATTCTTCACAATTTACCATATTCAATTAATCGGGTTTTAAAATCGTAAAATCTCGTTTATTTTTTTGCGCTTAGAGTAAACCCATGTTTGATAAGTTATCCCAAATCCAATTTTAATCCTTAATTCAAACCTCTCTTCAACATAGAGGTTTCAAATTCCTTTGATTTGGGAAAAAAATATATTTTGATAGCAAAATAGTAAACACAATTTTACATTTTTAAAACGTAATGAATTGAATATGGTTAATTTGGAAAAAAAATTATAGTTTGGGTAGAATTATGAAGTTTATAGCTAGTAATGGAAAATTGGGCAGATGGAAAAAATACATGGTGATTCTAGTTGAACGTATATAATATAGTAAAACAAGGCAGAGAGACTACCTCAGTGATGCTACTTTTTTCCTCCTCTCTAATTTAATACAAAACTAATTAAAAAATACATGTATATCTTTCGTATTTGACATTGCAATTTCCATTTAATTATTTCATGTGTTCGTTTAGTGTTACACATGACACCAAAGGTTTAGATTTAAGACAAAAGTATATTGTTCTTTGTTGTTTTTGATTGGTTCATTATCATCATATGATATGTGCCTCTCTAATTATATTCTCGACATTGCTATGTACGTTTTTCAATGACACGAGACGACATTTTTTGAGGGCTATGTGTTTGTAATGACACGAGACAATTTAATAGGTTGTGTGGAACCCACCCACATGCTGCTGCAGCAAGGGTGATATGCTAACGTACTAAAGATGTTGTAGTAGAATTATGAGTTATGTCTTACGTGTAAAGGAGAGAAAAGGTAGGTTATATATAATACTAGATTAGGCCCGCGTATTAACGCGGATATAAAAAAAATATGTAAAATTTTAAGTTGTATTTAAAACGTTAATTTTATTTGATTTTATTTTTTAAATATATACTCCATTTTGTAATACAATTTCTTTGTATATTACATGATAATAAAATTAGATTTTAATTTTATTCACTCAATCCCAATGAGTAATATTTATAATTTTCATATCAAAGAAAATGTTTATTATATCAAATTTATATTACTTAATATTTTTTTTAAATTAGAAATTAAGAAAACATAATTCTCAAAAAAATAACTGAAAACTAATTTTATTTCATATTTGAAAAAGTAACAATATCTTAAATATATTTGTTTCATATTTTTTAATCTCATACCTATAATTTTACTACTTGTCCACTAATTTTAAATAAAATTATACTAACATCATCATAAATTAATCAAAAATTCAAAGACTTTATTATGAGAGAAATTATTTGTTTATGTAAAGGTAAGTATCTACAATCCTTTTTTCTTTTATGATTAATAATTGACAGTATAATTTATTTAATTATGGTATTATAGTAATTAATTGTATAATTTTCTTAATTCGTTTTCTTATAGAATTAGTAACTTAAAATTAGAATTAGTATTATATATATATATGAACTATCTTTTATATTTCTTAAATTGTTTAAATTTTTAATTTCTTATAATTTACAAATATGTAAAATAAAGTTTTTGTATAACACATGACAAAATCTTTAATTGTTAAAATTGACACGTGTTGCGATTACATGAGTTACTAACTTTGAAAATTGACACGTGTTGCGATCACATGAGTTACTAACTTTGAAAACCAAGTTTTATATGATAACATAGTATTGAATATGTTATCAAATCATTCACCGATTGAAAAACTTAAGGAAATTACATTAATTTATGATTTTGATTATCTTATTTTCTTATATTATGTTAATATCTAATTTTAACACTTTTTTTCAGCATCACTAATTTTAACACATTAAACCGTTTTATACTTTAATCACTTTTCTGTATAAATTTCTTTTTACTATATGATTATAATAAATAATAATTGCAATTAAATTGGAAATATTTTCCTTATTAATTGCACATATTTTCCTATTAAAATTAGTAATTTAATATATAACTTTCCTATTAGAATTAATGATATAATAGATTACTTTTGATTTTATATAACTTTTAAAAATATTAATTCTAATCCTTTTATTTTTAGGATTTTTTAATATTCCTAATAATTATTAAATAAATTTTCTTTTCACACCTGTCAAAATATAATCGATATACTTGACACATGTCGCAACTATATGAATTACTAATTTTCAAAACTAAAGTTTATATAATAAAATTTCTATAGGCAACCCTTAAATCAATAATGATTTTTTAAAAATATTATATATGTTTAGTAATTTTTTTAAAAATTGAAAATTATTGATTATTAGAATTTGGATCCATTGAACAAATTAATTAGTATAACTAATAAACGAGTTTTTTCAGAAACTTAAAATAAATAGGGTTGAAAATACATGAGTGATTAATGAACACCCATATCCCACAGTGAAAAACTACATGAAAGTTGTTTATAATTACTTAAATATAATTTTTTTAAACTGGAAATCTATGGCGAATAAATAATTATAACCTCCCAACTAGGTTTTAGCCCGCGGTACACTGCGGGATGATTTTTTCTAATTTTAAAAAATAAATTTTAAGTTATATTCATGTGTTTTGCACAAGAAAAAGTTATATTTATGTGTTAATTTTGTTTGTTTTGTTTAATATAAAAAATTGTATAATTGTATTTGATTGTTAATTTTAAAATTTTACTCGTGGTATATTGCAAGATAATTTATTTTTCACATAATTGTAATTTAATTAACTTAATTAACTTCGTGTATTGTGCTAATTTTAATGTGTTTTAACATGGAATTAGTGAGATTTTAAATTTAAATTACTATTGACCAAAATTCATACCCGCCATGTGATATCGTCTTGTAATAATTTTTTTATCCATCTAGAACCGAGGAGTATCTTGTTTTTTTTGTTCACTTGCCGATCCAAATTGCTCCTGTAGTGCTTAAATTTGCTGTTTTTTGTACAATGCAAGTTTAAGACTTTTATTACTTTGACTTGTTCCAAGTATATGAATTCTCGTGGTCTTACAAATTTCCTTTATATTTTCTTAATTGCACAGATTTGATGGACTTGCTTTTTTCATGTTTTCATTTAATATCCTCCTAAAGATCTTGGGCGAGATACTATTCTGAAGTAAACTTTGTTACTTTCAAACCTTCTTGCATATTTGAAGTTATGATTCTTAAACCAGTTTTAAGTCTAGGTGATTAAATTGTTCTATCTTCTGTACATTAAGTCGCTCTTTTATTTAATCATTGAGGAGTGGTAGGGTGCAGTTCATCATATTTTGTATTATGCACATGATGGACCTTTCTCCAATATAAAGAAGCTAAGTATAGTGAACACAACTTATAAACATTCTGCAGGTTAGTTAATCCAAAAAAAGTTAACCTACGAATACCTCACGTTCTTATTTTCTTAGCTTCATGCTCAATGGTCTCTTCACCTCTTTGTTTTCTTCACTTTCAGGAATCAGGATGTAGTCAAGCTTTTCTATGAACGGTGGTTCGATTCTGTATTTCTTCAATCTCATTAGATCATAAATTCTCTTTACCAGAATTCAGGTGTGACAATCTGTCCCGCGGATCCCACTAACCTCCCGCTAGCTGTCCCAACTGAAATGACCTGATCTGTTTTTTTTTTAATAGTAAATAATATTATTAATAATAGTAATAATAATAATGAGTAACTACAACTAGTGGTCCCAAACCCACTAGCCACCTAACCACAATCACAACCAACAACGGAATAACAAATATCAATATCCAATAAATATCCAATAATCATAACATAGGTAATATCCAAATACCAAACATCATGAAATATAAAACCGGCAACCTAGCAATGTTTCTAATGACCCAATTCTATCAACCTAGCAATGCCAGACAACATCCAATCGAGTCCCTAGAACATCCTCCTCTTCATTGCCTTGATTCCACGATCACACTTTGCTTTTACCTGCACCACAAACACAAATTGCAATGCATGAGTATTTTATAAACACTCAGTAAGGCAATCCTCCCATCTACTGAGCTATACACACAAGCAATAGAGACATCTCTAACCATCAACCAACAATCAACAAACACAAATAACAAACCAGGACTCTGCATCGACCGACACCAACATGCATCGACCAACACCACATGGGGATGCATCGACCGACACAAGGGATGCATCGACCGATGCAAGTTACATATGCATCGACCGACACTCGCACTGCATCAACCGACGCATGCTCGACATAACACGAAAACCCTAGGTTTTACGCGCCGTCCTCGCACTTGCATCGACCGACGCACAAAGTGCATCGACCGATGCAACATGCCGAGCATCGTGTTCCCCAAAGCTTCTCGACGGATCTATGTTCCTGCAACCACAAAACTCGATCCCAAGCCACAAGAAAGCTTCCTAACGTCCAAAATAACCATCTAACAAGCCTAACAACACATAAACAAGTAGATCAGAGAAGCTCTAGCTTAGATAAGCCATGGTCCTGCACTTACCTTTGCCAAGACGAATCTGAACCTTAAACCAACAAGAAAACACTTCCAGGAAGCTCCTACAACGATCCCAGCTACAGATCTCTACAGGAACAGCTTCCAATCTCCAGAAATCACCAAGAACACTCAAGAACACTTAGAGAACTTTTTTCTCTTTCTTTTTCTCTCAAAAGCGGCCAAAACCCGACTAATGAGACAAAACTCGTGTTAAGGGTTTTCCCTAACCCAAAACGCAGCGTTTAACTTAACTCGTCCGCAGAAAACTGAACCTGCATCGATCGATGCAATCCCCTAAACCGGATTTTGGTTCGCGGATGTTACACCAACGGACCATCTGTGGATCCCACTAGCCAACAGCTAGCTACCCCAACGGACCCCAAGCTGGCCTTGCAGGGCATCGATCATAATCACTCACCGTGGAATGGAACTACTCATCCAAATCCACCAGTAGATTATTGGTGCGCCAGACGTTCCTCGAACCCTGGTCTCCACCCTTTAACAACCTTCCCACAAGACAAACTGTCACCAATTAATCCGTTGGGGCAGCTAGCGATTGGCTAGTGGTGTCCACGGACGGTCCATTGGAGCAGCTAGCGAAGAGCTAGTGGAGTTCGCTGGACGGGTTATCACACCAGATATCCTTTAAAAGAGTGTTGGACGATCTATCATTCACAAAGTAAGATAAAAAAACAATCAAAGGTAATAAAAGAGGAAGCATCAAACCATTACAATCCCGCCTTTGCACTTGATTCCAACTCCTCTCTGTATGCCAAGAAAAAAAGAAGGATTCTATATAGCCAAAAATCTCAAACTTATATACCACTCGGTTTACCCACTCTCTTGATCCCAAATCCCAACTTGGTTGATCTTGGCACAAATCCTTATCTCGCTTTCACCATATCGTGAGAAAAATAAAAAAGTTTTTTCTAACTATAATCTGTTGCGATACCAACACAGTGCTTCAAGAAAAAAAAAAAAAAACTCACAAAATAACAGTGGATACACACACACATACGTCTATACCCTACAAATTGTTAGCACAAAAAATGACACATACATACATAATCCAAGTGTCTAGAGAAATCATCAGTAGGTAGTGTAGAGAAATGAATCAAACTAACCTCAATCAAATTATAAATTGAGAAATCCCTTCACTTCACCGGCCAATAAAATTATACGCTAATTTGAGCAAACTTTAAAATTAGAAAATATAACAATTTGAAATAAATGTTAATATTCAATATTTATTGCATAAATAAATTATAGAAAACATAAGGCACTGTTTATTGAATATTCTCATAGATTTGATACAAATTATTGTTGGAATGAATACAACTTAGTCCGATTGTTTTGGAAAGTCGCGATTAGATGAAGTAATTGTTAACAAAATCTGAAAACCTTACGCTAATTTAATTAATCGCAAAAATTATAAATCTAATATATTTAATGATAATGGCACTGTTCGTAAATATGTTTCAATTCTAAGCCTACTTTGTCAAAACTGCTGTAAAAATGTTAATATAGATATATGATAGACATTATTACATAAAATAATAATTACTATTTTATAAATATTCTAAGTTTTAACAAACAGGAACAGGTATACCACAAGCTTCTAAAACTTGTTTAGAAGATGTCTTATATGGAACAACCAATGGATTTTTTAAGTAAAAACAAGAACATGATTGATTATCTTTTAATTTGGTGCAACACTCCGTCGACGGTGGGGATCCTCCTATAACTGCTGGTAGACATACTTTAAAATCTTGGATGTCGCATGCCGCCTCTGCTTTGGACAGAGACAGAGAGAACAGAACAAACACGATGAAAACTAATGCAGTTAACTTCATCTTCATTCCTTGTGCCCTTACTATCTCTTTCTATCTAATTCTAATAGATATATATATTTTTTGATTAGAAAATGTATGAATATTGATTATGAGTTTTGTTTAATTGGATGGTGAAGCTATATATATAGATGGAGTATTATTTTGCAATAGGAAAGTGTGTGTGTTTTAGGTAGCTAACATATTCTGTATTTTTAATAACATTTATTTTAGTGTAATTTCATCTCTCTAGGCCGATTTGCTATATATGCAAGATTTGAATTAAACAATGTTTGACTTTGATAGTTTGATTCCTAAAATCGGCCTATAGAGGTGACACATTATTGGAATCAAACTATCAAAGTTTGAATTAAAATTGAAAATATTTAATGCTTGACTAAACAATGTTTGACTAATCAATAGATCTTGAATAAAAATGTGTGACTAGTCAAATATATGATCTTGAAATGATAACTACTCACCCATGAGGCCATGAGGGGCAACAATAGGAAAGGTCCCCCTCTGTAAACTTAACAAAGTATACGCAAAGCACTTATGACAAGAACTGAATCATACGTATAATGCCAAGTTACTTAACATATCATGTGAAAGAAGATCAACGTTTAGTGTCACCAATCTCTTTAGTTTTCTGCACAAGACAGTGACCCACGTTTGTTTTACGTGTGTTAAGGCCATTTGTATTTATATAATACTCCTAAAAGATAAAACGGAGGAGGTCTAGATGACTAGATCATCTCTCTAGGCCGATTTGCTATATATGCAAGATTTGTTGTATGGGTGATTTTGTTCTCCACAGAAAAGCAGATACAAGTATAGTCATCATATAAAAGACTTTGTTGTATGCAAGATTTGTTGTGACTTCAATTATAAAGATTTTGTTTCGGGGTGTTGAAGACTTAAGTGATAGGTACAAGCCACAAGTGTATTGGGAATATTAGTACTGAAATTATTTTACAATTTGTAATTTTCATCCTCTCTTTTGTAATTTCTTTTTAAACATCCTCCAATTATTAATTTGGAAGTACGTTTGGTAAAGTAACCTTTTATTTGTAAGATGTACACAATTAAACCCTTCCCATTTGAATAAATATCAAAACTTAAGAAATTTGTAATATAAAAAGACATAACTTAAATAATTCTAAAAGAAATTAGTATCTATAATTTAAAATAAATTAAATTAAATTCTTGAGGATCATTTTAGATAGCGGGTCAGAGTTTACATAAATATAATTTATAGTTTTTTACGGGTTGGTCTACTAAAATACACAAAATATTTTAGTTTGATATCAAATGAGTTAACGATAGGTGTTAGGCCAATACTAACCAAACCAAACACAAAAAATAAAATTCATAAAAAATTATAGAATTTAAATATCAATCAAAACATATTTTTTAAAAAAAATCAACAAAAAAAATTTTCTTAATAATTATTAAAAATATTATCCTGCGGTACACCGTATTGATTAAAATAACATAATTTATTATAAAATAAATCTAATTATGGCATTTTACTTTTTTTTTTGAACAAAGACTTGATTTTATTCATTATAAAGCCAAGTACAGAGAAAAGAATTCAAAGATCCAAAGTTTTAAGATAAGGGCATTCCCCAATTCCAAACAAAGGTAGATAAAGATGATCGACATAAAGACCCAGAGAGCTTTGAGGCAAAGGCTATGAAGCGGTTTGACACATGTGAGATCAAGGATTGTCGAACAGTCTTCTATGAGTAGCTCAATGGAAGACAAAAATTGTCATTGTCACATGACAAAATGACGTTGGTAATGTATTTATGGCTATGAGTCTCGCCGGCTTGAAGTACAGCATAAGCCATACCATGGGAGATTATGGTTTTATAATCGGCTGGAGCATGTTTTGAAACACTAACTAAAGAAACTGGACCTTCCTTAGGGCGAGCTAAGGCTGCTAGGATCCAGATTGTAGAAGTGATGGCAGAAAGGTGGTGGATGAAGTAGGTAGCTAGAACTGTCGAGGGGTGGTTGTTGGTAGAGAAATCTCTAAGACCATAATCACAGCCTCAACAATTTGAATTCCGAACTAAAACGCCATGGGATTTCAGATACTTGGGAGCAGTAAAGTTCACCATTGAAACTAATAACAGGATACGCAAAAAGTAAGTGTAAAGCCGTAACATAACATGTGGATCCTCTCTGCCATGAAAATGGTGATCAAGAATTCCCCACACAGTTTTTAATCGGCAAGACACGGGCAAAGAATAAACAGACCTGAGCTTCATAAAAGAGGATGGTTGTTGGGTATTAGTACTTACCGATGTCAGGGATAAGCAATTGATGGCGCCAGGGGACTTCAAAAGCTTGGGGGCAGTAGAATTCACCAATGAAGCTAATAACATGATTCGCAAAAAATAAGTGTAAAGTTGTAACATACCAGGTGGATCCTCTCTGCCATGGATTTTGTGTTCAAGAATTCCACAAAAAGTTTGTAAACGGCAATACACGGACAAAGAATAAACCGTCCTGAGCTTCAGACAAGAAGATGGTTGTTGGGTATTGGTACTTAACGATGTCGGTAATAAGCAATTAATGGCGCTTTGGAGACAATAATACCAACATCGACATAACGGATTTGAGAACAAACGACCTTTCCTATTCAAAATTTTAAAAACAGGATTGAAAAACCAAGATGGGTGAAAGACCCCGGCCCTGGACATGCGATGGCCGGTGAGGTTGTCTCGTCCCTTACTCGCTACTTAGTCATATTTTATGGTCCATTCTTTAAACAAAGTTCATTCGCACATTCTGTGATTCAATACTTAGAGTCTATATGATATAAACTTAGAGTAAGGCAAACAATCAGGTATTGTATTAAATAATCAAAGGATTCGATACAACTTATGAGTTTGCATATAAGCTAGTACAAGCTGTATAATCGATCCTAACTACCCTTAAAACCACCACTCATCTTCCCGGCCATGAGTCTCGCGCCTAAACAGTTGCCTTTCCACGATCACTCTCCTTTCGTAGATGCAACTACCCCATCCCTCAGAACCCATAAGGTCGGTACTGTACCGTACCTCTGACACTCCAAACTTACTCGCTGAACTCTCGGCCTTAGAAATCTATCTCTTGATCTCTCTCTCGATCACACTCGAGATTTTACTGTGTTTTCTGATTTCCGCTGATGTGTTTGGAATGATGATGCGCCCTGTATAAATAGGGTCATGGCCGATGTCTAGACCCCAAAAGACACATGTCCGACAGAACCATTCGTTCGCTCCCGTTCGGTCGTGCACGTTTGGTCGTGCCTATTCGGTCATCGCGTCCCACCATCCTGACCACTCACCAGCGAATTTATTGACCAGGCTTTGTGTGACAAGTTATTACGAGAGGAGGCACACTTTTTCGCAGCGAATTTGTCGGACGCTTTTATTCCCTTGGCTGACCGGAATTCTTCTCCTTGGTGCCAGATTGATGGTTCTTGGAAAGTAACAGAAATCCATTCGGGTTTGGGATAGTGGTTTTGTAATGGTGAGGAGAAGACCTTAATGTTAGGAGCTAAGTGTCTTAGACGAAGTCCATCCCCACTTCATTCGGAACTCAAAGCACTGTTTGTGGGCTATGGAGTGTATTATCTCTGGGGGATTGTGTTGTTAGAGTTTTGAGACGGATTCTACGGAGCTACTAGCGATGGTGCAAACCCCTGAAGATTGACCGGCTTTATCAAACTTTTTGGATGATTTCACCTTGCTCAAGGAGTCTTTCCCTCTGTTTACCATCTTTAGAGTCTCACGTGCGTCTAATTTGAAGGTTGATTGTCTTGATAGATCTTCAAGATCTCTTCATTCTGAAATTTCTTTCGTAAACTCTTTTATTTCGGTTTGGGCAACCAATTTTGTAATTCTGTTTTAATTAACTAGAGATTAACCTGGGCTACGTCCGGTATATTTGACTACTGGGATTTTAAGTTGATTAAGTTGGTCTTAATTTTTTTTAGTTTCTTGACTATATATGGAACACAATCATGTGATCGATGCTCTATCTATCAGTTTAGTTAAACTTAGATGGTACTTATAATTGTTTGATTTTATCTATTATTTTTTTCATTGTAATTTATTTAATACTATATATATGTACTTTTATTATTAGTCTAGATAGTATTGTTCTCATCTATACATCTCTCTTATGGGATCGGAGTTTTGGCTGTGTTGACACATTAGAAGAAGAAGTAACGCAAGTTCTGGTGTTCATAAATAAAACCAAATCGTTAACCGTTAGAAGAGTAACTGGTAGATAACTGCAAATGTAAAGCACAACACAATAGTAGAATTTTCCAAACCCACATACACATAAAGACGACTCCCACCAAACAATGAAACAACACACAATTTAATCAACTAATCACTTAGTTCACAATTGTCAACAACCTTTTAATAATAGGTTCAGTTGGGAAACTTCTCCCGGCCAAGCTTAGTGATGCAAATAAAAAGATGAAACAACAAACAGAGGACCATTAGTTCTTTTATATTAATAGAGCACATGTGTTTCGTCGCATAAAAAAGAAAGAAAACATACATGACTTAGAGAATGGATGGTTAAAAATTTTACTACAACATAGGATGCTCTGCATACCTGGAGGCGCTTTAGGTATTCACCATTTCTAATAGAGGTAAATAGCATAACGTGTTCACCATATGTAACAAAGATAATTTGGAGTTTTCGACACTATAAATATAATTTCCAAGATTACAGAGTCGTTGAAACACGGATTATAGAAATCACCTTAATTTCACTTTCTCACCTGCAAATAATTATATGACTCCGTGTTAATATATGTTCACTCTTTCAGCCCTAACTTATATTATATTATTTTAATTGAGGTGTAAAAGTTTAGTGTTGTGTTTTAAACAATTTTTGACCTCTTTAAAGAAAAAAATAAGTGTATAGGCGTCTTATACTTTCTTAAATTCTTCAATTTTAATAGCATATTAAATTGATGTTAAGAAACACAAAGCCTTTAATCAATTGAGACAACCCTGTAAAGTTGTAACCTTGTGAGTTTCAAATTATAATTACAAATAACGAACCAAAAACTATATGGTCTCTTGAAGTGTAAGATTAAAGAAGAGAAGACATGTACCTTGAGTCAAAAGGATAAGAGAGGTGGATCAACTCTTGAAATTGCAAGAGTCATGGTCTCCATCAATTTTGATTTATCATAGACCATTGAAGAGTAGTTTTTCCTCCTGCCTTTACTACTCTATATATTGTTAGAAGTGGTATTTACAAATATATTAGTAACTTGGTAAAAAATTATGTGAAGTTGAATATCGAGGGACATAAAAACTTGATTGAAAGACAATCTAAGCAACCATGGAAACTGTCAAAGCAATTTCTACGGAAAAGCATGAACCTCTATAATACCAGAGAAAGCGATTTTGTAAAGATTTACCGTTGTTTACTCTATGACTATATCTCTCTCCTTCTCCTTGCTTAAACCCAAAAACGGATCCCGATGACACTGTTTTATTGAGACTGAAACTGGGTATGCCACCACATGAGATAAATGATCGAGGGGAGAGTAATCGTTATTGCAATGGAGAGCTGGTTGTTGAAAGACATTTAGAGAAGATGAATTTGTAACGAAAACCCTAGGGAAGAGTAAGAGGTCTAATCTTAATTATTAAGGGGAACTCGAATTATAGGAGCTTAAACGTTGTTGGCTTACGCTTAGGTCTGTGGTTGTTTTCAAATGATTTTAGAGACGCTGACATCGCAACTCGAGAGGAAATATTGAAAAGCTGAGGAGGACACAAAGACTCAAATTGTTCCTTTTATTAATAGTAATGTTTGGTTGGAAAAAAAAATTAATAGCAGTAAAAATCGTTTATTTAGCAAAAACATTGTAAGTAAAATAATTTGTGTGGTTAGCCGTTTCTCTAATGCTATTAATTAATAACTTAATAAAATAAATTAGATACGCACCCACAGTACACTAAAGGAACATGTTTGATTTTTTTGATTATTTTATTATTTAACAATTTAGTGTTTTAGTTTCTAATGATATATATATCGTTGTAAATATAAAATTTATTGTATACTAATATATAATGAATACGTATGCTAAACTAATAGCAATGATGTTTGAGTAGGTTAGTACTATTAGTACACCGCATATATATGTTTTCTATCATTTTGTATATGATATTTTGTTATTAGTTAGATATTAGTGTCTAGAGTAGTTGGTTTGTCGTTCGGTGTTGAAGCCAAGTTTGGGGTTTGTCGTTCGGTGCTTTCTACCCACTGTTTTTCAAACACTATAAACCTACAAAAGGATGCATTTAATCTAACACAAGCTTTTTGTTTGAATAAAATTTAAATTCATACCAAAAAAATAATCAAATAGGTAATTTAATGTTCTAATTCAAGTAAAACTAAACTATAAAATCCAATGTTCAATAGATTTAGCTATTATAATGTAAGAGAATAATTCATATATTGATCTTGTTTTTTTTTGTTTCTTTCTACAAAGTATATTCCTTACGTTGTAGTATCAAATAGGTAATCTAATATTCCAACTCAAGTAAAATTAAACTATAAATATCCAATAGAATTAGTATAATAATGTAAGAGAATCATTCATTAGTTGATCTTGTTTCTCTCATTTTTCTTTTTAGTATACAAAAAGATCCCGCAAAAGAAAAGGACCACTGTGAAAAGAACAGACAAAACTTTGTCCGAAAGAAAGGTAAGAAGAAATTTCCAACATCGCAATAATGGATCTAAGAAAATGCCACGAATGTCAATCTCCTCTAAAATATACAAAATTCTCATCGAAATGTTATGCGTGCTACGAAGATCACCATGACAACAAGCAAGGCTACAAGTGTGATTGCTGCTCGTTTTGTATCCACGAGGAATGCCTCATCGCTAACCTGCCTTCTCGTCATAAACACCCTCTCAAGGTCATAAATTGTGACTATTACAAAGAGTTATGTCGTCTTTGTGAAACCCAAAGGTATCCTCAGATACTTTATCACTGTTCACAGTGTTCTTTTAATATATGTATCCCTTGTGCGAGAACACCTCTGATCTTTGACCAAACAAAGGTGCATGACCATGCACTTCTCCAAGTAACTATAAAACTCCCCTTCACTTGTGATGCATGTGGGTTGAGTAGTACTGAATACCCGTCCATTTGTCTTCAATGTTGTTTCATAATCCATCGAGCATGCATCTTCTTACCACGGGTTATATACATCAACCGCCATGACCATCGTATCTCTCATGTCTATTCTCTTGCCAATGGGAAGTGGATTTGTGGGGTATGCTATGAACATGTTAATGGAGACTATGGAGCATATTCTTGCTCAGTTTGCTCTTACGTTGTTCATTCAAAATGTGCAACAAATAAAAAAGTTTGGGATGGGAGAGAACTTGAAGGCGTACCCGAAGAAGATGAAAAAGAAGAAAGCAAACCGTTCGAAGTGATAGATCAAGAGCTAATAAAACATTTTAGCCATGAACACCATCTTAAGGCTTCATTATCTTTCTCAAGACTCGAAGAACCAAGAGAACATTGCGATGCATGCACTCTTCCTTTTTATTCTGAATTGTGCTACAAATGTACACAATGTGATTTTATTCTGCATAATGCATGCGCTAATCTCCCTCTGAAGAAAAGACACGAGATAAGCACACAAAAACTTACGTTGTGTGCTAAAAGCCAGCATGGCGCAAACCCTAACAACCTGTTTTTTTGTGTTGCTTGTCTGCGTCATTGCACCGGTTTCTCATATTTTCCTGAAAAAGACCCCACGTTCCTCAGCATTGAAGGTTTTCAGCGTTTTTACACAGATTTCTCATATTTTACTGAAAACCCCACGTTCTTCAGCATTGATGTGCGATGTGCGTCAATTTCTGACGCATTTAAACATGAAAGTCATCCCCACTGGTTATTTTTATATTTTGATTGGTTTTACTCGACGTGTGAAGGTTGTAACTCGGATTGTCGTTTTTTTCTACGTTGCAAGCATACATATGATTGTGGTGGCTGCATTTTATGCTTCACATGCGCAACTTTACCCACATTTGTAAGACACAAGTACGATGATCATCCTCTCTCCTTATGCTATGGTGAGAATAATGTGAATGTGACATATTGTTGTGAGATATGCGAAGAGGAAGTATATTCAAAGATTTGGTTTTACAAATGCAATGAATGTGGCTCCACTCTTCATACTAAATGTGTATTTAAAGATCTAATACACTCAAGACCAGGATACAGTTTGGTGATGGCTAACAAGGGGTCATTTGATTTGCTTCCAAACAATCGTCTCTCTCGGCCGATTTGCTATTTATGCAAGATTCGTTGTATGGGTGATTTTGTTCTCAACAAAAAAGCAGATTCAAATATATTCATATGCTGTTCTTGTGGCTTTAGTTATGAATTTTTATTTGAAAATTAATTTATAGTTTGTAAATACATACTTTTATGTCTCTTGTAACTAATTTATAAACATAAAAAATTGTACTCACTTAAGTAACATGATGTATTATAAAATAAGGATATTTAAGTTACTTTACAATTAGACTGTCTCAATTCTCTTGTGACAAGAATGCAACATTAATTTATAATCGAAAAATAATGAGGTAGCATATCTTATTTTAATATTATAGTTTTATACACACCTGGCTATGCTCAATGATTGTAAATTCTCAATACTCAAGTGAAAATACTAATTGGTGATAAAAGTTACCAATGCTATGAGTGCTAAACTTAATTTCGGGGAGCATATTGAATTTAGTATTTTAAATTATTTGAGTTGTATGGGTGTATTGAATATAGTAATTTATATGACTTAAGGTTCAATGAGTTTTTATATAATTTTGATAGTTTTGAGGACTTCTACATTGTATCTATTATTACTTCTACATCGTATTTTTGATTATTTGTTTCTCTTTTACTTTTCTTTAAAGTTATTCCTTACGTTTTTAGTATCAAATAGGTTCTAATATTCCAACTAAAAAAAAACTATAAAGTCCACAATAGAATTAGTATAATAATGTAAGAGAATATAATTCAAAAGAATCTATATTGATATATTTAAAATAAGAATCATGGTAACTATGACTATGAGGTCGTTGCGAAGGACTAGATTTCTTTTTCTTTAAAGTCATTCCTTACTTTTTCGTATCAAATAGGTAATCTAATGTTCCAGCTCAAGTACTATATATCCAACATTTATATATTTATATATATAACTTATATATTTTCTGATTTTCTTTTTAATATACATATATCCTGCAAAAGAAGAAGACAAAGGCGCAAAGAGAAGTTGAAACTTTTTTCTAAAACAGAAACGGAACAAGGTTAGAAGAAAGTTCCAATATCGTCTAACAATACAAAGAAACTCACTTAACATCCATTATATTCTGATTGAAGAAAAAAAAAGAAAAAACCTTGACAGTTGGCCTTAAGACATGGACGCCATAGCTTCTGAGAGTTTCCTTGGTGGAATGAAAGCAGACTTTCATGAGCATTTTGTGTACCCAACAAATATTTCGTCTGTATGCGATGCATGTTACAACTCTGAAGAAAGAGTTGAGGGTGAAGGTGGCTACATATGCAATCGTTGTGATCTCTATGTCCACAAGGCTTGCATCGAGATCAACAACCCTTATCGTCACAAACACCCTCTCAAACTTCTCCAGCAGAACTATATACATGAGTATAGAAAAAAATGTCTCTCGTGTAAAGAACTCCTTCGTAGTAAAGAGGATCCTCCACTGAAGTTGTTTTATCATTGCTTCATATGTGACATCTCTGTATGCAATCTTTGTCCTAGTAAACCGTTGGTTATTGACGACATTCCAAAGGAGATTCACGAGCATCCACTCACACAAATGATGATTAAGGTATCTTTCACTTGTGAGGCTTGTGGCATTTGTTGTGATGGGTTTCCTTGTGTGTGTCTACGGTGTAGTTTCATCATCCATAGAGGTTGCACCCAGTTGCCACGTGTTATACGTATCAACCGTCATGAACATCGTGTCTCACATACTTATTCTCTTGGTCCTGGAGATTGGGTATGCGGGGTTTGTCACAAATGCATTAATAGACTTTATGGGGCTTACTCTTGCTCCATTTGTCGCTATGCCGTTCATTCAAAATGCGTGAAACGAGACAAAGTGTGGGATGGGTTCGAATTAGAAGATGAACCTGAAGATGATTATGAAGATCTTGATCCATTCCAGGTGGTTGGTGAAGGGGTGATCATCCATTTCAGCCACAACCATCATCTTAGACTTACTGACAACAATCATGAAAGTGTTAATGATGGAAACAAACACTGCTACGCATGCACATTCCCAATCTATTATGATCCTTGCTACACGTGTACAAAATGTCATTTCGTTCTACATGAAACATGTGCTAATCTACCCAAGAAGAAACAACATGAGGTCCACAATCGCGAACTCATTTTGAACGGCAATCCTAACGGATTATGGTTCCATTGTGAAGCATGTAGGCGAATATGCACTGGTTTCAGTTATCAGAGAGAAGAAGCGGAAATAGATGTTTCTTGCGCCATGGTTTCTAAGACATTCAATCACGAAAGTCATCAACATCCATTGTTCTTCCTTTCAAATGTTTGGTTCAATAGTTGTGTAGCTTGTGACGAAATCCTGCCTTATGTGATGAGATGCATTGAATGTGATTATGAATTGTGCTTTAAATGTGCTACTCTGCCAAAGAAGGTAATAAGATACAAGCATGATCGACATCCTCTTTCTTTGTGTTATGGCAAAAATACTAGTGGGTTGTATTGGTGTGAGATTTGTGAGGCAAAAATAAATCCGAAAGAGTGGTTCTATATGTGCAATGATTGTGCCTCAACTCTTCATGTTTCGTGTATACTTGGAAACTTCATACAAGTTAGACCCGGGCACATGTTCATCACAAAAACCGGCGAGCATTTTGAAGTGGTTGACAACATTCATCACACTCGACCCTTTTGTAGCGTGGACGAATGCAGACGGCGTTGCATATATGAATATGTTTTAGAAAGTAAGGACAACAAAAATACATATGCTTGCGATCCAAGATGTTTGATGTTCAACAAGCGGTAATCGTAGTAATTTATTGGAAAAGGGAAGAAATAATGCTTAACATGATCATTGGAAACAACCAATGGCGGACCCATAGGACGGTCAACTGACCGGGTAAAATGTTGAAATAGTATTGTTTTGCATGTAAAGTTGTGAATTTCCAGTAGCATAGTTGGTCTTCCTTTAGTATGATGACCCCCCAAACCTAGGTTCGACTTCTCCATACTACACCAATAGTCTGGGTCCGCCACTTGATGTCTAAAATGGTGCTGAAAAAAAAGAAGAGTTCGTCTTCTTGGTGTCTTCACCTCCTCTTTTATAATGTCATCTTCTTCTATGGTGTCTTTATTTGGCCATTTAATCATTCGACTCCAATTAATGTGTCTGTTTTGATGTCACATTTATTCTGTAACGTCTTGTGTCTGTTTTGATGTCACATTTATTCTGTAACGTCTTGACTTTGTATTAACTTGGTCTCCTTCTTGGCTTTCCTTCAACACGCCCACATGCGAATTATGTCGTTATTCACCTTTCTTTCTCGATCTCCTAGGGAGTTCTTGTTCTTCCCAAACTCTTGAAGTGTTCTGCTAGCTAGATTACTCTGGTACCGAATTGTCATTTGTTTCTTTCGAACTCCTATGGAGGTCCTCAAGATGAATCACTTCGGCATCGAATTGCTTTTCTTCAGAACGTGTTCTTCAAGTAGTGGGCTCAACAGTTGACTTACAAAATAACTCTCAATTCTATAGACTTGAAAAACAAAGTTTACTACTTTGGGCCTATCAAATAATTCATAAGTTGAGTTACACATTAATGGGCCACCTCTTTTATGCAACATGGACCTTCTCAGAGTAAACAATGATATGGTACAACAAACATCCTTATCTCTCTAATTTTAATCATAAACCAAATCAAATAATAAATATAGAAATTATTTTATGTTGAGAGAAAAAAACAAGAATTTGGCTGAAAATAATCGAGTTCTTCATCTCGTCAAGATCTTAGGGTATATATTAGGCCTGCGAATCCGAACCGAACCGAAATTTGGACAAATCGGTTCAGTTATTGCTCTGGTTGTTATTCGATCGGTAAGGAAAAAAATAAATTTCGTTCTGTGATCGGTTCGGTTCAGAAAGGGTAAACCGACGGATAACCGAAAATTAACCCTACCTATATAAGCTTATACACCGGTTTGATTAGTTCTAGCCTAATCCAAAAACCTAAACAACTTTTGCTCTCGACGGCTGCGACTGCGACTGCGAGAGAGAGTTCTTCGATTTCCTCTTTGATTCTTGCATTTAAACTCAGATCATCCTTGTTCTTAATCTTCAAGGTAAGTTCTTCTCTGTGAATCTTCTCCAAGTTCTTTTCTATTAAGCTTCTTCAAGTTCTTTGACGTTTTGTTGTTAATTACTTAGCTATAGTGTGTTTAGGAATTAGAATTTGGGTCTTTAAAATTGCGAGACTAGTGTTTTAAAGCATCGATTATGAGATATAATTTGCTGTCTGTCTATGATTCATAGTCATAGTTCATAGTATTCTTAGTGTGATGTTCTTAATCGAGATAAACACTAGTCTAATTGTATTCTTAATCGACAAAAATGGACTGTGGTTGTTTGTCTTCTTCGTTTGTGTAGTTCTTTCTTGTGGATGGGACTAACTAATTGTGTTATCTTTGAACAGGTCTGTGATGTCTCACGATTCTGGTCAACACAACAACGAACTGTTTCTACATGGTGAGGTTGATGGAGAAGAAGCTCCGTCAGCTGCTTCCGTTGGAGGGAAAAGAAGAAGAACTCAGCGAGACACTTCTCCTCTTCCATCCCAACCGAGGAAAAAGCTAGGTCATAGATCTCCGGTGTGGGAGCATTTCATTCAACAAGTGCATGAGCCCGCACTTGCCAACTGTCGTTATTGTGGTCAAGAGATAGGATGTGACACAATGATACATGGAACAAGTGCCATGAAGAATCACATTAAAAGGTGTAAGTTGTTCAAGATGCATGAAGAGAGTGGTGTTCAGAATGTATTGGTTGGTGATAGCAGTGGTGTAATGACAACAATCAAGTATGATCAGGGTTTGTTTCGAAGGTCTGTCAATGAGATGATTGTACTTAGTGAGCTTCCGTTTTCATTTGTGGAGTCGGAGGGGTTTAGAAGACTTTGCAGCAACGTTCTTCCAATGTACACGGTCCACTGCAGGAAGAAAACAACTTCCGATATATATGGTATGTATTTGAAAGAGAAAGCAGCTTTGAAGGAATTGTTTGCTAAGGAAAAGCAGAGAGTATCTATGACGACATATATCTGGGTAGCTCCCACTACTTCTGGTAGGTACATGGTCGTAACCGCACACTGGATTGATAGAGAATGGAATTTACAGAAGAGGATCATCAGTTTTAAGCCTGTCACAGATCACAAAGGTGATACAATTGTTGAGCACTTGATTGACTGTCTATAAGAATGGGGAATCGAGAAGGTCTTCACAGTAATTGTGGATAATGCTAAGGCGAATGACAAGGCTCTAAGGGTGTTCTTCGATGCTTTGATAATGAGAGGACCTGATGCCTTAGTTAGAAATGGAGAGTATCTTCATATGCGGTGTTGTGCTCACATCTTAAACTTGATTGTGAGGGATGGCTTATCTAAAGCAAAAGCGAGTATTGTCTATTAGAAATGCGATTAAGTGTGTGAGATCATCCAGAGACAGGCTGAAATCGTTTCTTTTGCGGGTTGAGACAGGGAACGTAGGTGGAGGAAGCTTATGTCTTGATGTTGCAACCAGGTGACACTCGACATATCTAATGCTCATAGCCGCAATTAAGTTCAGGGTTACATTTGAAAATATGTTGGTTGAAGACAAGCTCTATAACGAGTACTTCATGGAGACGGAAGAGAATGCTGAAGAGAATTCTGAAGGGAATACGAGTGAGAATGGCCAAAAGCGTGTTGGTCCACCTACTTTTGCTGATTGGGAGCAGGTGGAGAGGTTAGTGAAATTCTTGAAGATCTTTTTCAATTGCACTGTGTCCTTCTCGGCTACCAAAATAGTGACCTCTCCTGTTTGTTACAATGAGCTTGTTATGATTGAGAGGAATCTGATCAACCTAAACATTAATGGTGATTTGCTACTAAAGACTGAAGCAATGATGATGAGGGATAAGTTTGAAAAGTATTGGGATGGTCTCACCAACATGAATACGCTTGTAATCATTGCAAGTGTATTTGATCCCAGAAACAAAATGCAGTTTGCTGGTCTTTGCTTTGACAACCTATATGGCAAAGACAAAGTGGAAAGTACTCATCTAAGATCGTCTATTAAGAGTGTGATGAAGGAAATGTATGGGGAGTATGTGGTGAAGCTGAGCGGAAGTGAGCCTGGAAACTCAACCAATGGTGGAACTGTATCTGAACCTGGAGTGCCAACCAATGATCTGTTTGATTAGTCAGATGACGATGGTTATGAGAGGATGGATACGTTGTACTCTGAGATGGTTGCTGAAACTTCGAATGAGGAATGTAGCTGCTTTAGGAATGGACTTTGATGTTTTATCTTGGTGGAGGCGTAACACTTCAAAATTTCCAGTCTTATCTGAGGTGTCCTCGCCATTCAAGTTTCATCTGTTGCTTCTGAATCTGCATTTAGCACAAGTGGTCGCATTTTGGACCCTTATCGAAGCTCTATGTCACCTTTCATGGTTGAAACTTTAGTTTGCACTCAACAATGGCTGAGGAATACCGTTTCTACTGAGAAATTAGCTAGCTTAGTTCAGATGTTTGAGGAATTGTAGTTTCATGAGTCCTTAGGTAACTCATTTGTCTTTTATTTAAGTTTTTTGTGTTACTCTCTTTAAACCGAACTAACTGAGGATCATTTACCTTGTGCAGCTTCACAGAGTGAGAGACACCCATCAGCAGATCTGTGATCTAGAGATGAACACAAGTAAACTTGATTTACTATGTTACTTTCAGATTTATTTACAAGGCATATGTATCATTCTTATTGACATAGTTTCTGGTTTTCGTTTGCAACAGGAGACAACGAACTAAAGCAAATAATGATCTTAATTCTTAAGGCTTGTCTCTCTTTCTCTCTATATCTTTTGAAAAAACTAATATAACTATTAACTACCTATATTTTGGCATGGAGTAAAGAATGATAATATACCAAATGCATCATGGTAAGAAGAAATGATCATTGGTATTTTGTCATTTCTGGTAATCTCTTCTAACTTTTGGCTCCACGCGTTATTTTTTGAACAATTGTGAATTGTCTCTTTACTTGAGACGAGACAAGTAGGAATCCAACTGTAGGATTGCCTTGTTGTTTTTTGTAAATTGTCTCCAATAGTCGTATGTATGTGACTAGGATTGACTAATGTTGTTGTTTTTTGTAAGCATAACTTGTATTCTAAGTTATGCCTATGATGCTTAATGTCATGAATCATATGCTATAATCTATATGTTAATTTTGAATCGTTGAGTGTTTTAAGTCCATGGTCCAAAATTAAGAACCTCACTTAGAGTTTACCATTGGAGGACCATAATTTTAATTAACAAACAAAAGGTTCCTATTTTGTAAAAGTACAGTTTTAATAAAAAATATATATAAGAGCCCCAAAATACAAACCTCCCAATAAAGATGCTCTTAGTGTAGTTAGTTTTTGAATTAAAGCTTTAAACTTTGACAAGAATTGTGACACTACCAAACGACAGAACACAAAACTAAACCCTAAAACACACACAGAATACACCAAATTCAACACCTTACTGTGTCAAGCACAAGTAGCTATGTTGATACCTCGATTCGATTCCACCACTGGGACCGTCCAAAACACATTTAAAATCTCCTGATGAAGCATCAAAGATCTGAACAACACTATCTAATCCACCAGAAGCAAGTAACTGTCCATAAGATTGTGAAAATTAACTTGGACAGAAAGGAATTGCTATAAAATGGCCTATATGGGATCAAAAATCAAACAACCCTAATTCGTTTACCTAATCGCGAAATCTCCTCGACTTCACATCACCTCCGCCGAAATCTCCTCCGCCTATTCAATCTCCTCCGCTACGCATCACCTCCGACCCCAACCTCCTATGATTACATATCATTCGATTCCATCTTCTTCCAAAGTCGATTTAGGACTTCTATCGCGAGAGAAAGAGAGAGAGACATAGAGAAAAAAAGATTGAACTCGATCGGGCATAAAAAATTTTTTGCTCTTCTATTATTTTCTTTGTCCAACAGAACTTTGACACGTAGCGTCTCTTAAATCAAATTTGAGTATACTATATAAGTGGCTCTCTTATCTTTTTTTTCTTTTAACTGATTTATTTTTTCCCACAAAACAGTAAAGACCCCTCTTAAAACCTCCCGTTGGAGAAGGTCTTAGTTAAGAAGTTATTCTTAATAATATTGGCATTTCTGATTTATTTTTAGTCAGATTAAACCTAAGAAAAATTGCTATTAAAAGCTGATATATATCTATATATATAAAGTTGACTTTTCTCTCTTCTCATTCCTCCATCTCATCACTTCTTAATTTAAATTTAAACAAATTCATCCACATAATCAAAAGAACCTAAAATCTAAAGTTAATGTATCAATTAATTCACTCATTTTTGAAATATTTTTTTATTATTATAAACAACTAGATTTATAACCCGCACGTTGCGCAGGACTATACTTTTTATTGTTATTAATGCGAACCGTTAAATATAATTATAATTATCCAATATTAAAATAAAAATCTGTATAGATGTCAAATTTATTTTATTAAGCGATATATAACTTATATTTATTTTAATATTTTTCACAGTTAATTCTTTTTTTTTCCGGTATACACTCATCATAATTATATTTACTCTCTTTTCACATTTTATTATCTCACTTGTAATATATTGATTATGAAGACATATCATAACTATTTTTTCATATTTTTCATCTTCCAATACTTTTTTTAATCGGTTGAGTGATCATTAATTACTAACATAGACGTAAAGAAATCTTAGAGAATATTTCCACCATTTGTCGCGAAGTTTTTTTGACAATGTTGTACTACACATATATTTTGCTTTCTAGTAATGGATCTCATAATTAGACTTGTTTCTATCCATAAACATCATATTATAACTCAAATATTACATTTTATCTTAAATTGTTTGAAAAAAGTAAAATTATGCTCACATATATATATATATATATATATATATATTTACTTAAAATCTATATAGTCTACTATGTTTCTACTTTTTATATAGTGTTCTTTTAATTTAATTCTCCTAAATCTACAAACTCATAAGATTCATCTAACTTTTAAATATGTGTACTTATGCAAAAATATAACTCTTTTTAATTTTTAATTAAAAAATTCTACAATCTACCACTACTATTATAATTGTTTTTTTATTACAAATAGCTTTCTCAATTTCTTCTTAGTATTTTTCACTATTCTTTTTTTGGTGTGTGTGATGTTCATAATAAGTTTTCTTTAATATGTTTTATTTCAAGTAACCTTATACATTTCTCTTAAATATACACATAATTTTAATTTTTGAGCACTTGATTAATATTTTCTCCTTTTTTTGGATATACCTTTGTTTAACAAATTTCACCATTTTTCAATTTTGAAAACGATAGGTAATATTGATCATTCAAACTATTTTAATTATTTATATTATTTAGAATTCTAAATAATAATATGCACCAAATCCTTCTGGCTTTAATCGGTAACATAAATTTATAATTTAACACTAACAACATAGTCTCAAGTTTTAATATATATATATATATATATTAATTATATTATACTATAATTGAAATAATAATATATACCAACTTTTAATCTAATTTAACACCAAGAATTGAATAACCTCTTGATTTAAAAAACCTTTAAATTGTTCTGTTTGTTTTTGGGAAAAAACTCTTATTTTCATTATCCTAATAAATATAAATCTTGAAAGTAATTGTTTTTCATTAAATATATGATAGCTCTATTTTCCCCTCTTTCTAGTTTTTTTACAAATATTTACACAATTATTATATATTATGATAGAAATAACTAATTTTATATGTATGTTATCTCTGTTCATATTTTACTTTGATATATTTTTTTTGGTTGTATTTTTTTTTCATTTCGTTTTTATTTTACATTTTAGTTTAAATTATTGTTTTTATAATAATTAAAATATTTAAAAATGAGTGAATTAATTGATGCATTAATTTTAGATTTTATGGACTTTATATGTGGATTAATTTATTAAAATTAAAAATAAGAAGTGCTGAGGTGGCAGCACCACCAGAAGTGAGAAAAGCTAACTTTATATATATAGATAATTAACAATAAACTAGAAAGAGGGGGAAATAAAAGCTATCATATATTTAAAGAATATTAGAGTTTTAAAAAAACACAAATTTAAAGGTTTTTTAAATCAAGTGGTTATTCAATTCTTGGCGTTAAATTATAAATTCATGTTATGAATTAAAAGTCGGGGTATATTTTCAATTATAGTATAATATAATTAATATATATATATATATGTATTTAAAACTTGAGACTATTTTTGTTAGTGTTAAATTATAAATTCATGTTACCAAATAAAACTAGAAGGATTTGGTGCATATAATTATTTAGAATTCTAAATAATATAAATACTTAAAATAGTTTGAGTTATCTATATATGTTATATATTTTTTCAAAATTGAAAAAGGGTGAAATTTGTTGAACAAAGGTATATCCAAAAAAAAAAGAAAACATTAATTAAGTTCTCAAAAATAGTATATATTTAAGAGAAATGTAAAAGGTTACTTGATATAAAACATATTAAAGAAAGTTTATTCTGAGTAATCTTTAAAAAATAAGAATTATCTTATGAGTTTGTAGATTTAGGAGAATCAAAATAAAAGAACACTATACAGAAACATAGTAGACTATACATGTTTGTTGTGCAAAAAAAAATGAACTTTACATGTTTTAAAATAGAAAATTTTATATATGTGAACATAATTTTTCGTTTGTCAAACACTTAAGATAAAATGTAATATTTGATGTAATAAGATGATCTTATGGATATAAATGAGTCCAATTATGAGATTCATTATTAGGAAGCAAAATTTACGTGTAGCACAACACTGTCAAATAAATTTCGCGACAAAAGATTAGTATATTTTTTAAGACTTTTTAACGTCTACGTCAATAAGTAAAGATCACTTAACGGATAAAAAAAAGTGTATTGGAAGATAAAAAATAGTTATGATATTTCTTCATAATCAATATATTCATGTCGGATCAAATTCAGATCGAATTCGGATCGGTCGGATAATTTGGATACTGATTATAATACTCGTATGAACAATTTATAAAATTCGGATTAGATTTCGAATCGGGTATCCGGATTTGGATATAACGCCCATGCCTAATTTTATCTCTTTACCACCATTTTTATTGTCACTTTCCGTCGGGTTGGTCACTACTGCCGGCCATCACTACAGATCACCACCACCGGTCATCACCATCGGTTATCACCGCAGGTCACCACTGCCAGTCACCACCACTGATCACCACCGTCGACCACCTCTGCCAGCCATCTCATCTTATTTTCTTAATTTTTTTTGAATATAGTGCTATATTCTCAATTTTATTTGTAATTTTAGTTATCATATAAATTGACCATTTTCTATTTTTAAATTACTAAAAAAAAAAAGACAATCTAACGGCTAAGATTCACTCATTAGAAAACCAAAAAAAAGCGAGATCAAACGTCCTTATTTCTAAACACAAGAAACGAGGTTAAGATCGAGTGCTACGCGGAGTACAATAAGTATCCCCCTTTCTCTTCTCTAAGGGTTTTAGGGATTTGCTCACTGCACGACACGGCTTTTAGGCGTCTGCCGCTTCTTCTTCTTTCTTCTTCTTCGTTCTCCCAAGGGTTTTAGGGTTTCGATTGTGCCGTCATGGATCCTTATGGAACGGAAACAGTTATCGAAGATGAAATCCAGGATCCTAAACCATCCGATGATGTTGAAGACGATGACGACAAATCTCAGCCTCACTCTGGTGGCGGCGTCGATAGTGCTGGGTACGTTTCTTTGATTTCTTCCCAAAAGATTCTAGATTCAGGAATTAGGGTTTGGTTCTTTTCTCTATTTCATGAAAATTTTGATAAAAGGAAGAATCTTTTTGTTTCGAATCTCTTAGGGTTTTCTAAATTACTAATCTTTTTCGTTAAGCTCTGTGAGATTTATGGCTTGTTAGGGTCTTTTGCTATAGAAAGATTCAGACTTGTTATCGCTACTCTTACGAATTAGCATAAAAGTGATTTATAGAGTGGAGGAGGATAAGATTAGTGCTCTTCTCTGGTTTCTTAATACTTAGTGTTTAGTGTACTTATACGATGTTTTGTGGAATTTGTAGAAAGATATTTGTTGGAGGTTTAGCCAGGGAGACAACTTCAGGTTAGCTCTTGTGTCTGGTTGCAACATTGTATGAGGTTAGCGCTCTCGTTATCGTGTAAAGTTCAATACTTTTCTTAACTCTGGCTTTCGATTTGCTGATGCAGCTGAGTTCGTCAAGCATTTTGGGAAGTATGGAGAGATCACTGATTCTGTCATTATGAAGGACAGGAAAACTGGACAGCCCCGAGGGTTTGGGTTTGTCACATATGCTGATGTCTCTGTGGTCGACAAAGTTATGGAGGACAATCACATTATCATTGGGAAGCAGGTGACATTGAGCTGTTCCTTACAGTTTTAAGTTGTGTTGTGCCTTACAGTGTCATAATATATTCACTCTTTGTTTTTTTTGGCTCTTCAGGTTGAAATTAAGCGGACAATACCAAGAGGATCCGTGAGCTCTAATGATTTCAAAACCAAGAAGATATTTGTTGGTGGGATTCCTTCATCTGTGGATGATGGTAAGGCCTTTCCCATTTTTATCTCTATCATATGGTTTTTATTTCAGAATCATGTTAGATATTAATTCGGTGATTGGTGTTTGAATAGATGAGTTCAAGGAATTCTTTATGCAATTTGGAGAGCTAAAGGAACATCAGATTATGCGTGATCACTCAACTGGAAGATCACGTGGCTTTGGGTTTGTTACATATGAAAGTGAAGATATGGTTGATCATCTCTTGGCCAAAGGGAACAGAATTGAGCTCTCAGGGACTCAGGTAACTGCACGCTCTTACAAATATTGTTGAGATTCTAAGACTTTGTAGGGATAATCAGGACACTCACATCCGCTTTTGCTGAATTGTCTTTGGAAAATTTCTTGTATAGGTTGAGATAAAGAAGGCAGAACCAAAAAAACCAAACTCAGTTACAACCCCGTCAAAGCGGTTTGGTGACTCTCGCTCTAACTTTGGTGGAGGTTATGGAGATGGTTATGGTGGCGGTGGTGAATATGGTGGTCCAGGTGGTCCAGGTGGTCCTTACAAATCAGGTGGTGCCGGCTATGGAGGTGGCCGGTCTGGTGGTTATGGAGGATACGGAGGAGAATTCGGTGGGTATGGCGGTGGTGGATACGGTGGTGGCGTGGGACCTTATAGAGGAGAACCAGCACTTGGATATTCTGGTCGTTATGGAGGAGGCGGCGGCGGTGGTTACAACAGAGGTGGTTACGGTATGGGAGGAGGCGGTGGGTACGGTGGTGGACCTGGTGATATGTATGGCCCGCCATACGGTGAACCTGGAGGTGGGTATGGTGGACCAAGTGGCAGTTATGGAGGCGGTTATGGTAGTAGTGGTATTGGTGGATATGGGGGTGGAATGGGTGCTGCTGGTGGCGGAGGCTACAGAGGTGGACTTGGAGGTGGAGGCGGAGGAGGTTACAATGGCGGTGGAGGAAGCGGGGGAGGATCATTTTATGGAGGAGGGGGAAGTAGAGGCGGATATGGAGGCGGTGGCAGCGGACGGTACCATCCTTATGGAAGGTAGAGAGTTTGATAAAAGCTCCAAACTTCTTCTTACTCGTTCCGTCATGCTTAGTTTGTGTAATGGTTATCAAGATTGATGATAGCTAGTTATTGTATTCTGAGAGAGAGAGAGAGGAGGAGGCTTTTAGGGCTTTTGGTTCCCCCCCTGAGTAGTTTACATACATTTTTAGAAAATTATCTCGACTTAACAGTGTGCCAGATTATTATTTTTTTGCGTAGAACTCGTCTGGCAACTTTAGACTTAGCTTGTATCACAACGATTTTGAGTTTTTGACTCGAATCTTGTTAGACTCGCTATGTAGTCTTGTTTGTAACGTTATCATTAGAAGCCTCTGTATAAGTCGGAAGGTTTGATTGTCTTCTTTCTCCCTTAAGTGAGAGCCACAAATAGACCTACAAAATATCTGGTGGTCAATCATCTGTCTCAATTGTTTAGATTCTGCTCTGTTTCTCGTGTTCCTTTTCACAAAATTCAGAGAATAATTCAACTGGGTTCTTCTTAAGTTATTATCCCTGTCTCTCATATCAAAAATTCTGGGTTAATATTCTGACTTGTGGAAATGGCAACACTTGCATCAAATCTCGTCTGTATCGGAAAAGTAACGATTTTTAGAGCGAATTCAAATCGCAATTTTTTTTTTTTTTTTTTTTTTTTTTTTGAGTTTTCTCCCAAAAGAATGGTAAAAAGAGTGGATTTTGCAGGTAGGGAGGTTGGAGATAAATTGCAGAAAGAAAGAGAAAGGAAGAGATCAGAGCAATTACCCTTACAAAGTCATTGAAATCACTCCTCCTCCCAAGTCTCTTGGCGTCCGTTGCCTTCCTCATGTCAGTCTCAACTCTTCTTCTTCCCTTCGCTTAAATTTTTCATTGGAAATGAATGTTTCAGAAGACAAGTATATATGCCCCTATCAATTATGTAGAATGAGTTTTGATGAAAAGCTTTCTTTTTGGTTTTGGCAGAACCTTCAGTGCGGCGAGAACGTGATGATAGAAGGGCAAACGTACACAATCTCCGCTGTGACTCATCGGTATCAGCTCAGGAAAGGCAAGTACGAGCCGAGTGAGAGGAGGCTTGATGTTCTCTCCGCCGCTAGATACGTCTTAAACCTTTACTTCGACAATTTACTTCAAAACTCTTGATCTGTTTTTAACCAAATGTTTGGTCTAGATATTTTAGTTGTATCCGTGAATTCTTGTGAATTTTGTAATCAAGGATTTGTGCTTCTCTTTAATTTTGTATTGTTTTGTTTTGCCATCATTTTATTAAGTAAACAAAGTGAGTTGAACAAGAGCAATAGGTCAAGCACTGAAAAAAACAGAGCAAAAGCAAAAAAGAACACAACTCAAAGAGCAGGAAATAACTTTATGATATATATTTTTATAGAGTTGTTTGTCTAGTGAGGAAAATTATCTCTTGGGGGCTAACTTCATGTCATCGACTAGTTTCGGGTTTCATCGAGTGGCTTACCTCCGCGGTGGTTTGCGTTATCCTCAGGATCTTTCGATCCCTGTATCTTTACTCTAGTTGTAGTTTAATAACCGGGTCTTGAGTGTTGTTCATGTCTGTGCAGCCCGTGAGTATCTTTCTTACCCTTGGTAGATCACTAGTTGATGCTATTAGCTTTCATGCTTCTTATTTACTTTGTTGTGTAGTTTGACCCGGATGTTGTGTAGATTAGGCAACATACTGTGTCTTTATTTTCTCTTTTGTAAGTTAGTTGATTGTATCATGCACTTGTTAATCTGACACACCACATTAATAACACTTCTAGTTGAGTATAGTTTTTTCATATAATCCGTATAAAATGCTTACAAATTAGTTTTAGTATGCTTTTTGACATGTCTACATTAAACGAAGGAATCAAATACTGTATAAATTAAATTGACGACTTCGTTAAACTACACGTTTAAGCAAATACTTGTTGTAAAAAGGCTATTTCTTTTTTGAATCTAATTTAACATTTTTTTCAAAAATTTTCAAAAAATAAAATAAGCTACACGTTTAAGCAAAATGTATATGGCAAAGAATTGAAGCCAAATACATAAAAAAATTCTTCTTCTTCTTACTTATGATCTATAAACAAATGTTTGAGTCATCTTCAGGCAATTAAAATTCGATCACTCACATGATATATAGTTTAGTTGACCAACGTGCCCTGATTAACTAAAAACCACTGCCTGTCACCAAAAATAGCAAGACGGTCAAGTAGATTTGTAGACATCTCGAAACGAATCCGTCTGTGAGCTTAATTTTACGTCACCGCTTTGTCACATTCGTGTGGACGCCTCACGACGTGTTTATGAAACATAAAATATTTTTGCACTCTTCTTCAAAAAGTCACAACTCTTTCTCTCTTTCTCTCAATTTGAATCTAAGAAGAAACCGTCGCTAACACGTCAAATGGCTGAAGTTGAGAACACGAACTCTGTTCCGGCGTCGGAAGACACAGAGTATGGATTTAAACGGCCGGAGATGTACAGCACCAACATAGCCAATTCCATTACTTCGTACGGTCGTCATGTTTTTGTTCTTTACAAAACACCTGAAGCTTGGCCCTCACATGTAGAAGAACAAGGTTTACCTCAGCGTTTCGCTAAGTTTCTCAAAGATCGCAAATCTGATCTTCTTGTTCAGGTTATACATTTTCTTCCGTTGTATCTCTTTCTTATAAAAGATTATTCTTAAAACCATTACGCTGACTTTTTTGTTTGTTTTGTGTGCTTGTTGGTTTTGTTGTAGACGAAGCTTAATGTATGTGAAGGTGGTGGATCTGATGGTGATGTGTTGGTTTTTCCAGATATGATCCGATACAAGTGAGTGCCTCTCTACGTTTTGATGATACAAGTTGACTAGAACATGGTTGACTCCTAGCTATAGATTTCTAGAGAGTGTAGATTGTTGTATAAGCTAACTTTAGAAACTTTAGATATTACATTTTAGATGAGCTTGTTGAATCTGAGATTCAGATCTGAATCTGGAGTTTGGTATTGACTATAGGGGGGTTAAGGATACGGACGTGGAAGGTTTTTTTGAAGATGTTCTTGTGAATGGGAAGGCATGGAGCTCTGGGACTCAGGAAGAGATATCTGGAACATTTGTATTTGTGTGTACTCATACTAGTCGAGACAAGAGATGTGGTGTTTGTGGCCCAGTGATCTTAGAGAGGTTCCAAAAGGAGATTGGCTCTCGTGGACTTTCAGACCAGATTACTCTGAAACGATGTTCTCACGTTGGACAGCACAAGTATGCTGGTAATTTGATCATCTTCAGTCCTGATTCAGCTGGAAAGATTACTGGCAATTGGTAAGAAAATGGTTGGATCAATAAATGAAAATGTTATATAGTTTATGGCATTGACGAGTAACCGTGCTGGTTTAAACGTAGGTATGGCTATGTGACTCCTGATGATGTGCCTGAATTGCTTGATCAGCATATTGCAAAAGGAGAAATCATACTAAGGATTTGGAGGTATAGATTTCAAACACTCATGTTTCTAGCTTGTATATGTCTCGAACTTAGCTAAGTTACTTCTGTTTCAGGGGTCAAATGGGCTTATCTGAAGCTGAAGCTGAGAAAATGATAACAAACGGTAACAAAGAGGAGAGCAAGGGACTCACGGGAGGATGTTGTAAGGGAACAAAGGGCGTTTCGTGTTGCCAAGAAGAAACCCCAAAGCCAGAGCCAATTAAGAAAGAAGGAAAGCAGTGCGCCATATGGTTCCAGCCTCTTGACAAGGAAGAGTTCTACATTGGAGCAGCTGTGGTTGGAGCCATTGCAACTATAGCCATGGCTTACACCTTTTTCAGGAGGTCAGGATAAGAACCTAACCTTACTTACCAATTTGATTCATATAGAAGTTTTCTTGGAGATTGCCACAAGACAATAGAAAAAAGAAAACATCCGCTGATTCGACCACAAAACAGAATCGAGGAATTATGTTCTTGTTTTTGTCATTGATTGATTGATTCTACCATTGAAGAAACATATAAACTTTTTGGTTTCTATGAGCGTTTTTTGCGTTTTATGTTCTCACATTATGTACTTTTGTTGTAATGGCCATATCTTTTGTGATTGGTCTAAGCTCTCTCGCTTTGATGCATTTAACTAAACGTTGACTTTGGTTTGTTATTTTGGTTCAGTTTTGTTTATGTTTGAAATCAATTATTGTCGATAGATTGTAACCAAAAGTTTGTTGGCGATCGTTGTACAGTTCTGTAGGGCAAATATCATCTTTCATATGAAAGAAAAATAAGGAGAACAGTTTAAGTTCTTACATTAGCCAGGGGTTTCAAAGTCAAGTACAAATCATACAATGCGATGCAAAATCGTGTTCTTTGTTGTGTTAATCCCAATATGCTCTGTTGTTTCTCTCTCCATTCCATAGCTACTTCACTTTGGTTGGAAAGATTACAAGATTACTGATGCTAGCTCACATTCATCAACTCTTTTAATTTCATGAAGACACTGTTAAAATCAGATATCCGGTAATTAGAGATTTGATATCCTCACGCTTACTTAGGGGAAATGAAACTTTCATACCAAAAACAATAAGAAATGTATACCTCTCTTCAAGGGATGGCATTAGCTCTTTGGTAGCAGAAACAATGATCGACTCATCTGACTTCTCTTGCAATGAAGCTTGCTTAATTTCACTCCCTGCAACACACAAGTGGAAATTCAGCAAAGATGACTCTCGGGAACACAAGTCTTAGGATGTCTCAAGTAGATCATGTCGACAGTAAGACAAGTACAATGAATTTGTATAAGATTATAAACGTTTTTATCCTCACCTTCTATACCTTCTTGAAGCCTCGACTCGCCTCCAAGATATGAACGTTCATCCGCTTCTAAGTCTAGACCTTGACGGTCTGCAAATTTCTCTAGTAAGCGGCCGATTAGGTCATGTGCAACCAAGCTTGTCTCATCAGATATATCTTGGACTGCGAGGTACTGGTTTTTGTTTCTTCTGCGTGGCTTCTGCTCACCATGATCATCAGACTTTATATTTTCAACAGAAAACAAAGACCGAGAGCTGAACTGGTTATCTCCTTCCATCTCAATATCCCTCTCAACCTTAACTCGGATATTGCTCGTACCTATGTCATGTTTATCACTCAGAAGTGTTGATTTATTGGATGTGGGAGTGACATAAAGAGACCTAGGATGATCTCTAGTAATACTCTCTGTCAGGTCTCTTATAACAATCCTATTGACAGAAGAGTGCTGGTTGGTTACGTGTGTAGAATCAGTCGGGTCCAAAACCAAGCATTCTGCACCACTTTCTTCATGATCCGAATCAGAGGACCCCATTGAATCTTCTTGAGTGCCTTTGACTTCAAGCTTTATGTTTCGGCATCTACTCTCGTTATCAAATAAACTACAACTCTCAAAATCATCATCATCATCACTGTCTTCTAAGTCCTCCATATAAGCATCATCAAAGTCCTCATCAAGCTCATAATTTGGAATACATTGGCAAAATATTTGCTTCACTTGAGCACTCACATTTAATGTACACTCTGTCTCTTCCTCAATTGCTTCCCTTGGAAAAACCTTATGCTCTACATTCCGCGTCCTCCTGTTGACCAATGAAAGAGCTTCCATCAAAGACTTTGGAATGGTGTCCATATCACTGCACTCAAAAAGATACTCAATCAACATTTGTCTGACCGCTGATCTTAAGCTGTCTTTAGATACTTCAGCTTCTGGGTCTAAACAAAGATGCAATCTTTTCAGCTCAGGAAACCTGACTTTACGGAGTAACCAGACTGCCTTCACTATCTCGTTCTGCAGGTTCTTTGTTTCTGGTGAGAACCGAAAAAAATCTGTGGCAGCAGTAGTTTTGTAGCCAGGACTTAGCTTAAGTGATAAATCTACCAATGACAACGCTTTAGCCAATCGCTCCTGCAGTTTATCCCCTGCAGAAAGTTCTGAGAGCATCTTTTCGATAGTTTGCTTCACCTGGCTTATCAGATCACTTCGACTCTGACCAAATCTACTGGTTTTCAGTTGAGGTATCATTCTTGAACCTTTAAGTTTCCTTTTCATGGCACGTAGGGTGTGCGTTGACAAACTATCTAGCTCATTCAGTACCTTCATTGCAGCATCACGATGGGACTGCAAAGTGGATGTTCTCGCCAAATTCATCGAGCAATCTTCCCGGAAATTTGCCGGATCACTAAGAACTTGATGCAGCTGATTAACAATGTCTTGTTTACCAGTATCGTCTTTTCCTTTTCCGAAATCTCTACTGATCGAATCTTTGATAATCTCTTTCATTTTCCATCGAGTCTTGTCAAAAACAGTAGAACCTCCTGTGAGTATGATTGCAATAAGATAAAGACCTTTATTCGTCATAAAATCAAGCTTTCTGGCAACTTCGAGACTGCTGAACTTTAACTCCTTTTGTTGAACATCATTGCATACTTGTTCATTCTTGCAAATTCCAAATGCCTCCTCTACTCGCGACTTAATGGTCTCGTAGAATATCTGGAATCACAAAAGAGATCTTATTGAAAGGAACTATGAATACTTCTATTACAAAAAAGGGTGAATGAGAGAGACATACATCATCTCCCCTAAGCAAAGATTCAGGGACGAATCTGTTTTACAAAGAACAAGAGTTCATAGTCATATAATCAATCAGCTAAACCAAAGGGAATAACAAAATAGAAACTCGGTAATGAACTCACTCAGTCTTTCCCGGGGTATGGTCCTTGGATTCAGACATATCACAACCCAACAGCCGCCTACAAGGTTTTTAAAAGTTTCAGTTCAGCATACCAAAGACAGCAAACGACAAAACAAAGTCGAAAACCTTTTTCCATAAAAACATTAAAAATTTGAAACTTTCACAAAGCCCTAATAAGCAAAGAGATTCCTCCAAGACCAAAGCATTTGTTTTCCTCCATCTAAGTGACAAATTATATTCCTTAATTCACATACAAACATATAAAACCAGAAAGAGAAGAAACCTTCTTTTGAGACGAATCTGCTCATCTTGATCCTTAATCTGTGAAAGTATCGAAGCACAATCATTCCTGAAGAACACTGAACAATCATCATCATCATCCATTGCAGTTGATGATGTTCTTCAAAGGAATTGGGAACACGACGATTTTGGTTTTTTTTTTACATCGTAGTTCATACTACCAAAAAACTTAAACCGGGTTGGTTCGAAGATTTAATTAAACTTTTTGAGTGAACCGGCTTAATTAGGTCAATACAAAAAGCCCATTAATGGCCCAAAAGATAAGAAACTCGTCATCTTCTACTTCTGAAACTAAAAACCTAAACACAGAGAGGGAAAACGTTGAAGACGACGGCGACCGCCATGAAAGACGAAAGTACAAGCAGCAAAAACAGGAAGAGGAACAAGAAGAAACAAAAGAACACTAAACCTTCTAAAGAAGAACCAATCGAGTCGAAACTGAAGAGTCAAAAAGATACCAAAATCAATAAAAACAATAAGCGTGGAGGTTCTTCTTCTTCTTCAGCTTCATCGAAACGAGCTAAACCTTCCAATTTCCTCGATATGGTTCTCTCTCGTTTACATTTTGATTTTTATTTATTTGAAGTTTTATGGAGATTTTGATCAATTTATAAAAATCGCAGCTTCGAGAGAGATTATCAGGTGGGCAATTTAGGATGCTCAATGAGAAACTCTACACTTGCTCGTAAGTTTTGATTTTTTTTTTTTTTTAATATTCTTTCTGGTGGTTTTAATCTTGAGCTTAGTTCAAAAAAAATCTCTGCTTTTTCAGTGGACAAGAAGCATTAGACTACTTTAAAGAAGATCCAGAAATGTTTGATATGGTAATTAAAACTCACACCATTAGCTTATAGAACAAGAATTTGAGTTTGATTCTGTTTTTTTGAATTGAATTGTAAATTTTGGTTTTCAGTATCATACAGGGTATCAACAACAAATGTCAAACTGGCCTGAGCTTCCTGTTAATTCCATTATAGATTGGCTTTTGTCTAGAAGCTCTTCTTTAGTTGTGGCTGATTTTGGCTGTGGTGAGATTTTCTTTATCCCTGTGTTTTTTCTTACCTGTTGAAATCGCTTTTACCGATATGATAAATCTGTCTCAGGTGATGCAAGGATTGCTAAAAGTGTGAAGAACAAAGTTTTTTCCTTTGATCTTGTCTCAAAGAACCCCTCTGTTATTGCCTGCGATATGTCAAATGTACGTACGTCAAATCTTACTCGGTTATTCGTTCGGCTTATATGATGTGTTTTGTTGCCTCAGATTTAACTAGTTTAGTTTTGGTTTTCTTGTTGTATTAGACCTCACTTGAGTCTTCATCAGTGGATGTTGCTGTTTTCTGTCTTTCATTGATGGGAACGAACTATTCTAGTTACATCAAAGAGGCACATCGAGTACTTCGTCCAAGGTCAGCTTTTGTTTACTTTTGCCAGTTTCTTCTTCGTTATAGGTTTTTTGTCATGGTTCTGAATAACAGTTCCTATGGGTCTATTCAACAGTGGTATGCTTCTTATAGCGGAAGTAAAAAGCAGGTTTGATCCAAACAATGGAGGAGCAGACCCAAAAGACTTTGTGAAAGCAGTTTGTGATCTTGGATTTACTTCGGTTCTAAAGGTAAAATCTTTTGTCTGTATACTCTCTCATCCTCCTTTGTTTTTTTCGTTTCCCCTATGAGAACGAACCTCATTTTGTTCTTTTTGCAGGACGTCTCGAATAAGATGTTCATCTTATTGCATTTCAAGAAAAAGGTTAGTGAATAAATGCTTCCATTAGGTTTGATTAGACTCAAAGCTTGGATCTCAACGTTTTTATTTAGCAATAACCTTTTTATTTAATCTTGTGATTGTATAGGAGCAGTTGGATTCAAATCAGAAGACAATAAAGTGGCCCGAGTTGAAAGCATGTTTATACAAACGTCGATGATGAGTTTATGATGGAAGATTTACACAGATGAGTTTATAACTTTATATAAACATCAATGTTGTATCACTTAGGCATATTTATCTTCGGTTAAAAAGAAAAAAACTCAGAATTTTGCACCCTTGGTTAAATCAATTATTGTGGTCTTTGAAATGTTAGGATAAGTTTTCAGATTTTTGTTAACATAGCGAGGTTTAGTTTATGAATGTGTCATGCGTCCCTTTTTGTTTTAAGACTTATCATATATCCAAAAAAATTTCGGTTTGTTTCAACAAATTTCTCCCTTAATGAAGTTTGGTTTTCCTTAGGAACTTATCTCAGGCAATTAGAATTTTTTTTCACTTTCGATTAGGAACTTATTGTCACTTTATATACTACAAAACCTCTTTGATTAATATAATCCTATATTTGAGAGCAATACGTTGGATGAGTTGATCCCCTAATACTCCATTCGTTACTATCTTCTGTTCACTTGGTTTGCTACATGCCTACATCTACTTACTTCTGCTTGATTTCTTAGTCTTGGGATACAATTAAAAAAATTGGACACAACATGAACATATATTGATGTCTAAAAAAAAGAAGTCTAAATCAAGATCTGAGCTAAGTGACGCAAAAACTTGTTCTACTAAATGAAATGAATTATTCTTTTTTTTTTCACAAGTGTTTTAACTTTATATCATACAAAAGCCATTACAAACGAGCAAGTTAGTGGAGTAGCCACTTGATTCAAAAGCGGAAACGAACTATTACAAACACTACAACAAAACATAGTTTTTAAGACTACATATATAGTTTCTTATTTTTGGAGACTATCTAACGACTATAAATATTGGTTGTACATTAGTCGCCTATCTAACGACTATAAATATTGGTTGTACATTAGTCGCCTTTTTATGATTACATATAGTAGTCGGTATGTTAGTAGTAATTTAGCGACTATGTTATGACTATATCGCATACCGGAACATGTAGTCATTAAATAGTCGTTAATTTAACGACTAATATGCGACTCAAGGTAAAGATCGCTAAAAAGTCGCATATCAGTCGCTGTTTAGGAAAATTTAAAAAATTAAAATTTAGCCTCAAACCCTTAACCAAACTCCAAAACTTAAATCATAAACTCTAAATTTTTAATTTTCAATTTTTAATCTTAGAAATTAATTCATAAACCATACAACCAAACATAAACATTATTTATATACATAAACCAAACTTTAGAACTTATAAGAAAATCTATCCCAAATCTTAAATCTTAACCCTAAACCCTATACCCCAAACCATTAACCAAACTTCAAACCCTTTAGTAAACTCTAAAACTTATATTATAAACTCTAAATATTGAACTTTCAATTCTTAATCTTATAAATTAATTCATAAACCATAAAATCAAAACTTAACCATTATTATATATATACATAAAACCAAGGTTTAATACTTACATAAGAAAGTCTAATTGATATAATATATCCAAAAACTGAGATCTAAGGCTGAAAAAAATTATAGTTTTCCAAATCTTATATTATTATCAAAACTTAACCCTAAATCTTAAACCTATATCCCAAATCTTATACTTTAAACATTAAACTTTCAAAATTTAAACTTTTATAATAATTATATAAAAATTATTGCATAAACCATTCAACCAAGATATAACCATTATATATGTATAAAAGCAATGTGTAACCATATGCATAGTATATTTAATTATGTATAATATATTATGTACTATTATTATTTTTAAAATTTGTTGTTTTATGTTTAAATAAAATGTTTATATGGATGGATATATGTTTTTCTGTAATAACATATATTTTTTTTAATTAACAACAACATTTTATGGGCTAAGAACATTAAAATTGAATTGAGCTAGGCCCAAATCCAATTACACTCTTTTAACCCATCTTCTTCCAAACCCATCTTCTTCCTATACTCTTTACGACAAAACCTACTTCTTCTTACTCTCTTCGACAAAACCCTAAGCCGCCTAACTCATCTTCTTCTTCCAATCTCTCTTCTGAATCTTCAATCTCTCTTCTGCATCTTCGATCTCTCTTATCAATCTTCAATCTCTCTTATCAATCTCTCTTATCAAACCCTAAGATGCCTAATCGAGGAGGAAAGAGAAAACTTGTTCGTAATGTTTCTCAGAGTCCCGGAAGGTCAAGACTACGACCTACCAATCTACCCAGTCAGTACGACTTCACGCCGGCAGTCCAAGCTCCTCATCCGCAGCAGACACCTGAAGAAGAAGTCCCCATTTTGCCACGACATTCAACGCAATCCCAGATCCGGGACTATCCTCCGCCTCAACAACTATTTCAGGGCTCCTTTACTCGCCAAACTCAACCTCAAGTACGCCGGTCTCCTTTAGAAGAAGTTAACTACAATCCAGCGACTCATGCAACTCTTCAAGATGACCCTCCGCCTTCTCCAGCTCAACGCTCTCAGACTCGTAGTCATCCATCGCATCCATCGTCCCAAGGCAACAACTTCGAAGAAGAAACTGCTGTGGTGTTTCCGGAGCTCCAGGAAGACGTGGTTCGGGCTCTAAATGCCCTGCTTCTGGTGCCAAACAGGGATAAGTTCACCACGGTCCTCTCTCCCACACGCATACCGAACACCCAATGGTATGATTTTTCTCTCTTCTCATGTATTGTAGTGTTTTGTGAATGTTAGAAGATAAATCTGTAGGTAAATGCTTGATAACGAGAGTAATTTTATTATGATTTCATTTGGTTTATTGTGTCTTTTGGATTGTGTTTGATGATCCAAGTATAGTTAGTATAGGTTTTGCTCTGTTTTTGGAAAGATCTATTGCTCGTGTAATGAGTTTCATGTTTATGTTTACTGGTTCAAGTATAGATTGTGTTCATTTATCAAACCGTAAAAACTTTTTCTGGAGATTCATGTTTAGTTTTTTTTTTATCCAAGTATAAGTTTTGTCTATAGACCCATCTTTGCAAAATGATCTTTGTTTTCTCTTAGATTCTCATGATCATGTGGTTCTATGTTCCATGAGTCAAGATAGTTTTTTGTCTTGGTGAGTCAATGTTTTGTGAATGTGCGTATGCATATTGTTTCTTTTGACTCATTAACTGATGCCTCTTGTATTGTTTCTTTTGGTTCATGTGTATGGAGCTTTTAAGTAACCTACTGACAAAGGCTTATTTGTTCATGTGTATGGAGGTTTACTCGTGACAAAGGATCGAAACTTGTTCGGAAGATTACTAAAATTCTTCTAAACAAATTCGAAGGTCCCTTCTACAGCTGGACATGTGTGGCGCGGGACAAACAAGAGAGATACTTCCTTGAGTTCGCGGTAAGGATGTCACATTACATGTCTTCTTTTCACTAACAATAAGCCTTATGTCACATAGCTTTACATGTCTTCTTTTCACTAACAATAGCTCCTTTTTTTTTCTAGAAAACCCACACCTGGGATCGTTTGATAACCGGAACTGTTCAAGCTTATTTTGAGGAAATCTGTCAAAAGCGGATCAAAGACATGGTTAGCAATGTGAAGACTAGTCGAGTTCAACCAAACTGGATAGGAAACACTCTCTGGAGAACGATGGAGGATTACTGGGACACTGAAGAAGCACAACAAAAGAGTAAAACCTACTCTGATGCCTGTATGTCTGACCTTAACGTCCTAGGTCCTCACGTCCACCTCTCAGGGCCAAAGTCGTATCGACAGCTTCAAGACGAAATGGTTAAGTAACTATTATTTTCGCCACTTTTAATTCTTACATAACTGTTATTTTTTTTAGTTAACCTCTTCTAACATTGCAGGTTGAGGAATTGGGATGAGAAGTCCGACTTGGTGAGGTTTTCATCAAGGCACATACAAAGCCTGATGGTACATATGTTGATCGGAAGGCAGAGAAGATTGCAGAAACATATGAGAAGACTGTTCAAGAGAGGTTGTCTCAGCTCGAGGCAGGGTCTTTTGTTGTGTCAGATGGAGAATCACGGCCACGAGACCTCACAACAGAAGAATATACAGAAATTTTCCTGGAGGTAACTTTTTTTTAAAACCAATACACATTTATAGTCTTGGAGTTTAATTTGTCATCCTCTAATCTTAACTTTTCTCTTATTTTCAAGTCCACTGAGAAAGATTCAAGAGGAACACCTTATGGAGTTGAAAGCCTCAAGGACTGCCTTGTCAATGGAACGCATAAGCAAGCATGTGGCTCTTCTACCGTTGTTCGAGAGCCACAAAGGTAGAAGAACGGTTGAAGGAAGCTCAATGCATGATAGAAGAACAGGCAACTCAACTGCAGCGGCGTAATGCAGAAATTGCTGCTCGTGAAGCTGAGCAATCCAAAGTTATTGCTGCCCAGAAGGACAAGATTGAACAATTCTCCATCGTGGAGGAGTTTCTGAGGGAATGTGATCCGCGGTTTCAGAATTTCGTTGCAAGACATTCAACTAAAGAGACAACCACAGATCTCTTCCCCAAAATGATCCGTGGAGGAGTTTTCTTGATCAGTGTTTTTTCTTTTTGTTATCTTTTGAACTTGGGGTTGTAATGAATATGATGTTACTTAAGATGTGTTTTGTTAATGTAATATTAATTGTAGTTACTTTTATAATTGTTCAAATATAAGAATTAGATCTAAATCCAACTAAATAGAAATTATAAAACAAAATTCAAATATAAAATTTTATATAAATCAAAATAAATATTTATATAGCAAAATTATTGTGTTATAATACAAAATATTTATATATTATATTTTTTAAATACATAATCGTAAATTGGTCGTCAATTAGTCACTAAATTTGGTGACTACACGAAGACTATTTGGTATAGTCGTAAAGTAGTCACTAAATGTAGTGACTACTTTACGACTATACAAAATAGTCTTAACGTATTCGTAGCGTAGTCGCTAAATTTAGTGACTACTTTACGACTAAATTTACGACTATATGGCGACTACATTACGACTATTTATTTTAGCGACTCTCGATTAACGACTACTGGTTTTAGTCGCTGTTTAGTCCTAACACACCTTTTAGCGAACCACATCATCTCAACATGATAATAAAGATACAAACGTAAAGAACAACAACATAAGCTGATACTAAGAAGATAGAAGGGAATAAAAGCCACATAGATAGGATGAACCACAAAGAGGATAATCCATATGAGATGGCGAAAGACTGTCCAAGAACGAATTGTCGGTCGCAAAACGACAAATTGCCACAATGAAATGCAAAGATTCCAATGGGTTTTTAAAAACCTAACTTGCACTAATGACGAATCATCAGCTCCCTGAAAAAGGAGACAACATGTAGGGTGGGAATGAATTCCCAAGAGTCGAGTGCCTGAGAAAGGTCTAAGATACAGCCGCCTTGCCGCACCATGTTTGAAAGATCTATAGCAAGTGGATAGCAAAGAGCGGAGATCAAGAAAAAACTGTGTAGTTAAGAGAGTAGAGATGAGCGAAGGACAAGAGAGCCAACAACAACCAAATCTTGAAGAAAATCTCTCCTTATAAGAGGAGATTTTTGTAATATGACTCATTAAATGAGGAAATTGGAGTATGTTTATAGCGTGTGTTGCTCCACCAATGCTCTATCCTACTTGAAGTTGTTTGTTTATTATCCCCAATAACAAGCAAACTAAACACTGGCCTAAAAACCAGGAAAGCTCCATATACAATAGAAATCTTAATGGATTCATCAGGTCCAATAACATTAAATAATTTCTCTGGCCCAAAAACCAGGATAATTGATTCTGGCCCGCTTTGATTAATGTCTCTGCCGTTTCTCGCCTATCCTTGGTATCGCAGCTCAAGGTGCAGCGGTTAACCGGAGAGGCAACCAAGAGCGTCAGAGCAACTTTTCGGTCTGGTGGTGCAAACCTCATCTGCGGCTTAGATAACACACGTCTGACGACTTGCGGATTTACGAGTATAACCAAAAGAAGCTGATCTTGACTTCTTGAGAAGCTTCGTCTTTAACTGATCTTCAGTACGGCTTGGGCAAGACCTGTTAAACTATTGAGTGAACGATTCTAAAGCAGAACCAAAAAGAGATCCTAATCTGCTGTAGAATATGTATCCCTATCAATTTGAATAATTATGAATTATTCAAATTGATAAAAAATATATATATATATATATATACCAAAAGACTTTACTGTTGGAAATATCCTCAAATCACTTGTACTTACTCTTGTATAGTCAAAGGTTTGAAAGTCGTATAATATTAGACGATTATAACATTTTACTAAAAACCTCTTATAATCAATGACTTTAGAAGTTCATTACTAATAATATTCGATTCTACAGGGTCACACACCCAAGCAAACTGGATTAATGCAATATTGGGTTTGATATATATAATATATATATGTTATATGAGATATACATATATATATTTATATATGTGCAGTTATAAAATATGTTAATATAATACATATCTATATTTGATATATATATGTATGTTTATAAACGTGCACGTAAGTGAGAATTGGGCTTGGCCCATTAGCAAACCTAAACGAGTTAGGTTAGCATCCATCAATATATCTAATGACGTTTGCGTTTAATTAGATATGACTAAGATTCTCGCCGAAACCAAACCTAAGACAAAAGTGTTTGTCACGATCGAGATCTGATCTCTACTGCACTAGCATCCCGTTCAATCCAGTTTGTGTGCATGTGGATACCAGTAGAGGCACAACGGTTGGAGTGCTTTACAACTTTAGTTTATTTTAGTTCATCTTCGCTGCGAACTATCCAGATATATTCATAATCTGATGATATAGATTTGATTCAATATTTACATGAATCCTAGCAATAGAATTTGTGACTAGTTTTATAAATCGTTATAAACCGGTTCAAATTCCAACAGAGCCTACATATATAATTTTGAATTAAACCTAATTTACTGTTCATATTTGATATGCAAAGTAGTTTTGTTTTGTTTGTTAAATCCGATTTTCATGGTTGATGATTGAATCGATACATGCAGAGATGTAAAATTGTTTACGTTGCATGTATATATTACAAAACATAATAGTTATGAATATATTATGATGAAAGAACACGTATTGTTTGACTTTTGAATAAAACATGTTGGATATATCTTGTCTACGGTATCACGTTCTCTTTCAGTATATATATATTATGTTTGATTGATGAATAATTAAGTATAATATATATCTGATAGAAACTTTATGTCCGATTGAGTGGATTCATATTTTATAATGAAAGTTATTATAAAATTCGTTGATCGGAGCTGTAATTTCTTCTAATCAGAGCTATTGAAATTTAATTAAGATTAAGTTTTCAAATAATTAATATTTTAATATGATTAAAATATATAATAATATAATTTAAACAAAACATAATTGTTCTTGTTTATCATTCGTTATCAAGTGGTTTGTATGTTCGGTGAACGTAGAGACTTGGTAAATTAAAATTCTACTAATTCTAATTTGATTAAAATAATTAGATTGTTTATAATTCTATCAATTAGATATGAGATATGTATTAGTTATATTTTATTTATATTAGATATAAATTTTAAATATAAGATTGAGTTATAAAATTAATTCCTCAATTAATATCAAGTATTTTGATGTCTTTCCAATCTTGTCAATTGTCAAGCCTCGTTTCATTGTGTGATGGGTCTACTAAGTAGAGTGTCCATGATTACATGAGTAAGACAAATGGTAATGGTTACCATTTGAATTAAAAGATTGATTTACTTGACTAAGCTATCAAAACGGTTTTGGGGTTAGAGACATATGTTGGATAAGACATAAGATGTTATCTAACAACCAAGAATTATATTGGATATAATTAGTAAGGATGTTGCTTACCTAAATAATTAATTATTCGGGCGATGAGCCAAAACTCACTTGAATTTTAGTGAAATAAGGATCTTGGATCAATATACTCTTTTGAGGAAAATTTTGGTTTGAGTATAGTATGAGTTTTCTTAATTGTTGAGATTTCTCTAATTTTATGAATATCATATTAATTTCTGCTATTCTTCTGATACAGAGATGTCAAACCCTCACAATTTTAGTTCATCTCAATGTGTCATTAAGAATGATAAATTGGATGGATCAAACCTTCTTGATTGGTATCAAGTTCCGAGAAATGTTCTCGAAAGGGAAGAAAAGAGTTTCACCCTTAAAAACAACTTTCCTGAAAAATACTTGGAAGATCTGAAAGAAAAGAAGGTTTTTGAAACTTCTTCTAAAGGAATATATGTTATAGAGGTAAATGTTACTCTCAATCGGCTTTTGTTTATGGTCGTCTCATTTCAGATAACATTATGATTGCTCAGGAAATGTTCCACGGTTTACGGACTAATCCGTCATGTAAAGGGAAGTTTATGACAATAAAAACAGATATGAGCAAGGCATATGACCGGGTGGACTGGGGGTTTATTGAAAAGTTACTCTACAAAATGCGCTTTGATGCAAGATGGATTGGATGAATTATGTTTTGTGTTAGCTCGGTTGAGTACAAAGTTCTTCTGAATGGTCAACCTAGTGGTTTGATTATTCCGGAAAGGGGTTTACGACAGGGGGATCCTCTATCTCCTTATCTGTTTATTTTATGCCAGGAAGTTTTAATTGCCAATATTCGGAAAGCGGAGGAGAATAAATTAATTACAGGGATCAAGGTGGCAAATTAATGCCCGCCAATCTCACATCTTTTATTTGCGGTTATAGTCTATTCTTTTGTAAGGTCGCCAAAGAACAATGTGAGGTCATTTTGAGTATTTTACGGAAATATGAGGTTGCCTCGGGTCAGCAAATAAATTTTGCAAAATCTTCTATTCAGTTTGGTCATAAGGTTGCGGAAGATACAAAAACGGAGATCCAAGAGATTCTTGGCATAACAAATCTGGGTGGCATGGGCTCCTACCTAGGGTTGCCTGAGAGTTTAGGAGGGTCTTAAACGAAGGTCTTTTCGTTTGTCCGGGAAAGACTGCAGGGACGTACGACTGATTGGTCGGCGAAACTGCTTTCTAAAAGGGGAAAGGAGGTGATGATCAAATCTATCGCTACTACGGTCCCAACGTTTGTGATGTCTTGTTTTCGGCTACCAAAGACAATTACATCCAAACTCACCAGTGATGTGGCGAATATTTGGTGGAGTACGGATGGTAGGACTGGTGGTATGCATTGGTTAGCTTGGGAGAAACTATGTTGTAGCAAACAACTAGGCGGATTAGGATTTTGGAATGTTGATGATTTTAATTCAGCTTTGTTGGCAAAACAACTATGGAGGCTAATTGATTATCCTCATTCTTTGTTTGCCAGGGTTTTTAAAGGTAGGTATTATAGGAATTCGGATCCCATGGAACCGATTCGTTCTTACTCTCCTTCTTACGGGTGGAGGAGTATTGTTTCAGCTCGCTCTCTGGTACATAAAGGACTTATTAAAAGGGTTGGATCACGAGAGTCCATTTCTATATGGACTGACCCCTGGATACCAGCTCAATCCCTGAGACCAGCTCTCAGTAAAAGCCCGTTTAAGGACCCTTCTCTTAAAATTTCACACTTAATTGATTGTCAGACAAATTCATGGCGGATGGATGTCCTTTCTGAGCACTTTGATCCAGTTGATGTTGTGTTGATAGGAGCTTTACCTTTAGGTAGTTGTCCAAAGGAGGATTCTCTTGGTTGGCATTTTACGAAGAATGGGAGGTATACGGTTAAATCTGGTTATCATGCGGCACGTATGACGATCTCCGGGCCTTTTAAGGCGCTTGGTGATGGACCAGAGATAACCTCTCTCCTAGCTAGTGTTTGGAAGATTCGTTGCCCACCAAAACTCCACCACTTTATGTGGCAAGCATTGTCTAAGTGTATTCCGGTTTCACGAAACTTGCGGCGGCGTGGTATCACGTGTGATTTGGGCTGTACACGTTGTGGTGCGGAGGAGGAAACAGTTAATCATGTTCTGTTTCTCTGTCCACCAGCACGTCAGGTGTGGGCTTTATCTCAGGTACCGGTAGGATCACATTGTTTTCCGGTGGAATCTGTTTATGCTAATATGGATCATTTTTTAGATCCCAAAAGCCTGGGATCCCATGTGCCAGCTTTCCCATGGATTTTGTGGTATTTATGGAAAGCGCATAATGAAAAGGTTTTTGAAAATATCATGGAGCGGCCAGAGGAGGTCGTTCGGGTAGCTGAAGGTGAGGCTTAGTCCTGGCAGCAGGCTCAGGAGGAGGGTGAAATTGTGGTTTCAACTGTCCAGCCAACGGTTGCTGACTCTCGTTTACGGGGGCCAAACACTTCACTTCCCATGTTCTTTTCAGGCTATCATTGTTTCGTTGATGGCTCTTGGAAGTTAGGAGATCTTTTCGCAGGAGCCGGATGGTTTTGTACCCAGTCTCAGGATCCGACGCCAAGTATGGGAGCTACTAACTTTCGACGAAGTCTTACCCCCTTATACGCTGAAGTCGAAGCTTTCATTTGGGCGATGCGTTGCATGATCGGACATGATTATCGTGATGTGGCGTTCTACTCAGAATGCGCTGATTTGGTGAAGATGGTGTCTTCGCCACACGACTGGCCGACCTTCTCGACGTATGTTGACAAAAAAAAAAAAAAAGAGGTAAATGTTACCACTTGTGGTTCTACTCGTTGGGTATTAGATACCGGCTGTGGTGCTCATATTTGTAATAATTTGAAAGGCCTAAGCAATAGTAGAATTTTGGAGAAAGGACAAGTGGACCTACGCGTTGCTGCTTTGGCCATAGGTACATATCAATTGTCTTTACCTTCTGGCATGATTTTGGAACTTAAGAATTGCTACTATGTACCTACAATAAATAAGAATATCATCTCTATTTCATGTTTGGACATGGAAGGTTTTCATTTTTCGATCAAGAACAAATGTTGTTCATTTGATCGTGATGATATTTTTTATGGTAGCGGTCCATTAGAGAATGGACTTTATGTTCTGAACCAGAGTATGCCTATCTATGACATTCGTGTTAAAAGATTTAAGTCTAACGACTCAAATTCTACTTTTCTTTGGCATTGTCGTTTAGGCCATATAAATGAGAAACGCATTCAGAAGCTTCATAGTGATGGACTTTTGAACTCATTTGATTATGAATCATATGAAAAATGTGAATCTTGTTTGTTGGGTAAAATGACTAAGGCTCCCTTTACTGGACACAGTGAAAGGGCCAGTGACTTGTTGGGCCTTGTACATACAGATGTATGTGGACCAATGAGCTTAGGTGCCAGAGGAAACTATCAGTACTTCATTACATTTACTGATGACTTCAGTAGATATGGTTATGTTTATTTGATGAAACATAAATCTGAATCTTTTGAAAAGTTCAAAGAATTTCAGAATGAAGTACAAAACCAACTTGGCAAAACAATTAAAGCTCTTCGATCAGATCGTGGAGGAGAATATTTGAGCCAAGTCTTTAGTGATCATCTCAGAGAATGTGGAATTGTTTCACAGCTCACTCCTTCAGGAGCACCTCAATGGAATGGTGTGTCAGAAAGGAGAAACCGAACTTTATTAGATATGGTTCGGTCAATGATGAGTCACACAGATCTTCCATTATCCTTTTGGGGATATGCTCTAGAAACGTCTGCGTTTACACTAAACAGATGTCCATCAAAATTAGTTGAAAAGACACCATATGAGATATGGACAGGAAAGGTTCCTAATTTGTCTTTTCTAAAAATTTGGGGTTGTGAAGCTTATGTCAAACGTTTGATTACTGATAAGCTTGAACCCAAATCTGATGAGTGCTACTTCGTTGGTTATCCTAGAGAGACCAAAGGTTATTACTTTTACAACCCTACCGAGAACAAAGTGTTTGTTGCTCGGAATTGTGTCTTTTTAGAGAGAGAGTGTCTTTCTAAAAGAAACAGTGGGAGTAAGGTACAAATCGAAGAAGTTCGAGAACCACAGGAGATTGCTTCACCTATTGAGGAAGAGCATCAGTTAGATTTACGAAGAGTCGTAGAATCTACGCCTGTGGAGCCTGAAGTGCGTAGGTCCGAAAGGACACGTCACGAACCTGATAGATATGGGGTTTGGGTGACAGATCATCATGATATATTTATTATAGAGAATGATGAACCCACGTCTTACGAAGAAGCAATGATGGGCCCTGACTCCGATAAGTGGTTAGAGGCCGCTGAATCCGAAATGGATTCTATGTCACAAAACAAAGTATGGAATTTGGTTGATTTACCTGATGGTGTAAAAGCCATTGAGTGTAAATGGGTTTTCAATAAGAAAACTGACATGGATGGTAATATACAGATATACAAAGCTAGACTAGTAGCTAAAGGTTACAAGCAAATTCATGGTGTTGACTATGATGAAACTTATTCTCCAGTTGCAATGTTTAAATCTATTCGGATTCTCCTAGCAATTGCCGCTTATTATGATTATGAGATTTGGCAAATGGATGTGAAAACAGCTTTCCTTAACGGAAACCTGGAAGAGGATGTGTACATGACACAACCTGAAGGTTTCACACATCCTGAGAATGCTGGGAAAGTATGCATCAACGTTCTATTTATGGGTTGAAGCAAGCATCTCGGAGTTGGAATCTTCGTTTTAATGAGGCAATGAAAGAGTTTGATTTCATTAGAAGCGAAGAAGAGCCTTGTGTTTACAAGAAGACTAGTGAGAGCGGAGTTGCATTTCTAATATTGTATGTAGATGATATACTACTTATTGGAAATGATATTCCTTTGCTTCAGTCTGTGAATACTTGGCTAGGAAGTTGTTTTTCAATGAAAGACATGGGAGAAGCTGCATACATTCTTGGAATAAGGATCTATAGAGATAGACCAAATAGACTAATTGGACTAAGTCAAGATACTTATATAGATAAGATCTTACATAAGTTCAATATGCATGATTCTAAGAAAGGCTTTTTACCAATGTCTCATGGCATAACGCTCAGCAAGACTCAGTGCCCTAAAACGCATGATGAGCGAGAGCGCATGAGTAGAATTCCATATGCTTCAGCTATAGGTTCTTTCATGTATGCCATGCTTTGTACTCGGCCTGATGTGGCATGTGTTTTAAGCATGACGAGTGGAATATCCTAAAGTATTTAAGAAATACTAAGGATAAGTTCTTGGTGTATGGAGGAAGTGATGAACTTGTTGTGAGTGGTTACACTGATGCCAGCTTTCAGACAGACAAAGATGATTCTCGATCTCAATCTGGATTTATCTTTTGTCTGAAAGGAGGAGCGGTGACTTGGAGAAGCTCCAAACAGAGCACCGTGGCAGACTCTACAACCGAAGCTGAATATATTACTGCTTCTGAAGCAGCAAAAGAAGCTGTTTGGATTAAGAAGTTCATTGCTGAACTTGGTGTGGTTCCTAGCACTTCTGGGCCGGTGGATCTTTATTGTGATAACAATGGAGCCATCGCTTAAGCGAAGGAACCCAGATCGCACCAGAAATCCAAACACGTTCTAAGACGATATCACCTTATTCGTGATATAGTTGATAGAGGAGATGTAAAGATTAGCAGAGTTTCAACGGATGCAAATGTTGCAGATCCTTTAACCAAGCCTCTTCCACGACCTAAGCATGAGAGTCATACGACTGTTGTGGGCATTAAATTTCTAAAGATGTGATCTTGATTCTAGTGGGAGAAATGTATTTTATGATATGATATTCATGTTTACATACATTCGATGTATTTTCAAATTAATGAAATTTGTTTCACTATTATTTGGTTATTGGATAATTAAATAATTGTCCCAAAATAATTTATTTTATCATTATAGGTCATCAAGTACATGACTTGATCATGAAACCCTATAAATGAAAGATAACATAAATGATTGAGGTCCCTAGTCAAGGTTATTACAATGGGACATTAATAACTATAAATGACTAGTATGTGAGGTGACTGATGACTAAATTTCATGGAGTCATTGATATGTAGTATAAAAGTCAATCACATTAATATGTGTTGGAGAACAGTATTGGACTGACCCGCTATGAGAACTCTACAAGAATGTTATATGAGTGTCATAAGAGTTTCTCATCACAACTATAGAGTATAGTCCTTTGACCTGAGTTTGTCATTTTTTCTTATACATGGATTGGTCCGCTTTGATCATGTCAAACGTCAGCCGTAACAGGTGATTATAAAGACAGTGATTGGGCGTATTATGAACTGTGTAAGGAACAAGGATGGAACAAGATGGGATTTGTCCCTCCTATATAACAGGAGATAAATATCTTTGGGCCTATCGAAGATTTGATACTGGAAAATGCATGGCCGTGCTCAAACGATGTGAAAGTCAATCGTTTGTTTTATCAGTATAAACCGGAGTTCGATAAATATGATTTAGCTTAATAAGGATGACACTGTTTCTTGCCTTATGCTAAGATCTAGATATAGCGACGAAAGGATTATCGGAATAGATGATTCCAGTACAAGTGGAAGATTGTTGGGAATGTCCTGAAATCACTTGTACTAACTTTTGTGTAGTCAAAGGTTTGAAAGTCGAAGTCGTATAATATTAGACGATTATAACGTTTTGCTAGAAACCTTTTATAATCAATGACTTTAGAAGTTCATTACTAATATTATTCAATCTTACATGGTCACACATCTAAGCAGACTGGATTAATGCAATATTGGGTTTGATATAAAATATATATATATATATATATATATTATATGAGATATATATATATATTTATATATGTGCAGTTATAAAATATGTTAATATAATACATATCTATATTTGATATATATATGTATGTTTATAAACGTGCACGTAAGTGAGAATTGGGCTTGGCCCATTAGCAAACCTAAACGAGTTAGGTTAGCATCCATCAATATATATAATGACGTTTGCGTTTAATTAGATATGACTAAGATTCTCGCCGAAACCAAACCTAAGACAAAAATATTTGTCACGATCGAGATCTGATCTCTACGGCACTAGCATCCCGTTCAATCCAGTTTGTGTGCATGTGGATATCAGTAGAGGCACAACGGTTGGATTGCTTTACAACCTTAGTTTATTTTACTTCATCTTCCGCTGCGAACTATCCAGATATATTCATAATCTGATGATATAGATTTGATTCAATATTTACATGAATCCTGGCAATAGAATTTGTGACTAGTTTTATAAATCGTTATAAACCGGTTCAAATTCCAACATTTACTGCTTCAGGCCAATATTTTATTTTTCTTACACTAATTAATCATATGATCTCACTTGTAAAGTACTAAAAAGTACTCATCTTGATCTTGTAAAAAAACGGTTCGCCAGTTCGCCTTTCTCACCGCACCGACGATTTTTTTAGTTTTGCCCACGATCTCTAAATTTTAAATTCATGCAACCATTTTTTTGTCTTTATGTCAATTAATAAAAGAGTGTTGTTCGTTAAAGATTTTGTTTTTTTCTTTCAATATTTATATAACTATTTATTTATTTTAATTTTTAAATATATATTTGTTTCACCGTTCTATCTTTACATTCTAGGAAACTTCCTTAATTTATTTTGTTCATAACTTTGACTTTTTCCGGTTATGTCCGGTTCTATTCATTTGATTTTATTCGGTTTGTGTATTATTTAGTCAATTTTACGCTTCTGTAACTTTGGCCGACCAAAAAGGACAGAACAAAACAGAGAGAGATACGAAATTTCCTTGTCACTTTACTTACGCGGCGGATACAGCAAACATCTTTTTTCTGATCATTCAGAACTTTTTTGTCTTATTACTAATTCAAAATCCAAAAAACAAACCACAAAAACAAAAAAAGTTTACAAATACATTAAATTCAAATCGTTACCAGCAGTACGACCATCTTTATCATCACATTTTTGACCATTTCTCCATCTGGGTTTTATTATCTTCAGTTTTTTTTTGTGTCACACAACTCAGTTTCAGAATATCTTATTTTTGTATTTTTTGTTATCACAAATTGATATTGTTGTCTCTTCTGAGTTTATTGTTCTATTATTATATTTATGGAAGTCTCTTGATTTCGCTTTTATATCCCCAAAAAGCATATTTTCTTGATTGTACCAAGAATGATTAATTGATCATCAAAAGGGTTTTGATTTGACAAGTCTCTATAATCAAAATAAAATCTAAACCTTTTGGTAATGGGATCTGTAACTGAGTGTTACTCTAATGAAGTGTTTGAATTAGATCCTAAATGGGTCGTTAATCCTCAACATCTCTTTGTTGGTCCCAAGATTGGTGAAGGTGCTCATGCTAAAATTTATGAAGGAAAGTAAGTTTACTTAATTCAATTTTGCTCCATTTACATATTAATATCATAAAAATTCAAATTTTGGCTTCATTTTTACTCACTCTATGATTCTTGGATGAATCTTAATCCATTATTGTTTCCCTTTTTCTCGGGGATCGATCTTTCTTGGTTCTTGAACTTGTTTTTGAGTACAGAACTCGAGACTTTGCATATTTGAAGAAAAGATTGAAAGTTTTGGCTGAAAAATATTTAGTCTTTAGTAATATATGTTTCAGTTTAATGGGTTGTTTGATGAGTTAAGGATCAAAGAGGTAGTCTTTGTATCAATATTTGTTAATGTAGCCACTGGAAATTTAGTGTGAATCAGTTTTTGGTGTAAGTGAGAATCTTGGTTTGGTGACGTGTTATTGTTGATGAAGAGTAGAGAGATTGATAAGGAGATGTGTGGTTTCTTTGTTTAGGTATAAAAACAAAACAGTTGCTATTAAGATTGTTAAAAGAGGAGAATCTCCGGAAGAGATTGCGAAAAGAGAGAGCAGATTTGCAAGAGAGGTCTCTATGTTGTCTAGAGTTCAACACAAAAACTTGGTTAAGGTTCAGCTTCTTATCTTTGACCAAATCTCTGGTTCATATTTCTAGAGAGTTTGGTTAAGAGACAAGGCTAAACGTTTTGATTCGGTAACTTTGTGTAGTTCATTGGAGCTTGCAAAGAACCAATCATGGTTATAGTTACCGAGCTTTTACTCGGTGGTACATTGCGTAAATACCTTGTGAGTTTGCGTCCAGGGCGTTTGGACATACGTTTAGCTGTTGGGTTTGCTCTTGACATTGCACGGGCCATGGAATGCTTACACTCTCATGGAGTCATCCACCGTGATCTCAAACCAGGTGACAGTTTAAACCGATATCACGCGTCAAAACTTTCTAGAAGTCACAATCTTGGTCTGATTTTTATCTTTTTGTTGGATGGCAGAGAATTTGATCTTAACTGCAGATTATAAGACGGTTAAACTAGCAGATTTCGGTTTAGCTAGAGAAGAATCATTAACCGAGATGATGACCGCAGAAACTGGTACATATCGTTGGATGGCTCCCGAGGTACTAATACTATTCTCAATGAAATCATTTTTCGTGTTCTGCATTTGCCTTTTGGCTCCAACAATTTGCTGAATCCAAAAGTTACGGTTAAACAGCTTTATAGTACGGTCACATTGAGGCATGGCGAGAAAAAACACTATAACCATAAGGTAGATGCCTACAGCTTTGCTATCGTCTTGTGGGAGCTTATCCACAACAAGTTACCTTTTGAAGGCATGTCAAATCTCCAAGCTGCTTACGCTGCTGCATTCAAGGTTTGATTCTTGATTCTGAATTCTCAACCATATTATGATTCTTGATTTTCAAGTCTCAACCATTTGATTTTGATATCAAAGTTTGCACCTTGATCCATTTGATTCTTGGTTTTCAACCGTTTACTATAATTTCTACCGTTTGATTTTCGACCGTTTAATTCTTCTTGATTCCGAAGTTTGGTTCTTGATTTTTAACATTCTTGGTTCTTGATATTTTTTTGTTTGATTCTTGATATCTAACCGTTTAGTTCTTGTGTTTTGAAACATTTTGATTCTTGCTTTCTAACCGTTTGAATCTTAAATCCAAACCATTTTGTTTCTTAAGTTTCAAACCGTTTGATTCTAATTGTTGTATGCTTTCATATTTCCGGTTAGAACTTGAGGCCTAGTGCAGACGATTTACCAGGGGATTTAGCAATGATCGTAACATCTTGCTGGAAAGAAGATCCAAACTATCGACCAAACTTCACAGAGATTATTCAAATGCTTCTACGTTGCCTCTCCACAATCTCAGCACCTGAGCTTGTTCCTCCGTCCATTAAACGTGTATTCTCGTCCGAAAACGCGGTATTGCCACCAGAGTCGCCTGGAACTTGCTCATTGATGGCTGTTAGAGACGGAGATCAGATTCCTACCGATGCAAACTTGCAGCAAAAACAAGTTAGAGAAAGCAGCTTCTTTTTCTGCTGCTAATATTTGATTGTGTGGGTTATATAGGGTGAAAAATAAGAGAAGTGGTTTGAAAATGTAATGAATAATTTATTAGTTTCAATATTAATAGCTTATATTTTCAACTAATGAATTTTACTGAGAAAGTACCGAAATTAAGGGAAGTTGAAAGTGTTTTAAACTTAAAATTCCAAAAAAGTTTTAAACTTAAAATTCCAAAAAAAAAAAAAAAAAACAAAGTTACGCCGTTGCCGGGGATCGAACCCGGGTCACCCGCGTGACAGGCGGGAATGCTTACCACTATACTACAACGACATTGTTGTTAAGATAAACAATAATAGTTAATTGAAGCAAGATTTAGTGCAAATACAAAAATCACATGTCAAAAGAAGCAAAATAATTACTAGATGATTGTAATAAAGGTTTAAACACTTTTCTTTTATCAAGGTGCACACATCATGAGCACCTTATAAAGCATGCATAGGTACATGTTAAACCATGTATTTTGAAGGGGATCTTATTGTGAACACTTTCAAAATCGAGCATAAATACATGTAAAACCATTAATATTGAAGGTGATCTCATTCAAAATCACCTTCAAAATCCTGCATGTGTCATACATGTAAAACCATATTTATACATGTAAAGTTGTATGTTACACAATTCTCTGATTCATTGTATTTCCAGTTAAAATAAAGCAAAATAGTGAAAAAGTAAAATGCATTCATCATTTTTTACAAGATGAAAAGTTGAGGACTCATCCGAAACATGTTTTTGACATATAACACACTATAATTGGTTAAGTTTATTTTTAATATTTTAATATAATTTTACGTTTCTTGACATATGACACACTATAATTGGTTAAATTCATTTTTGTTATTTTAATATCATTTAACTTTTCTTGACATATGACACACTATAATTAGTAAATTCATTTTTATTATTATTTAATAAATAATAAAATTATATTACAAATTATTAAAATAATATGTTGAGAAACTGAAAGAGTTTATAGTGATAAAGATGTTCTTAATTTTCATTTGTTTCTTATTAATCCAATATCAAAGATTCTTTTTCAAAAGAGAGATTTTTTAAGTTTTCTGTACAATATTTGTTAATTATTATTGACAAATTATAAACTTTTTTAAAAATAAAGAATTGAATGCTATATAGTTTTAGGCTTGTAAATCACACAAGAATAATGCATTTCCCATTTATAAACAGGTTTTAATAAGTGTAAAAATATTTAAAATTGGATGAATTAGTAAGAGATGGATTAATTGGATTAATTATATACATCAAATTGTTCTTTCTTTGCCCCCTTGACCTCCAAATCACATTTCCATTTTTACTAAAAAAAAACTTGAAAATCTTTTTATTTTGAGGTATAACCTAGAAACTGAAAAATCTAGCTGCATGAATTTCAATGGTGATTCGTTTAGACAATCTAATTTAGATTTACTCGGTTTCTGTTTTCTCTTTTCTTACATATGACATACTATCACTGGTTAAATACATTTTATTATTTTAATAATTTTAATATAGTTTTACGTTTTTTTGACATATGGTACATTATAATATTATCATTTTTATAATTTAATATTTTAATAAATAATAAAATTATTAAAATAGTATATCTTGAGAAGCTGGAAGATTTTATACTTTGTAGCAATAAAGATGTTCTTAATACTTCATATGTTTCTTATTAATCCAATATCAAAGAGATTTTTTTTTTCCAAAAGATAAATTTTTATTGTTTTCTATATAATATTTATTAATTATTATTGATGAATTGTAAACTTAAAAATAAAATAAAGAATTGAATACTATAGTTTTAGGCTTGAAACACAAGAATAATGCATTCCCCATTTATAAGTAGTTAAAATTAGATTATTGAGGAATAGCTGTTCCTTTTTTTTTGTCTCAAGCGACGTCGTATTTTCTTGACCTACAAATGACATTTAAATTTTCGCCCAAAAAAAAAAAAAAAAAAAAAAAAGCTTAAGGAAAAATCTGAGAACTGAAAATTTGTTTTTGTTGGATTCTCTCAGATTCCAGAGATTGAAACTTTGTAATACGTTCGGGCATCTAATTTAGATTTACTACTAGGTCTCTGTTCTCTCTTTCTTACATACTTTGCTTCTTTTTCTTTCCTACTTTTTTTTTTTTTTTTTTTTTGGAAATGTCGTCACCGGACATTGTCGGAATTCTGGAAAACACGAAGGAGCTTGATCGGTTAAGGAAAGAGCAAGAAGAAGTGTTGGTTGAGATCAATAAGATGCATAAGAAGCTTCAAGCTTGTAAGTGTTTTTCCCATTTACTCCTTACTAATACTCCTCGAACAATTTTGGTAATTTATTTTCTTTGTTCTAACAAATTTGTGTCTGATCTGATCTGAGACTTGTAAAAATTTTGTGATTTGACTAGTTATTATCAGTGAAAGTTTCGATTTTGGATCATGGAGTAATTAGAGAAATTAAATTTGAATTAGGGGGTTATACAATGCCATTGAATCTACAGATTAAAATACTAATTTAGATTGCTGCGATCTACGAAATCAAAATCATGAAAGCTTTGTTTTGTGTGCAGCTCCTGAGATAGTTGAGAAGCCTGGTGATATCTCATTGTCAAAGCTTAAGAATTTGTACATTCAAGCGAAAGAGCTCTCCGAAAATGAAGTAACGTAAGCCAATTTCTTTATCATAGTTGTAAAATGTTAAAGACTTTTGAATGGATTATGGGACTAATGTTATCTCTAAATGACCAAATTTGTATCCAACAGTAAGACCCTTTTGGCTTTGTGTATAAACACGCAGCGTGTCGAACATTTTGCTTGCTCAGTTGGATTTGCTGCTTCCGTATGGACCAACCGGGCAGCAAAGGAGAAAATTAGGAGGTACACATTACAGAGTTACTTTAATTGAACTGTAATGTTATTCTCTGGCAAGGTACACATAACAGAGTTACAAAGGAATTAAGAATTTTTTACCGATGCTTTGTAATGATGTCACATAAGTGGCAGAAGGCAATGATCAGAAGAGGAAGAGGATGAAAGCTGATTCAGATGTCATCAGACTTTCTCCTTCCATGAGGAATCAAATTGAAGCGTATGCAAGTCTAAAGGGTGAACAGGTAGATACTATGTTACATCTACTTTCTTTATATCTGTTTTTATTTGGATCAGTTCAGTGCTCACAATGTCTGTCTGATTTATGCAGGTAGCTGCGAGAGTTACAGCAGAGAGTGCAGATAAGGACGAATGGTTTGTGGTTAAAGTAATCCACTTCGACAGAGAAACAAAAGAGTAAGCTTTAACCTCTCTTCGGCATAAGTTAGTTGTCGATGGCCTGATATTATGCCAAATTTTTGAATCTCACACAAATGGATTCTTCTGGTCATATCTGAAGTTTAATAAGTCATGTCCTTAGAGTTCTTTGTCTAAGGTTTAGACTGAAACTGTTAAGTGCACATGTTTCATTAATGAGTCTAAAAATGTTTCAAACTTTAATCACAGAGTTGAAGTACTTGATGAAGAACCAGGAGATGATGAAGAAGGAAGCGGTCAGAGGTAAAAACTCATATGAAAACTTTTGAGTTGTGATTTGGTGTTTGGGAAGTATACTGAGATTTATTCTCTTGGAATCTTTAGGACCTATAAGTTACCAATGTCATGCATTTTACCATTCCCCAAACGAAATGATCCTTTAACCACCCAAGAGTTTCAACCTGGTAAACACGTCTTAGCTGTATATCCCGGGACAACAGCACTCTACAAAGCAACTGTAGTAAGTACCCCACGAAAGGTTAGTATTTTGTCACAACCATACGCATCTATCTTTATAACTTGTCTTTCTGTCTGAACAAAAACACTAACCTCGAGCTATTTTACATGGATGTCAATTCCTGCAATATCAGAGGAAGTCTGACGAGTAAGTTCTTCAACCTTTTTCAGCTTGCTTTGTCTTAAATTTGTAGTCCCCTTGAACTGGACTCATGTTTATCTATCTATCTATCTATAACAAGAACTGTTCGTTTGATTAGGTACTTGCTGGAATTCGACGATGATGAGGAAGATGGAGCATTGCCTCAAAGAACAGTACCTTTCCACAAAGTGGTAGCTTTACCAGAAGGTCATCGTCAGTGAAAGAAAACAACTCAGCGGTATCCATTGATCACATCAGTCTCTTGTAAATAAAGCGAAAAGCAAGAAATTCACGAAGAATTTAGTAATCAGTCTCCATGGCAAGACCAATCAGAAAAAACCGCAGTCTCTTTCATGTAGTTTAAAAGATAAAGTTTATGTTTGTGTGTGCAATATAAGTTAAAGCTGTAACCTTTGTGTCAAAAGGAGATGTTGAATGAGAGAACAAAAGAGAAGCTTTGTATCATTCGCTTCGCGAGAATGTAAAAAACTCTGTTCTTGTGGTATGGAATCCAATGAGTAGTAGATTTAGACAGAAAACTGTTCCGAATAACAAAAATTAAAACCTCGATCTCTGTCTATTTTAATCGGTCTCTAAGCTTCCAAGTCTCTCTCTGTTAAGACTTGAGAGAGTTGAGACACAACTTCTAAATCTAAGGTGAACCGAACAAACTTCCAATTGGACCAAACTAAACCAATCCAAAATGATTCAATTAAATGAACCATTAACTTTCTGAGGCTGTTCAAGAAAGTTATGCATCTAATAACTAAATTCTTAGATGAGCTAGAGATTTTGGATAGACACATATTCGTAACCAAACCGAAACTCATCAACTTGTAATTCGAATTTCACGGTCAAGAAAATTTCTACCAATTTTGAATATCAAATTTTACATTAATTTTTTTAATAAGTTTATTAAATTTATACAAAATCACATTTAAATATATTTCAAGTAAATATGATAATTAATTAGTTTATTTTATTATATATGATTTTCCCCTAAACCAAATCGAATGTAGAGGTTTTTATCTTTGATAACCGGAAGGCAGATTTATAAACTAAAAAAAAAAACTGAAATTCCTTTATTGAGAAGCGTTACATATTAACTAAACAAAATAAGGAGCTAAAAGTAAAAATCATTTTGGTAACTGAATTATACGATGGAAACAAAGCAATCTATCTAAATATATTTATCTATAGGAATGGAAACAAAGCTATTTAGCAAAATATATCTATCTATAAGAATGCATAATGAAATAATAATATTTTGACAATTCATTCTCTCATAATGTCGTTGTGGTCAGTTCGTGGCCGGAACAATTTTGTCCGACTACTGCGAACCAACAGAAATTTCACCGGAGTTTTAAACGATTTTGCTTCTTTATTTCGTTTTAATCCTTCTTCTTCTTTTGGTGATGCTGAGAAAACTATATTAAACTCCGTGGTTACGACTAATGAGTCGGTGTTGGATTCGGTGGTGAAGATCCACACTTTTTCTAGCAAGCCTAACATTTTTTATCCTTGGCAAAATAACCCACAACGACATTCCAAAGGCTCAGGTATGTATACATACATATTAGCATGTGCATGGAATTCGTAGATTAGAGCCTTTATGAAGTTTCATTGGAGCATATATATACTAAACTTTTGTTTTTGAAGTAGAGCTTCGTTTTTGGTGTATATAAAGCTTAAAACTCATGCATGTGGTGACTAAGTCACATATTGGTGTTGTTTTTTCGTTATTTTTGACTCAATTTTTGGATATTATTTAGGGTTTGTGATTTCGGGGAAAAGGATTATTACAAACGCTCATGTGGTGGCTGATCACATATTGGTGCAAGTCATAAAGCATGGCTCACCAAAATAGTACAAAGCAGAAGTTAAAGCCATCGCGCGTGAATGTGATTTGGCTATTTTGGTGATCGAAAGCCAAGAGTTTTGGGAAGATATGAATCCTTTGGAGCTTGGAGACATGCCCTCTCGGAATGAATCAGTAGTTGTTGTTGGTTATCCAGAAGGTATATATAGTGAAACTGTTTACATATTAAAGAAACGGATAATGAGTTCATGATCTGCCTTCAATAATTCAATGGCAGGTGGTGAGAGTATCTCCACTACAACAGGTGTTGTGAATAGAATCGAATCAAAAAATTATGGTCATGGTGCCACTAATCTACCGGTAATACAAACAGATGCAGCAATTAACCATGGAAATAGTGGTGGTCCGGTTTGCATAGGAAACAAAGTTGTTGGTGCACTACAAGAAAACAGGTCATTTGCTACTCCTACTATAGTCGCTCTTTAGTCGCAAATAAGGGTTTTGCGACTCCTTCGCGACTCTTTCTGATGGTCGCAAAAAAACGGTCGCAAAATATGTTGGTCACAACATGGTCGCTTATTTGCAACTGATTACGGACTCTTTTATATAGTCGTATATTTGCGACGAAAATGTGACTAGAGTTGGTAGTTGTACATTTCCGACTAAACCGCAACGAAGTCTACTTAGGGACAATTTTGTGACTATATATAACAGTCCTATGTTTACGACCGTTTTGGGATTAACGGTAGAGTCTGGGTTTAGCGACTGATTAAGGACGACCTATTAGTCCCAAAAGGGTTGCAAAGTCTGTTTTTAGTTTAGTAGCAGTTGAGTCGCAAATTAGTCGTTTATTATTTGCGATTATGTTAAGACTCTGTTTTTGTAGTCGCTAAGGAGTTCGTGTTTAGTAACTATTGTGCCACTACTTTGTGAATTGGTTTAGTCACAAAATAGTCACATTATTTGAATTGGTTTAGTCACAAAATTGTAACATTATTTGAATTGGTTTAGTCACTAAATAGTCACATTATTTGAATTGGTTTAGTCACTAAATAATCACATTTTTTTAATTGGTTTAGTCACAAATACGTTTTAGCAATCCTAAATCTGATTAATTTCGGAATTTCAAATGCTAATAATCAAAAGGAATGATGATTTAAAGTACCACACAAGCAAACTTATCATCCTAAACAAAAAGATCATCCTAAACATCCAAGAAACAGTATTCAAAAGCAAGTTCATACATAGAGAAAAGGGGAATTAGAAGTTTAGTTGGAAGAAGTATTAGAGGTAGGGGAATTGGCATCTGGTGTTGTGCTTCCATCGGTGGGTTGTGCAGCTGGACTGGAGGCTGGTGTGGTGCCTCCATCGATGGGTTGTGCAGTGGTTGTAGGCGCCGTAATCAGCACAAACCAGAAAACCAAAAGATAAACATTCAGTAATCAGCACAAACCAGAAAACCAAATGCAGAATCAACATCAAATATTCTAGGTTCCTAAGCATAGTGAGTTAAACAATTTTAAGAAAACCAGGATTACTGTTAATCTAAGAATCAACATCAATCATCATTCATATTAAAAAACCAAAATTGACAAAGAAAAATCACACACAAAAGACATAAACGAATTACCTGAAGGAAGATTTCATTTCTTTCTTCAAGCAAAAGAGTTCGATGTGTTGAAATCTCTGAACCATCTGGACCATCATCGTCCATTTCAGTTTGTCTCTCTTCTATGGTCTTCTCATAGGTCTCAGCAACTTGTTTGGCTTTTTGATCCACAAATGATCCATCGGACCGAGTGTGTGTTTTAAGAAACACTTCGACCAGTGATACAGGACGCCCCAGCTCTTCCTCCTACAATGATAGTGAAACACATTAAATGATGGAAATTTTAGAAAAACTTTGAGGTGAAGTGGATGGAAAGAGTAGTGTTACCATTTCTTGATGAATTTGTACATATGATTTCTGACCAGCTAAGTGTTTGTGCACTCCAAGGCCTCCACGGTCCGAGTTTTTGCAATGTGAAGCATTCTCACTCCTCTCAATGGCATCAGGGGTGTTCCAATATTCGCACATGATAGGCCATAATTTATCACCAATCCATGGTGGTTGTACACCACTCCTCCTAACTTGACTGACAATGCTTTTCATCCTGTTCTTTGCTATCTTCAAGAAACCTTCTTTAACGAGCTCAGTAATCCCGATATCCCAATTATACTTCCGCTACAATAACACAAAACAGTTTAGTTAGCAAATTGACCAATTCATATATATATATATATATATATATATATATATATATTGTTAAGTGTTTAAAGCATTGTCAAAACTATAATTTGACTTACCGCAAATGTCCTGAAGTATCGCTCTTGAATGCGTTGTGGAGTAACCTTCCAACTGTAGTAAGGCCCATCAAACTTTCTCCTTAAGATTCCAGCAATGACTCGAGAAAGCTTTCCTTTGTGCTGGTTAAACCTGTTACATTAACTGAGTAAGTCTACTTGAAAATATGAACCAATAACCTATTGAAACTATTGTTGAATATCAAATAACAACCAATTAGTGAAACGCAAACTATTACCGCAAACTAGTGAACACATTCATGGTTTCAGTTTCTATTTTTTGCAAAACCGAGTTTGAATTTTGACATACACTTATAGACACTTAAAGCGGTTTAGACTTAAAGCAAAGACAATTTAAACTAAACTTACAAAAGGAGAGAGTTTTTATACCATAACGTTTCGAATCCAGGGATAGGATGCTAAGACAGGAGTGGTAGATGTTCTCGGCCTGGAAGAGCTAGCAAACCATCCAACAGTTCTTGGTAGTAATCGACATTTGGATTAGGGTTTTGCTGCTCTTCGTTTTCTTCTTCTTCGCCATTAGCTTCCTCCAGAACATGCTCCGGTTGAGGTTGAGGATGAGGAACAGGTAGAGGCACTTGTTGAGGAATCGGAGGCGGGGTAAGTATCCTCCGCGGTGGAGGTGGAGGTGTACTCGACTCTGGATTTGTCCTTGATGGTGGAATTCTTCTCGACGGTGGATCTGTAGTCGGCGATGGACTCCTTATCGGCGTTGGATTTGTAGTCGGCGGAAACTGTGAAGGACGGCTCTGATGTGAATGGCTTCTAAACTGAGTCGCAGAGTGTGTCGGTTCAGAAGGGTTCAACGAATGAGAAGAGGATCTAGGGTTAGCAGTGAAGATTCGGACACCGGTGGCTGTTCTGGCACCGCGACCTCTGGAAGAAATCTTACCCTTAGGAGGCATTAGATCGAGAAAGAGGAAAACGATTGAGAGAGAGAAAAAGTGAGGGTTGAGAGAAATCGATTGAAGATTGAGAGAGAAGGAGAAATTGATTTAGAGAAGGAAAAAGAATTAGGGAAAGGGGAGGATTGAGGATAGATTTCTCCGATTTGTTTGAGAGAGAACTGATAAATGTTTGTGAGAGTAAACCCTAGAGGGAAGACGAAGAAAAAGAAATATCGATGTTAAGTGTTTGTGAGAGTGAAGAAAAGAATATTGTTTAAGTGTTTGCTTAGTTATTAACGAAATTGAGTCGCTAAGTAGTCGCCAATGAATCGCAGATTAATTGACTTTGGGGAAAAAAAACGCGAAACTAAATGATTCTCAAATTTCAGTAAATTTGTGGTGGGAACATAAACCGCCAAAATACCAAATTGTTACTCTTTTGTGACTATTTGAGAATAGTAGCAACCCAAAAGTTTGATTTTCACACATTATGATCTGATTTGCAGCATAAATCACTCATCTTAGTAGTAAAAAGTATATACAATAGGAAGAGTTAGTAAAGCTTAGGTTTTAAAACACAATATTTACATTTATGTAAAGATCTACACATTATACCATTGGTAACATGTATTAGTTAAGATAGTTTTGGAACATATGCATGTTTGTATTGTAAACATTGAAATTTAAACCTTGAAAAAGTATTAGTGAATAGATTCAAGCAAATACAAGGATAAATGTATAACTAAGGATGAAAATACATCTCAAATATGATATTTGAGATACAAAAATATCAAGAGTGGGAAAAACGTCGTAGAGTAGTGGTTAATTCAGGTGTTAGTCGCTAAGTCATCGGAAACTAGTGGCAAAGTAGTCTCAAATTGTTACTCTTTTGTGACTATTTGAGAATAGTAGCAACCCAAAAGTTTGATTTTCACACATTATGATCTGATTTGCAGAATAAATCACTCATCTTAGTAGTAAAAAGTATATACAATAGGAAGAGTTAGTAAAGCTTAGGTTTTAAAACACAATATTTACATTTATGTAAAGATCTACACATTATACCATTGGTAACATGTATTAGTTAAGATAGGTTTGGAACATATGCATGTTTGTATTGTAAACATTGAAATTTAAACCTTGAAAAAGTATTAGTGAATAGATTTAAGCAAATACAAGGATAAATGTATAACTAAGGATGAAAATACATCTCAAATATGATATATGAGATACAAAAATATCAAGAGTGGGAAAACGTCGTAGAGTAGTGGCTAATTCAGGTGTTAGTCGCTAAGTCATCAGAAACTAGTGACAAAGTAGTCTCAAATTGTTACTCTTTTGTGACTATTTGAGAATAGTAGCAACCCAAAAGTTTGATTTTCACACATTATGATCTGATTTGCAGCATAAATCACTCATCTTAGTAGTAAAAAGTATATACAATAGGAAGAATTAGTAAAGCTTAGGTTTTAAAACACAATATTTACATTTATGTAAAGATCTACACATTATACCATTGGTAACATGTATTAGTTAAGATAGGTTTGGAACATATGCATGTTTGTATTGTAAACATTGAAATTTAAACCTTGAAAAAGTATTAGTGAATAGATTCAAGCAAATACAAGGATAAATGTATAACTAAGGATGAAAATACATCTCAAATATGATATTTGAGATACAAAAATATCAAGAGTGGGAAAAACGTCGTAGAGTAGTGGCTAATTCAGGTGTTAGTCGCTAAGTCATCAGAAACTAGTGGCAAAGTAGTCTCAAATTGTTACTCTTTTGTGACTATTTGAGAATAGTAGCAACCCAAAAGTTTGATTTTCACACATTATGATCTGATTTGCAGCATAAATCACTCATCTTAGTAGTAAAAAGAATATACAATAGGAAGAGTTAGTAAAGCTTAGGTTTTAAAACACAATATTTACATTTATGTAAAGATCTACACATTATACCATTGGTAACATGTATTAGTTAAGATAGGTTTGGAACATATGCATGTTTGTATTGTAAACATTGAAATTTAAGCCTTGAAAAAGTATTAGTGAATAGATTCAAGCAAATACAAGGATAAATGTATAACTAAGGATGAAAATACATCTCAAATATGATATTTGAGATACAAAAATATCAAGAGTGGGAAAAACGTCGTAGAGTAGTGGCTAATTCAGGTGTTAGTCGATTATGTTTTCCACGGTCCCATAAAAATCATCCTCTATAGATGTTTCAGAATAATTTTGGCCTCGGACACATATCCCATAATTCATTATCTTTTTGGTCTGCCCGTGTTCCCGCGTGTGAAACATGTAACCTCTTGTAAAATACATGGGCCACGACTTGACTTTGTTTTCTGGACCTTCAACCACTTCATGAACCCAAGGAGGAAAACTTTGAACATGGCTCATTGTATACACCTACATAACAAAAAAAGTTATAAATAAGTGAATTGAACCCATTCAGTAAAATATTTGTTTTATAATAATTTATTTACATATACTTACATATTGGCGAACCCAATCGCTAAAATCTTCATCTCTTTTCGATGTGACTTGATCATCGGTGAGTTCCGGATATTCATTCCGTATTTGAGCGTCTAACACACTATTTTTCCAACATATATAAGACAATTAATCCATAAGATATATTGAAGATAAATCGCTATAAAAATAAATCAGAAATATATACCTCTCAAGGGGACGAAAGTAGTCACAATTCCGCAAAACATATGCATGTGCGCATTTATGATCTTTGTCAGATAGCCAAAACTCTGTAATTTGGCCACTAGGACGACCGACTTGAGTGAATATATCCGGTACGGGTACTGACTTCGATCACAAAATAATTGACTTCAATCACAAAATCTTGCAACATCCAAGCGGGACCTCACATTGTCTTTTGATCTGTCTTTCACATTCATAACAGTGTACATGAGATTATCGAGAATATTCTTCTCAATATGCATGACATCAAGATTATGTCGTAAGTTAAGATCGGTCCAATACGGGAGCTTCCACAAGATGCTTTCTTTGTGCCAATTATGCCAACTTCCATAGCCATCCACTTTATTTTCATGCCCATTTCCTCCACAGTCAGAAGTCTTTGGCGGCTCGGCATTTCTTATGCGCTCATGTAAGACCTGTTCATCCGTCAAATCTTGCGGTGGATAGTCGTTCACTGCGTGTTTACCTTTGAGAAAGTGTTTTTTATCCTTTCGCATTGGATGATTAGCAGGAAGAAATCTCTTGTGGCAATCAAACCAACATGTCTTCCTACCAGCTGGCAATTGAAATGCATTTGTATCGTCCATACAAATTGGGCAAGCTAATCTTCCGTGTGTTGTCCATCCTGACAACATGCCATATGCTGGGAAATCGCTGATAGTCCACAAAAGGACAGCTTTCAGGTTGAAATTTTGATCTAAGGACACATCATATGCCTCCACTCCATTATACCATAACTCTGTTAACTCATCGACCAATGGTTGGAGAAAAACGTCAAGACTAGCTCGTGGATGATTCGGTCCTGAATTCAAAATCGTCAGAAACAAATACTCCGTGTTCATGCACATCCCAGGAGGCAAGTTGTATGGAGTCAATATCACTGGCCATAACGAATGGTGTTTCGACATCCCAAAAGGATTGAAACCATCTGTACATAACCCAAGATAAACATTGCGCGGTTCTGCTGCAAATGAGGGATGCAATTGCTGAAAATTCTTCCACCCAGCCGCATCTGAAGGATGACACATTAATCCCTCCTCAGAGCTGTGCTCAGCGTGCCATCTCATAAAAGCTGCAGTCTTCTCAGATTGGTACATTCTCTTCAGCCTTTCCGCAATGGGTAAATACCACATCTTACTGAACGGTATTCTTCTTCTTCCTTCACTAGCCTTATACCTTGGTTTGCCGCAGAACTTGCAATGCTCCAACTTCTCATCATCTTTCCAAAAGAGCATACAGTTATCTATACATACATCATATGTACGACACGGTAATCCTAGCTTTCGCATCAAAGTCTCCGTCTCATAGTATGAACCGGTTGCCTGATTACCCTCTGGTAAATACTCCGTAAACAGTCATGTCCATGAATCCATACAATTTTCAGACAAATTGTAGTCAACCTTATTGTTCATGAACCGAGCTGCCAACGATAACTGCGACTGCCCTTCCCGACATCCATCATACAATGGAGTGTTTGCAGCAGCTAGCATATCATAAAACCGTTTTGCTTCTTGGGTGGGTTGTTCATGAACATGATCATTTCCACTTTCATGTTCATGATACTCGTTATATGGTACAGAACCATGAAATTCATCATTCACCACCCCAGCATATACATTCTCCCCAACATATACATTTTCCCCATCAAATCCTATTGGTTCAATAGCACTAGCATAATCTGTATTATTAGCATAATGACTACTAGTTCCTTCCCCAACAACATCATAATCTTCACCATGTTCATACCATACATAATAGTTAGGCGTAAATCCTCTACTTAGCAAATGACTAGATGAGACAGCTTTCAACGACTTCAAATTCCCACATACTACACAAGGGCAGTAAAACCTACCTCTGCTATTTTGTGCATGGCTACTAGCAAAAGCGATGAACTCTTCCACACCCGCCGAATAATCCAATGAGATATGATTAGTGAATGGATCGATCCGGTTGTACATCCATGCTCTTGATTGATTGTTCCACATTGTTTTTTTTTCTTTCTTTTTTTTTTTTTAATCTTTTTTTTTCTTTGTTCTTTCCTTCTTCTCTCGTTTTTTTTTCTTTGATGTCGATGTGAATTAGGGAAGAAGTGTGGTTGCATATATATAGGAGATATTTTGCCACTCTTTTGCGACTAATTCAGAAAGAGTCACAAAATATCAGTACACTAACCCACATTGATCACGTTTTTTTGCCGACATGGAGCGACTCTTTTGTGACTAATTCAGAAAGAGTCACAAAATATCAGTACACTAAGCCACATTGATCACGTTTTTTGCCGACATGGAGCGACTCTTTTGCGACTGTTTTTCATGGAGTCCCAAAAGTTGGGTAAATCTACCTTTTACATTCTCAACGTTTTTTGCCGACATGCCGCTACTACTTTGCGACTAAATGATACTCGAAAACATTGTTGCAAATTGTCGCCATATTGCGACTAATTTGCGACGACTCTTACGGACCAGATAGGCAGTTGCAAAGTGGTCACAAAATGTATCTTTTTTGTGACGAAATAATTTCAGTCACAAAAGAATACGTATTCAGTCGCTAAATTGAGACGAATTTGCGTCTGTTTTGTTTAGTCGTTAATAAGCGACGCTTTTCCTTCCATTTTTCCCGTAGTCGTTAATCAGTAGTAAAACAATCACAAAATCGTCGCAAATATTTGCGACTATTTAATCAGTCACAAATGGTAGTCCCAAAATGCCTGTTTTCTTGTAGTGGTGTAGCGTTTCAACATAGTAAACATTCGAATTGTATAGGGCAAGTTATTTCGGATGATTTTGTGCATTTTTTTTTCTAGCAAATGGAATCAAAAGTTTAACTGACAACTTTTTGTGGCTACGTACTTTTCACCAAAACAGGTACTTATTCCCAGCTCCGGTAGTTAAACATTTCATAACCGGTATGGAAAAAACAGGTCACTACGTTGGTTTCTGCTCGCTGAAGCTATCATACCAACCTATGGAGGATGCATATATTCGTATGTATTATAAGATGGGTTCTAAAATGACAGGGGTTCTTATAAACAACATTTATCAACATTCGGATGCCCTCAATATTCTTAAAAAAGATGACATTATTCTTGCAATCGATGGTGTTGCTATAGAAAATGATGGTATAGGTAATACAATCGATACTTATATTTCTCTGTAAGCAGGTTTTGGTGTAACTGCTGAGATTTATATTTGCTGCAGTTGTTTTGCCAAACATAGAAAAAAGGATAACGTTGGATGATTTGGTTTCTATGAAGCAATCAGGTGAAAAAATCTTACTTAAAGTCTTAAGAGAGGGAAAAATGCATGATTTCAGTATCACTCTAAAGCCAGTAAGTCATATATATTATTTGTGAATCACTGAATCATTTGATCACATTTTAGTCTAAATTAACGGATGATTTGTGGTCAATCTACTCTATGAAGGTGCAACGGCTAGTTGATAACAACTCAAGTTATTACATATTCGCTGGTTTTGCCTTTGTGCCTCTCAGTAAACAACACATCAAAAGTTCCAACGCTATGCATAAACTCGCATATAACAACAACAACAACAACAACAATGAGCCCAAAAAAGCCGGTGATCAAATTGTCATTATTTCTGAGGTTTGTGGCTTTGTGATCAAATGATTGCTCTTGTTCTTATTAGTTAGAAAGGAATTACGATAAGTTAAATAGATCTAAATAACAATGTTTTCTATTCTATCATTAACGTTTAGAATCGTTGTTTTCTTATTGTAGATATTAGCTGATGTGATCAATGTGGAATTCTTCATGTTCAAGAATTTGCAGGTAACATAAAGGATCATATAATATAGTTATAAAATTTCACTAAAGTAAAAGACTATTTTGGCTTATCTAAATATTTTTTGTCATGGAAAAAGGTGAAGAGCGTCAACGAAGTGAAGGTCGAGAATCTAAAGCATTTGTATGAACTCATAGAGAAATGTTGCGACAAAGATTTGAGGCTAGACTTAGGAGGTGGTCGAGTTATAGTCTTGGATTATCAGTCGGCGAAAAGTTCGACTTCTTTGATCTTGGAACGTCATAGAGTACCATGGGCAATGTCCAAAGATCTCATGATTGGTCGTCAATCCAAGACATGTTTGAGTACGAGTACGAGAGTATGAAATCGGATTTCGGTTTATTCATTCTATACCGGTTACACTAAATTTGGTTTTGGTTTAATTGATTCTCTCAATTGTATACTATTTTAATTTTATACAAAACAAACAAGATTTTAAAGATTTGTTTTTCAGTATAACAATTTTTATTTTATTTTAACTTATTTTGTAATATTTAAACGAACAAAATAAAATTGTTTTTTTTTCTTTTGGTTTTGTTGGGTTCAATGTATTCGGTATAGTTTTGGTTTAATACAATTGGGTTCGGTTATGGTTTTATGTCCACAACACGAACTATAGAGTCAAGTTTATGCTAGCTTAAGCTTACGGTGAATCGGAGAACGATGATGCAAGAGAAGACTGAAGAAGGGAAGAATCTGTTTGGTTCACCGACGTTCGTTGATCTTGGGAACGGACGGCTCAGATGCGTCGAGACGGGTCACGAGGTTTTAGCCGGAGACGAAGAATCATACGCTCTAAAGAAACGGTGTCGTGTAGGACTCATCGATCACGCTTTGTCTCTGGGAAAGTCTCCTCTCAACATGTTCTCCCCATGCCCATTTTCTCGGTTAGTCACAAAAAAAAATTTCTCAAATTTTTATGTTTTCTGGGGAAAAAAATCAAATTTTTAGAGATTTTTGTTGTTGGGGTTAGGGTTCATAAGAGTGTAAAGATTAAAAATCATTCACCAATTCTACTAATTTCAGGTTTCAGTAGTTATCAAATTGACAAATTTGTACGAATTGCAATTCAAACAAATCATTGGTTATTAACTTTTGATATGTAAAAGAAGTAGAAGGTGAATCTGTTTAGTTGTTTATGATGTTTCTCTCTGTTTTTATAGTTTTGTTCTTTAGATCACTGAGGAGCATTGGTTGTTAATTTCTGTTGTATTTAGTCAGTTTGAGTTGCATTGAAAATAGTTAAAAGTTATAATCTTTCTTTTTGATTTTGAGCCTTTTGGCTTTGTTCTCAGCATCCAAAATGGTTAAAGTTCAAAGCTTTCTTCTGGTTTTGGCTATGTTCTCAGCATTGGAATTGATGACAAGTTATAAGCTTTTCTTCTTGCTTTTTGGCTATGTTCGCAGCTCTAAACTTGTGTGCAAGCTTACTGGGGACACTGTGAACAAGAGCGAGGAACATATCTGGAAACACGTTAATGGGAGAAGATTTCTTCACAAATTAGGTTCAGTAAATTGGTTTCCACTCATGATAATTCATTGACATTTTTGTAATGAATCTGATGTCTTGCTCCTTTTTAATCATTTTGATGTTGGTAAATTTGATAGAGCAAGTGGAAAGAGGAGCTGAATCAGGTGGAAGGACCGAGAAAACACAAGTGACCAAACCAAGATGCGATAAGGAAGATAGTAGTGATTCCGAAGAACCTGACTTTTGGATGCTTAAGTCAAGTTCTGGTTCAGAGTCAGATGAAGAGATTGATGAAGGATACTGTAAAGGTTGTTCTCTTTTCTTTTCTTTTTTGTTGGTTCTATTGTTATCTCCTACCGAAACTTTAACTGGATTTGCATCTGATTTAAGTACAGGTTCTCATTGTGATGCCAAAGAATCTGAAGAGCTATCAGAAAGGTATGTACTATGTACATTTCCTCTCTCTCTATTTTTTATTTTTTTTGGTTACAATCATCCTTTTGATTGTGTCTCATAAATAACTCAATTTAATTTGGTCTCTTCTACAGAACAAAGAGAATGTCAATAGAGATTGGACCAAGTAGCTTTGCTTCTCGGAAGAAAAAGAGAAAGAAGGATGAGTCTTCTTAAGAAGTTGATGTGGACAAAAAAGAAAGATCTCAATTTTGTTTGTAAAAAGAAGAGCTCTTTTGAAAATTATGCCAGAATCTCATGACTGCTAAATTGCAAAACCGAACCATCCATAACCATTAATCACAAGTTCAAGCCAAATCTAAAGACGAAATGGAGGCAATCATCTAAAGACACAAATGGATAGCTAGTCAATTTAAGAAGAAGCTCGGTCAGCCCATGGTTCACCAAGTTTAACATTAATTTTGAACATGACAAATTGTCATAACACATCAAGGGGATAAAGAAGGCAAATCTCCTTTCGGCTAGATGGCCAACTATGTCTGTAACGCCCCGACAGACCGGGGTGTCACAATGTCCAAAGTCGGTTTCCGCAGCATAATAAAGTTCATCACAACCTATAACTGAAACCTGAAGGCAGTAAGGCTGATCACAAACAAACTGAATACCTATTTTGTTTGTAGTAAGTAGTAGTAAGCCTCACAATTATTGAAGCCAAGTATGGTTAAAGTGTTAAACACTTGTCACCACCAACACGTCGTTGTTTTTGTCGGAAGAAAAAGCAATTAATCTCGTGACGGTTAAGTATGGGTTGTTGACGTCCATTTTAAACCCCTATGGTAAAGGTAATGGCCTAGCGGACTTAACCTTTTTAGGGTTTAATTTAAACAATCTATAACTAGATTACCAATCAATCTCAAATTTGAATATAATTAACAGAGAATGATTAAGCATTTCATTTATTTGAATGGAAACTCACTAATAATATACCTAAATAAAAATGAATATATCTATTTTCATAGAGGTGGAATTATATTGAAATGAATAGGTAATACAAACTATCATCATTTTATAGACTAAATACATTTCTATATTAAACAACCTAAACTTGTCAAACATTTTGGCAATTAAAATAGATCATATATAGTTAATCCAATACTGAATTTCTTCAAAATGTAATATATTTATATATAATTTTAGTAATTCTAAACACAACCACAAGTTAAAATTTACCAAAAGTTACAACCATTCATAAAATAAATCAAAATTTTTAATAGTTCATCAAATAAACCAAATGTCCCGGGGTTTAATAAAACAGTTACAACAGTTCATTCAAAATTTTTTTTGTAATTAAAAACCTTAAAAATAATAATTTAGGAAGTGTTTACCCAAGAATGATGTGATCTTAATTATGAAATATACCAAATATTGCAATGGTTCGTCAAATAAGGATATAAAGTTCCAATGGTTCATAAATAAACTAATGTTTATAATAATTAATCAAATAAACATTGCAAATGTTCAATTAAATGGTTAAAATAATTCATTTTGATATATGTTAGTAATTAAAATTTTATAACTGATAAAGAATTACACTCAGAATCTGAATATAATTAAATGTTACAATGATTTCTAAAATAAATCAAAATTGCAATAAATTCTCACAGTGATGAAAATCCATTTTAGCATCACAATCAATGTTAAAATTATGCATGTTGATAAACAATTTAGAGAGTATAGAATGAAGTTGAATATTGAATTTCAAATTATTTTAATTCATCATCTTATGAAAAATAAATGTTGAAAGTAAAGTTTGGAAATTTCTCAACGAAGAAAAAATATATAGATTGACATATAATTATATAGGGATAAAATCATGTAAATTGACATATAAAACTTGTTGTTGTCTATGTCTACGTCGACGTCCACTTAAATTTTGTGTGTTGATAGCTTCAATTATAAGCTACACATAGAAAACTACACAAATTGTTTTTTTGTAACAAATGTTTACTATACTAAATGTTTGAAAAAAAAATCGACTTGTTGTTGTCTAAGTTGATGTCGACATCCACTTAAAATTTGCGTATTGATAACTCGAATTATACGCTACACAAAAACAAACAAATTGTTATTATTGTAAATGTTTATTAACTAAAATTTTGAAAAGAAATCAAATTACACTAATAAAAGGGCTAAACGTGTATGATAGAGCTGTGTTAATTTAGTAGTGCAATACGACTTAAGTGTGATTTATAAAGAAGGAACATAACATGCGGCATATGTGTGGTAATATAGAAAAAGTTGTGAGGAATTTTTTTATTGTCAACAACTAAAAATAAATTATCTCAAATGAACCAATGTGAAGGAATATTGTTTACATATATAATATATTGCAATTCATAATGGTGAAGAATAAAACAACTATATATTTGAATAGTGAAAAATACTACAAGTGGTTTAAAATATATATTTCAAATATCCCAGTCATACTAAGATCAAGATATGACCGTACTACAAATTTATTTTGGTTCCTTGCAGAGAAAAACTAAAAGTAGTTAATCTTATTGTTTACTAGTTTCAAGATAAATAAATATTAAAATAAGACATACAAAATAATAAATATACATGGACGATTGTAATAAGTATCTGAACTCTATGGAACATATTGATTATGTGCTCCGTAAATACCATTATTTGCAATCCATATTTCGTGGGATGCAATATCAAATGATACAAAATGACTAATTGCTGGATTTCCAATTCTTATAACAGCAAAATCAGAAATATTATGATCGTTCGTAAGTGGTATATGGATATCCGATATTATGATCTGAGGAAACAAAGATAGTGTTTATCTCTAGGTGAGGGAGAGAAAAAAAAGTGTGTGAAAAGTGGAATAATAAAGGAAACTCATCCATTCTTCACATTTTCTTCTGGATTCCATGCGCTATCTACACTACCGTCTATTAATCACTCTGTTTTAAACGTCACTCTACTAATATTGTCAACTTTCCATTTCGTACAATTATAGTAAAAATATATAAAAAATGATTTTAGAAGTTGGGGTTTTGAGGTAAAAAGAAAAAACTTTAGGGTTCCTTTTATGTTTATAGATAGAAGCCAATGAGATAAATCCTAAATAATAAATCTAAGGTTTTGACAACAACTCTTTCATCAGCAAATTGAAACCATATATAAGAAAAACCTTAAATCTAATTGTTTAAATGTTATTGCTTCCACATGTTTTTAGATAAAAAAAGAGATAAGTTCAAAACTGCATAAATTATATCATAAAATATCTAAATAAAAATGAGAGTTATGTGATCTTAAATATGAAGTATACCAAATTTTGCAATGATTTGTCAAATAAGGATATAAAGTTACAATGGTTCATAAATAAACTAAAGTGTATAATAATAAATCAAATAAACATTGCAACTTTTCAATTAAGCGGTTAAAATAATTTATTTTAATATATGTTAGTAATTAAAATTTTATAACTGATAAAGAATTACACTCAGAATCTGAATATAATTAAATGTTACAACGATTTCTAAATAAATCAAAATTGCAATGAATTCTCACAATGATGAAAATCCATTTTAGCATCACAATCAATGTTAAAATTATGCATGTTGATAAACAATTTAGAGAGTATAAAATGAAGTTGAATATTGAATTTCAAATTATTTTAATTCATCATCTTATGAAAAATAAATGTTGAAGATAAAGTTTGAAAATTTTTCAACAAAGAAAAAATATATAGATTGACATATAATATAGGGATAAAATTATGTAAATTGACATATAAAACATGTTGTTGTCTAGGACTACGTCGACGTCCACTTAAAATTTGTATGTTGATAGCTTCAATTATATGCTACACATAGAATACAAAAAAAATTTCGTAAGAAATGTTTACTATACTAAAAATTTGAAAAAAAAAATCTTCTTGTTGTTTTTTATGTTGATTTCGAAATCCACTTCAAATTTGCGTATTGATAACTCGAATTATATGCTACACAAAAACAAACAAATTGTTATTGTTGTAAATATTTATTAACTAAAATTTTGAAAAAAATCCAAATTACACTAATAAAAGGGCTAAATATGTATGATAGAGCTGTGTTAATATAGTAGTGCAATACGATTTAAGTGTGATTTATAAAGAAGAAACATACCATGCAGAATATATGCGGTAATACAAAAAATGTTATGCGGATAAATTTTTTTTTTTTGTCAACAACAAAAAAAGAAATTATCTCAAATGAACAAATGCCAAGGAATATTGTTTACATATATAATATATTGCGATTCATAATGGTGAAAAATAAAACAACTATTTATTTGAATAGTGAAAAATACTACAAGTGGTTTAAAATATATATTTCAAATATCCCACTCATACTAAGATCACGATATGGCCGTATTACAAATTTGTTTGGATTCCTTGCAGAGAAAAACAAAAAGTAGTTAATCTTATTGTTTACTGGTTTCAAGATGAATAAATTTTAAAATAAGACTTACAAAACAAGAAATATACCTGGATGATTGTAATAAGTATCTGAACTCTATGGAACATATTGGTTATGTGCTTCGTAGATACCATTATTTGCAATCCAAATTTCGTGGGCTGCAGTATCAAATGATACAAGATGACTAATTGCTGGATTTCCAATTCTTATAAAAACAAAATCAGAAGTATTATGATCGTTGGTAAGTGGTATCTAGATATATGATATTATGATCTGAGTATCCGACGAAACAAAGATAGTTTTGTCTCTAGGTAAGGGAGAGAGAAAGAAAAAGCGTGTGAAAAGTGGGATAATGAAGAAAACTCATCCCTTCTTCACATTTACTTTTGGATTCCACGCGCTATCTACACCACCTTATATTAATCACTCAGTTTTAAACGTCACTCTTACGAATGTTGAAAACTTTCCATTTCATACAACTATAGTAAAAATATATTGAAAAATGATTTTAGAAGTTGAGGGTTTTGAGGTAAAAAAAAAAAAATTAGGATTCCTTATATGTTTTTTTGATAGAAGCCAATGAGATAAATCCTAAGTAATAAATCTAAGGCTTTGACAACAACTCTCTCATCAGCGTATTGAAACTATATATAATAAAATCCTTAAATTTAATACTTTAAATGTTATTGCTTCCATATGATTTTAATTAAAAAGAGATATGTCCAAAACTGCATAAATCATATCATATATATCTAAATAAAAATGAGAGTGATGTGATCTTAAATATGAAGTATACCAAAAATGTTGGAATGGTTTGTCAAATAAGGATATAAGGTTACAACGGTTCATAAATAAACTAAAACTTCAATAATTCATCAAATACACATTGTAACGGTTCAATTAAATGGTTAAAATGATTTATTTTGATATATGCGAGTAATTAAAATTTTATAATGGAATAAGAATTATACTCATAAACTGAATATAATTAAATGTTACAACGATTTCTAAAATAAATTAAAATTGCAATGAATTCTCACAGTGATGAAAATCCATTTGAGCATCACAATCAATGTTAAAATTATGCATGTTGATAAACAATTTAGAGTATAGAATGAAGTTGAATATTGAATTTCAAATTGTTTTATTTCATCATCTTATGAAAAATAAATGTTGAAAATAAATTTTGGAAATTTATCAACGAAGAAGAAATATATAGATTTCTAAAGATGTGAGAATTTGAATATATTCAACTGTTTGTAAAAGACACAAATTTATTTCCAACAGTCCCAATTTTGTGGAGATACGCAACCGTAATTTTTTTTCTCAACATATATAATTTTATGAAAAGTACAACGAAATAACACAATTTTGTATTTATTCATATTGTTATTATTATATCAAAATTTTTGAAAAATATTGTTTTTTTTATAAATGAATATTATTTGCATTTATTAATTAGTTGATTATTGTAAAACTATTATTATTCCAGGAAGTGACTGTCGAAACTGTGCGAGTGAGGACAAAACACAAGAAAAGGTCATGTAGTGATTTGTAGGGACGGTAACAAGTCTTTAAAGCCTCCCGAACGTAGCAAACCGACCGTCAGATATGGATGGACTCACATGACTAGTGAGAGGTGGCGGTCGGGGCATTTCAGTTTGGTATTAGAGCCCTTACGGTTCTAGGTTTGGGTTCACTAGGCTTTATGCTGTAGATGTTGTGGATTTGCATGCTTTGATTGATTATGTGAGTTAGTCAATTGTGTGTGGCATAGAGTCCTAGAACATCCTCTTCGAGCCTACAATGTGATTCCACGGTGAGTTTATGTTTTTGTGTTCTGTAGAGTTTGCTTGCTTAGCTTTTTGTTTATGGTAGTGCAGATGGTTAAGGGTGGTGCTGTTTCAAGTCGTGGATGCGGATGTGGTCATGATAGGGGCAGAGGCCCAGCGGTTAGTGATATTGTGGATAAGAGTGTGACAGTTGAGGGTGTCGGCGACTCGCAGGACTTCCAGGAGGGGTCCATGAGTGTGGCCAGGGTACTGATAGGACCGTAGGCGCTGATGGGAGTCGATGTGGGCGGTGTCGGTGTCGGGTTGGCTAGTGATGCTAGGGTTCCAAGTGCGGGAGTCCCAACAGGTGGAGCCCCTGGAGGAGGCGTTGAGCTTGCAGACTTGTTGACACAGCTGTTAAAGCAGATATCAGGAGTGGTACCGGCTCAGGCACAGGTAGTGCCGCCAGTGGCAGGGGAGGTGCAGCAGCCAGTGGCTGCGGATCTTGGAGTTCATTCACGTTATGTCAGTATGCTGAGGGAGATGAACTACATTGGTACTGAGCGGTTTTTGGGTGATACTGGTTCTACTGTTGTAGATGCGTGGAGGACGAGAGTGGAACGTAACTTCCAGTCTCTCAGATGTCCTGAGGAGTTTTGGGTGGACATAGTGGTCCAAAACCTGATTGGTGATGCTCAGTTGTGGTCGAGATCAGTGGCTGCTAGGAGAGCGCAGAGGGAGATGTCATGGGCTGACTTCATGGAGGAGTTCAACCACAAGTATTTTCCTAGAGAGGCATTAGACCGGTTGGAGGTGCAGTTACTTCAGTTATCTCGGGGTACTCAGTCAGTGCGGGAGCTGGACTTGAAGTTCAGTCGACTTATGATGTATGGGAGTCGGTCGGAGTTTGAAGAGGCTCAGATCAGGAGATTTATGAGGGTTCTTCGTGATGATTTGAGGGTTCACTGTAGAGGGCGGAGCTATGCTACACGTGCAGAGCTGGTTGAGACTGCGACAGAGATTGAGGAGGACATCTGGGCACAGTCAGTGACGGTTAGTCCAGCCATTCAACTTAGGAAGGCTCATCATTCTGGAGGTTCTGGCAAGGGCGGTAAGCCTGCGCAGGGAACCAAGAGGAAGTGGGAGGCTACACAGAGGCCGAGTGGGGCAAAGTGCTTTTGGTGGGAGAGTATGGATCACAAGGTAGCTAGCTGTCTCTAGAGGAGTGCGCCGATGGCAACGATTCGTGTATGCTATCATTGCAGGGAGCCTGGGCACATCAAACCCAAGTGTCCCAAGTTGCAGCAGATGGCAGTGGTAGCGGTGCAATGTAGTGCAGCCGGGAGTGCAGCAGGTGGCACAGATTGAGCAGACGCCACATGTGTACACGACTGTAGAGACTGGTGTATTCGTTAAGAAGAAGGACGGGAGTTTCTGCTTGTGTATTGATTATAGGAGTCTGAACCGGGTCACTGTGAAAAACAAGTACCCTCTTCCCAAGATCGATGAGTTGCTGGATCAGTTGAGAGGTGCTACTTGGTTCTCCAAGATAGATCTGGCGTCGGGTTATCATCAGATTCCGTTAGATGAGGTAGATGTGAGGAAGACTGCATTCAGGACGAGGTATGGGCATTATGAGTTTGTGGTGATGCCATTTAGATTGACTAACTTGCCAGCAATGTTTATTAGTTTGATGAACAGCATGTTTCAGGAGTTTCTGGACGTGTATGTCATCATGTTCATCGACGATATCCTGGTTTATTCAAAGAGTCATGAGGAGCATGCAGTGCATTTGAGAGCAGTTCTGGAGAAGCTGCGGGAGCAAAATTTTTTTGCTAAGTTAAGCAAGTGTAGTTTTTGGCAGCGGAAGATGGGATTTCTGAGTCATATTTTGTCTGCAGGGGGTTTGCAACCAAGGCACTCCCAATGTCTAAGTTGACAGGGAAGGATTTTCCTTTTGTTTGGTCAGAGGAGTGCAAGGAGGGTTTTGCAAGCCTGAAGGAGATGCTGACTACTACGCCAGTGTTAGCATTGCTATAGTTGGTTTGGGGTGTGTGTTGATGCATCATGGAAAGGTGATTACCTACGCTTTGCGGCTGTTGTGGAAGCATGAGGACAACTATCGTAGTCATGATTTGGAGATGATTGCTGTAGTTTTTGTCCTGAAGATTTGGAGATCTTATCTTTATGGTGCAAAGGTGCAGGTGTTTACAAATCATAAGAGCTTGAAGTATATATTCACTAAGCTGTATTTGAGGCAGAGGCGGTGGATGGAGCTGGTGGCAGATTATGATTTGGAGATAGCCTACCACCCTGGTAAGGCTAACTTGGTTGCAGATGTTCTAAGTCGAAAGCAGGTGGCTTCAGCTCAGGAGCAGGATATGGAGTCTCTAGTAGGAGAGATTAGTGCGTTGAGGTTGTGTGCGGTTTCTCAGGGGCCGTCAAATTTGGAGGCGGTTGATAGAGCATATATTCTTAGCAGAGTGCGGTTGGCTCAGGAGAAGGATATAGGGCTGGTGAATGCCTCTAAGGATGTTGATTCAGAGTATCAGGTCTCAACTAATGGTACCATACTAGTGCGCGGACGGATTTGTGTGCCCAAGGATGAGGAGTTGAGGCAGAAGATCCTGAGGGAGACTCATGCGAGCATGTTCTCTATTCATCCATGAGCGACTAAGATGTACCGTGACCTCAAGAGGTACTATCACTAGGTCGGGATGAAGAAGGATGTAGCTAGTTGGGTCGCGAGGTGCAATGTGTCTCAGCTAGTGAAGGCTGAGCATCAGGTTCCAGGCAGGTTGCTGAAGAGTCTGCCCATTTCAGAGTGGAAGTGGGATATGATCACTATGGACTTCGTGGTAGGATTGCCAGTGTCTCAGATCTTTGATGTTATTTGGGTCATTGTGAACCGGTTGACTAAGTCGGCACATTTTCTTGCCATTAAGAAGACTGATGGAGCAGCGGTCTTGGCTAAGATATATGTGAACGAGATAGTCAGCTTGCATGGGGTGCCAGCGAGTATTGTGTCTGATAGGAATTCCAAGTTCACCTTGGTGTTCTTGAGGGCATTTCAGACAGAGATGGGCACTAACGTGCATATGAGTACAACTTATCATCCCCAGACAGATGGGCCGTCAGAGAGGACAATCCAGACACTGGAGGAATTGTTGAGGATGTGTGTGTTGGATTGGGGTGGCCATTGGGCAGATCACCTGAGCTTGGTAGAGTTTGCTTATAACAACAATTACCAGGCGAGTATGGGGATGGATCCTTATGAGTTAGAATCATATAATCTAACATATGAAAATTGACATATATGAAAATGATAACTAAATTATCTTGTAAGAGTGATTATAAAGTTACTTATAAAAGTTGTAAATTGACTCAATCTATTGTTAGGGATATATAACTTTGGATGGTTTCAGGTATTCCACGAGGTTGTTGTTAAAGAGGGATATGAAGATCCTCAGGAATCTTAGCCAACAACTGATCATCCTCGCGGAGACACTTCCGCAACGTCGACACATGAAAAACCTTGTGGAACGCACGCATAACCTCAGGCAACTCCAGCCTAATGGTACCGGTCCTACCCGCTCAATCACTCTGAACGGACCCATATACCTCAGACTCAACTTAGTCTCTGTCAATGACCTGTTCGGACCCCGCAATATGACCATCTTGAGGTACACTCTATCTCCCACCTGAAACTCAAGATCTCTCCTCCTCTTATCGGCATAACTTCTCTGCCGGTCCTGAGCTTTCTTCATGTTCAGCTTGAGAACCCGAATCTTCTCAGAGGTCTCATGAACAAAACTCGCCACGTACATGCTCCTCTCCCCCACCATAACAGTGTACAACATGGTGTTTTAGTATTTAGAATTGTCCTTTTCTTTTCATGAATTCAATTTGGTTTCATAACTTTGTTTTTTTTAATTGATGATTAAAATATTTTAATGAATTTGAATTGATTTCATTTTTTTTTTTGAATTTGGATTGATTTCAGGGATTTTACTTTAGTTCGAACAAAAAACTATTAAATCCGGTCCAAACTCAAAATATATTTTGAGGCTTTGGATATAACCCAAAACTATCCATATGGATGGGTGTTTTGTTGATTCTACCACATTGGGTAAAAAGTTTTTCCCAAATGCCACATTTTTATTTTCTTTTCAGAAGTACCATATTTGAGATTTAAGAGAGGGATAAGATGACAATTTTACCCATCTCATAAAAGCTTGAGATATATGTAGGCATGTTGTCCTTTTATAACAATACTTTTCAGTATTCATTGTACCACATACGATTAGACATTATACCAGTTAGCATTTAATACGAAGAAAGAGAAGATCTCTTAGCAAAAGAAATGTTGTAATATTCGTAGAAAAAAAAAGAAATTAAAAATTAATAGACAAATGATAGAAGATAAAACAAAGAAAGATATCAAATTGAAGAAAGCATTCTTGTGATTTAAAAAGTACAACACCTAAGTTTTTGTCATTAGCAATAACTTGTCCACTGCGCATCAATGGTGAAAAGACGATGAATTTTTTTTGTTAGGAGACTTTAATTTTGGTGGTTAACCTAAAAATGATCACATATGTATGAAAGTTTGTCCACATTGTAGGAATAAATTTATGAAAAGATAATTTTTAGTTTTATTGTCTACTGCATATGACTATGAACAACCTAATCCTTATGATGGACAACTTAAAATCAAAACTCGTCCACATTTTTGTAGAGGACAACTAATATTATTCTCTAGTGCATATGTAAATGAAAAATTTCCACATTTTGTGGAGGACAACTATAACTAAAACTTGTCAACAACTACAATGAAAAGTTGTCAACACTATAATAGATGACAACAATTATAATAATATAATTTTTATTGTCCATTGCATGCTTAAATTAAAAAAAAAAACACATTATAGTAGAAAAACTGTATTGCCTGCTATAATAAGTTATTGTGAAGAACTTGCCATAGTTCTCCTCTACTAAAATGTGGACAAACTATGATTTGAGTTGTCCATCATAAGACTATACGTTGGTCAGCATAAGAGAATATATTGTCCATCTAGTAGTTGTACAATTTGTAGAGTACAACTTAAATAAAAACTTCTCTACATTTTAGTAAAAGAAACTTTATAAAATATTATTATCCACTACATACATAATCATATATAGAGTTCAACGTGTAATAACCTATATAAATTTTCTTACACTATTTCCAAACTGTTTTGAAGTTTAAGTATCCATATTATACTAGTTTTTAGGGTTAAGCTATTTTAGAGAGATGGAGAAAACAAATAAGAAAGAAGCCGTGGGTTTTTTTTTGATATGCAACTTTAATGTTTGACCAAAAAAAGATAGAGAAATATACTCAAACAACACTTGTGACCAAACTTTTACTCAGACAACACATATAAATTTGAAAAAGACTTTAAAGCATTAGGTAAAACTATAATTTACAGGAGTGCCACTATATTTTGTTAAACCCAATTTAAAATATAGTTTTGACCTAAAATTTTTAGAAAGGATAAATCTTTCTTAAGAGTCTGCGAAAAAAACTGGGTAAGGGTGAAGCGTTGATTCCCATTACAATTATACGAGGGTTAAGGAGATGTGGAGAAACGACCCAAAGCGTTTTTTTAAATAAATAATAAATAATAATATTAATAAATACTCTACAACTAGTGGTCTCATATCCACTAGCCACCTAACCACAATCACACAACAGCGGATAACATAAACCATAACATTAAACCAATAAATATCCAATAATTAATAACCAATATATAAAGTCTAGCAAATATCCATTTAATCAAACATCGGAGAAACATAGAACCAGCAACCTAGCAATGTCCTAATGACCCAACTCTAGCAACCTAGCAATGCCAGACAACAACCAATCGAGCCCCTAGAACATCCTCCTCTTCATTACTTTGATTTCACGATCACACATTGCCTTTACCTGCACCACAAACACAAATTGAGATGCACGAGTATTTTATAAACACTCATTAAGGCAATCCTCCCATCTACTGGGCTATACACACAAGCAATAGAGACATCTCTAACCATTAACCAACAGTCAACAACCAACAATAACAAACCAGGACTATGCATCGACCGACACCAGCTGGGGTTGCATCGACCGATGCATACTCGACACGCACACTACATCGACCGACGCATGCTCGACATAGCATGAAAACCCTAATCGCATCGACCGACGCCTCCACATGGCATCGACCGATGTTCCTAGGACAAACGCGCCGTCCTCGCATTTGCATCGACCAATGCACATGCCAAGCATCGTTTTCCCCCGAAATTTCTCGCCGGATCTTCGTTCCTACAACCACCAAACTCAATCCCAAGCCACAAGAAAGCTTCACAAAGTCCCATATAACATTCTAACAAGCCAAACAACACATAAACAAGCAGATTAGAGAAATCTCCAGCTTAGATAAGCCATGGTCATGCACTTACCTTTGCCAAGAAGATTTTGAACCTTAAATAAGCAACACAACACTCCTAGGAAGCTCTTACAACGATCCCAGCTACAGATCTCTACAGGAACAGCCTCAAAGCTCCCAAAATCCTCAAGAACACCCAAGAACACTTTTTCTCCCTTTCTTTCTCTCAAAAGCGGCCAAAAACGACTAATGAGACAATAACTCGAGTTAAGGGTTTTTCCCTAACCCAAAACGCAGCGTTTAACTTAAACTCGTCCGCACAAAACCGACCTTGCATCGACCGATGCACATAGTGCATCGATCGATGCATCCTTTAAATTGGGATTCCGGTTTGCGGATGTTACAATTCTCCCCCAGCAACATAGATTCGTCCTCGAATCTCGAACAACCATCAGTCAAGGACTCCCGTGCAACTGTCTCCACGGCCCGCACTACCTCCGACCGATCTACGAAGGAAACCTATAGGCGATAGACTCATGTTTCAGTCATTATTTGCTCTCGACTTTTGGAGTTTCTTTTACTCATAGGCTGTAACCTTGAGTTTTATTGGCTCCTCATCTGACCTAAGCCTGCATGCCATAATGTTGGCTCCTCATCGGGTCTAAGCCCGCATGCCAAATATATAAGGAAGTACAATATTCATCTCTCAGGTTGCCACCCTACAGCGCGCCCCCGGATCGTCATACGAAGTTGATATACCAATCATACTCTCAAGCCACAAAGTCTCAGAATATGACAGTAGTAGGAGAATTAAAGTCCCCCCAGAGTCGCGAGCAAACAATTCTGAACACGTCTGAATCCTATTCCTAACCAGGTTTCCTTTCCGTGGCTCGCGTAAGACAACACAGTGTCCTACCAACCACATATTCCCTGACTGGAATACCTCATGACCACACAAGGATCATATACATGCCCCAAGGGCTGCCACAAAGGCCAAACAAATGTCCTAAACAGGACCGCCACCAAGGCCAAACAAATGTCATAAACAGGACCGCCACCAAGGCCAAACAAATGTCCTCAATAGGACCGTCACAAAGACCACATGTCCCGAAGGACCGTCATGAAGACCACTCGTCCTGAAGGACTTTCACGAAGACTAATTGTCCCGAAGGACCGACACGAAGACCATATATCCTGAAGGACCATCACGAAGACCACTCATCCCAAAGGATTACCACAACAGGCCACATGTCCCAAAGGACCGTCACGAAAACCACACATCCCAAATGACCGCCTAAACAGGCACATTGGCTAAACTGTCTGCCACAAAGGCCACACAATTGGCTAAACTGTCCGCCATAAAGGCCACACAATTGGCTAAACAGCCAGCCACAAAAGCCACACAATGTCTCAAAAGACCGCCACACACGGGCACAATGACTCAAAAGTCCAACAAGACTCATAGCCACTAAAAATGGACAAATTCTAACTCACATAAAATTTTCCATTCTAAGAACTTTACACTTCTGGAAACTTTCATCTTTTAGAAACTTCCATTTTAGGAAACTTTCCCCCTTTAACCACACCTCACATAAATTTTGTACTTCCGAACTCCACCTCATCTTGTTATTTAGTCGCACAACCAACCACCCCTAAGCGAACAAGTAAACAAGAGAGATGGGCTGGAATACTCCATTCACGCTCCAGCCACGGACTACAACTAGGACCAGGCTAGACAAGTTCAAGTCGCGACCTGCTTCTCAAACCTCTTCTTGAACCTTGCCTTCATCCTCGTCTCCGGCTCCCAAGTCTGCTCCTCAACACCATCACAGTCCCATAGGACTCTCATCAAAAGAACCTTCTTCTTATGAAGTTCCTTGATCCTCCTCTCGAGAATCCTCACTGGTCTCGCCTCCTAAGTCATGTTAGGCTGAAGATCCTCAAGAATTTTAGCCAACAACTGATCATCCTCATGGAGACACTTCCACAGCATAGACACATGGAAAACCTTGTGGAACGCACGCATAACCTCAGGCAACTCCAGCCTATATACTACCGGTCCCACCCGCTCAATCACTCTGAATGGACCCATATACCTCAGACTCAACTTAGTCTCTGACAATGACCTGTTCGGACCGCGCTACATGGCCATCTTGAGGTACACTTTGTCTCCCACATGAAACTCAAGATCTCTCCTCCTCATATCGGCATAACTCCTCTGCCGATCCTAAGCTTCCTTCATGTTCAACTTGAGAACCTGAATCTTCTTTGAGGTGTCCTGAACAAAACTAGCACCATATATGCTCCTCTCCCCCACCTGAGTCCAGCACAACGGTGTGCGACATGACCTCAATACAAAGCCTCATAAGGAGCCATCCCAATACTCGCCTTGTAACTGTTGTTGTAAGCAAACTCTACCAAGCTCAGGTGATCTGTCCAATGGCCACCCCAATCCATCAAACACATCTTCAGTAAATCTTTCAACGTCTGAATAGTCGTCTCCGACTGTCCATCTGTGTGAGGATTGTAGGTTGTACTCATATGCACCTAATTGCTCATCTCTGCCTGAAACGCCCTCCAGAACACCGAAGTGAACTTGGAATCCTTATCAGACACAATAATCACTGGCACCCTATGCAACCTGACTATCTCCTTCACATATTTCTTAGCCACGACCGCTGCTCCATTTGTCTTCTTAATGGCCAGAAAATGTGCCGACTTAGTCAACCGGTCCACAATGACCCAAATAGCATCAAAGGTCCGAGACACTGGCAATCCCACCACAAAATCCATCTTGATCATATCCCACTTCCACTCTGGAATGGGCAGACTCTTCAGCAACCAACCTGGAACCTGATGCTCAGCCTTCACTAGCTGACACACATCGCACCTAGCTACATCCTTCTTCATCCCGATCCAATGATAGTACCTCTTGAGTTCACAATACATCTTAGTCGCACCTGAATGAATAGAGAACATGCTCGCATGAGCCTCTCTCAGCATATCCTGCTTCAACTCTTCATCCTTGGGTACACAAATCCGTCCATGCACCAAAATGGTACCATTATCTGAGACCTGATACTCTGAATCAACATCTTTAGATGCATTCACCAGCCTCAAGTCTTTTTCCTGAGCCAACCGCACTCTGCTCAAAAGATCTACTTTAGTAAGCCACCAAACCCCAACGGCTCCTGAGAAAAAACACACAAAATTAACGCACTGATCTCTCCTACCAGAGACTCCATATCCTGCTCCTGAGCCGAAGCCGCCCGCTTCCGACTCAGAGCATCTGCAACCAAGTTAGCCTTACTAGGGTGGTAGACTATCTCCAAATCATAATCTGCCACCAGCTCCATCCATCGCCTCTGCCTCAAATTCAGCTCGAGTTGAGTGAATATGTACTTCAGGCTCTTATGATCTGTAAACACATTTACCTTTGCACCATAAAGATAAGATCTCCAAATCTTCAAGGCAAAAACTACAGCAGCTATCTTCAAATCATGAGTAGGATAGTTGTCCTCATGCTTATGCAACTGCCGCAAAGCATAGGCAATCACCTTCCCATGCTGCATCAACACACACCCCAAACCAACTATGGATGCATCTTTATAAACCACATAGGGTTCTCCCTGCTCTGGCAATGCCAATACTGGCGTAGTAGTCAGCATCTCTTTCAGGCTTGCAAAGCCCTCCTCGCCCTCCTATGACCAAACAAAAGGAACATCCTTCCCTGTCAACTTAGTCATCGAACGTGCCTTGCTCGCGAAGCCCTGCACAAATCTCCTATAATAAACTGCCAACCCAAGGAAACCCCTGATCCCTGTGGCATTCTGTGGTCTAGGCAAATCCCTGATGGTCTGAACATTCTCCGGATCTACAGAAACCTCCTTTGCAGACACAGTGTGACCCAGAAAACCCATCTCACGCTGCCAGAAACTACATTTGCTCTACTTAGCAAACAACTTCTGCTCCCGCAGCTTTTCCAGAACTACTCTTAAGTGCACTGCATGATCCCCCATACTCTTGAAAGAAACCAGGATATCGTCGATGAAAATGATGACAACCAAGTCCAGAAAACTCCTGAAACACGCTGTTCATCAATCTCATAAACACTGTTGGCGCGTTAGTCAACTCGAAAGGCATCGCCACAAGTTCATAAACCCATACCTCGTCCTTCTACTTGACGAACAACACCGATGCTCTCCACGGTGAAGTGATAAGACGAATGAATCCCTTGCTCAACAAGTTCTCTGGTTACTTCCTCAGCTATACTAGACTAATAATCAAATATGTAGACATCAACTCACCACCATCCGAATATCAACCCCTCTTGCCCGTCCAAGAACTTTTAGTAACTTGCCTCTAAGGGAAACTTCCACAAGACTGCTTATTCCAACATAGCTTTTCCGCTTGGTAATTTTCCACAGCAAATCATCAATACAAGCATAATCAAACAAACAAGTACCATACGTTTGCATATTTTGATTCACCACATTAAACAATATGCCGGCCGCCAACTCAAACCACTTGACTTATTTCCCCCAGCAAGCTTACCAAAACCTTGAATTTAGCAACCTCGTCCATCTCCAATGAACTTCATCCAACATCATCACAACGATTAGTTTATCCTGCCATAAAGGCTTCTCGTGAACTTATGTACCTGACAACCATGCCCTTGTCGGGTCATATCTGATACATCTCCCCTTCCCGGGACTCCAACACCACCTGCCCATAATCCTAGCGCATCAGCCACACATTCATGACTATACCGGTCATAGAACCCTGTCCCACCGGCCAACACAACTAAAATCAAAGATTAAACCACCATCAACTCTCGAGGTCTACATTTCGTCGTTATGTTTATACTCACGTCCTAGGCATTGCTTGCTCCCAACTCCTCCACTTTTAGGTTGCAACCTTCGAGCCATACCGATCTCACTCTCAGACCAACGTCTTCGAGTTATACCGTCTCACTATTTGACCACAATCCTCAAGATCTCGGTATCAGGAGAACTCATCATCCCCTCTGCCACTCTCAGAGCCCCCAACCCCTCGAGCTATCGATATCCAGGGGAAATCACCATCCCCTTAGAAGCAACAATTCTTAACGACTATAAACATTTCCCGAAAAAAAGTATCTCATGTGGTCCGAGTATAACATTGCAATGTTATACCTACCCACTCAAGTTCTAATATCCAACAGGATTACCAATGAAACAGAGAAATATCTGCTCCAACTACATATATCAACCTATCCGTCTTTCTAGGCTCGATACCTCTCGAGAAGAATCTCGTACCGGTCATTTACAACTGCTCCATCCTCCTAACATAGGATGGAGACTCCTCAACATCCGCAACCCTCAGCTGCACCCCACCACCTCGGCACAACTGGACCCTGCACTGGTACCCCCCTTGGTAACTGCTCCAACAGCACGTCAACAGATCTGCCAAGCGATCATCTCGACCCTGGGCTCCACCTGCTGCAACCCCCGGCACGCTCAACGGTTAATCCTCTCTAGTCCCTCCTGGTACGCTTGCGACCCTCTGACGTACCTCCTCGTGGAACTCTAGACCACACACTCGCTGGCCTCGGGAACCTGCCCGACTATGACCACGATAACGCCCACGTCCACAACCAACAAATCCACCACCTTTAACCACTGCTCTTCCAAGAACAAAGGCTAACAAGCATAGAAACAAACCAAAACCACACAAAGAAACATAACATACCGTGGAATCTCATTGAAGGCTCGAAGAGGATGTTCTAGGACTCCATGCCACAAACAATTGACTAACTCACATAATTAATCACAGCATGCAAAATACACAACGTAACCAACATAAACCCAGTGAACCCAAACCTAGAACCGTAAGGGCTCTGATACCAAACTGAAACGACCCGACCTTTTTTTTTAATAAATAAATAATAATAATAATAATAATAAATACTCTACAACTAGTGTTCCCATACCCACTAGCCACCTAACCACAATCACACAACAACAGATAACATAAACCATAACATTAAACCAATAAATATCCAATAATTAATAACCAATATATAATGTCTAGCCAATATCCATTTAACCAAACAGCGGAGAAACAGAGAACCAGCAACCTAGCAATGTCCTAATGACCCAACTCTAGCAACCTAGCAATGTTATACAACAACCAATCGAGTTCCTAGAACATCCTCCTCTTCATTGCCATGATTCCACAATCACACATTGCCTTTACCTACACCACAAACACAAATTGAGATGCATGAGTATTTTATAAACACTCAGTAAGGCAATCCTCCCATCTACTGGGCTATAAACACAAACAATAGAGACATCTCTAACCATCAACCAATAGTCAACAACCAACAATCACAAACCAGGACTATGCATCGAGTGACACACACAATGCATCGACCGACGCATGCTCGTCATAGCATGAAAACCCTAATTGCATCGACCAACGCCCCACATGGCATCGACCGATGTTCCTAGGTCAAACGCGCCGTCCTCGCATTTGCATCGACTGATGCACAAAGTGCATCGACCGATGCACATGCCGAGCATCGTTTTCTCCCAAACCTTTTCGCCGGATCTTGGTTCCTACAACCACCAAACTCGATCCCAAGCCACAACAAAGCTTCACAAAGTCCCATATAACATTCTAACAAGCCAAACAACACATAAACAAGCAACACAACGCTACTAGGAAGCTCCTACAACGATCCCAGCTACATATCTCTACAGAAACAACCTCAAATCTCTCAAAATCCTCAAGAACACCCAAGAACACTTTTTCTCCCTTTATTTTCTCTCAAAATCGACCAAAAACGATTAATGATACAAAAACTCGAGTTAAGGATTTTTCCCTAACCCAAAACGCAGCGTTTAACTTAATCTCATCCGCACAAAACCGACCTTGCATCGACCGATGCATATAGTGCATTGATTGATGCATTCCTTAAACCGGGATTCTGGTTTGCGGATGTTACATGTGGTGAGTTAGAGTGGGGATAAATGTTATATATCTCGTGAGAGTGTTTGAATTAGAGGAAGAGAAGAAAAATTTGAAGGTTCACGGAAGAACGAAGCTTGGGAGGTCTGCGAGAATCTAGTAAAGGTAAGGTTTTAGTGAAACTTTTAGTTGTATATACTTAATAATTTCGGATGTATACAATTGTATATGATTAATTTTACATTGGTGAAGGTGGGTTGGGTAGATGTAGCGGCGGCGGAGATAGGTTGTCTATAGCGACGACGGTGAATTAGTAGAAAGATTGGGTAAAGGGTTGTAGTTTAATTTCGAGTGGCCCATAAACCATAACTAGAATTTTGATATTTTGATATGGTTGATAGAAGTTGGTTGTGGTTTGAGGTAGGACGAAGATAGATGTGGGTTGACAACAATTAGTGTGAAGAGAAATAAATCAAAGGTAACTTGATTTGAATTTGGCGGGGATTGGTTGTGAAGATATAGGTATATTGGTAGAGTTAAAGAGCCTATTATGTAGTAGTGGTAGAGATGGTATAGGAAGAGATCATATGTGATGAGATGGTAGAGTTAGGTTTGGAGAGAAGATATTGTATAGTTAAAATAAAATATTTTTGAAGTGATATGTTGTCACATAGAGTCTGATGGATTTTATAATGTCATTTGAAGGACATGGCATCTAGTACTAGTGAAAAGAAGTTAAGGTATCCTCTGGAGGTATATCCGCAGGGGAAATCTCCTTTACAGAAGAGGAGCCTGCAGATTAATTGCACATTAAACAGTTTTGGTCTGTTGAGAGATTGCATTGGGGATGATGTCTATAACGACATCCATGACAATTCGCAAGTGGGAGTGATCTTGAAGCTCGCTGATAGTCGATATGTATGGGGTTCGAAGATTGTGCATCATTTCTTAACTCAGCAATTAGCAATACAAAGGAGATATGAGATGTGTTCGCTAATAGAAGGTAATCCAATTAGGTTCTCCTTACATGAGTTTAGTGATATCACCGGCCTGAACTGTGAGAAAATTGATGAGGAAGACAAAGTGGATGTTGATCACAGAGAGTTGTGGGGTGAGATGAAGGTAGATTCAAGGGTGGGACCAAACTGGAAAAAGTTGATTGACGTATTGATGGAATGTAGGACATGGGGTGAAACGACTAGGAAAATGATTGGGCTATTGTTTGTGTTGCATGTCGGAATTTTAGGGATTTTGCGGTCTAATAGGATCCTTTTGGAATATGCGAAACATGTACTTAATACGGAAGCGTTTAAGAGGTTTCCTTGGGGTCCAGTAAGTTTCAAGCGACTAATAGACTCCATAAAAGTTGTGTCCTATGAGAACACCTCATATGTGGTTCATGGATGTGCACATGTTCTGTTGATATGGCCTTTTGAGAGTGTGAGAGAATTAGGCAAAGAATATGGGACTAAAAATGAAGGTGATGATGTCCCCCTGCTTAGCTGAGTTTGTGAAATGCATATGTACGTATATTATAGGTGCAGTGAGATGGATGTTGTTGCTATTTTTACTGACTTGATTCTAATTTCTTCTGCTTTGTAGCTCCACATTCATCATTTAGTTGTTAAACCTGAAGCAGAACTCTTTCATACTGGCCTGATGAGACCGAAGGTTACGGTGAAGGGGATGGTGGTTTTAAATTGTTGGATAATTTGTTGGATGATTTAATGAACGGTTGTGTTGATGTGCGAGCATGAGATGATTCTGTTGAACGGTTGTTGAGAAGAAGGCAGGAAAGAGGAAAACCGTGGAGTTGGATGTGGAGGTGGAAAGTAAAGATCATATAGGAAAACCCCTTATGGTTAACAAGACGAAGAAGAAGTTAGTGGGAGGTGGTGGATCAGACAAGAAAGGAAAAATGGTTGAATCATCTCAAAGGACGGAGTCAGCTGGTGGAGTGCATTCGTCAACGGATGTTGCTGGAATTGAAAGCAGTGTCAACATGTTAGCTTCATTGTCTAACAAATTTGATATCATGGATTCTCATTTGGGAGGTCAGTTGGTCTTGCTAGGGGAAAAATTTAAAGATTTAGAACAGAAGGTCACAAATCTTGAAGCGGACGTTGATGTCATAAAGAAAGGCCAACCTCAAACAAAGGCAGCCGAATCTACTACAGGCAAATAGAAAGATGAGGGTTTATGAGATAAAGATGAGGTAAGCTGCTTATCACTTAACTCATTTTGATATTTGTCCTTATGTGATTGTGGTTGATTAAAAGCAGAGGTTTTCAATGCAGCAGGCATAGTAGTTGGGTGGGGAATTACTAAAAATGAAGTTTAAGTCTTTCTTCAGTAATTTGAGGAGTTTTAAAAAATTTCCATTAGAGTTGTCAAACGTTGTCGAACCAGTTATGGAGACTGTGAAGGTTGTTTTAGTTTGTTTCAGTCATTTAGTGTATTATTTTTTATGTTCTCCATTGACATAAAATTCACTAGTGTCCAAATAACTTAAATTAACTTTAAGAGTACTCCCTTCTTTTTATTTATATTTTCCAGAGTTATCTTATAATTTTCCTTTTAGACTTGTTAAACATTTTGTTTTATGTTATTCAAACTGAAAAAACCTTAGTGTTATATAATATGTTGACTATTTAGTTATGCCTATTGACATTAAATTACCCGGTTTGTTTTTAGTCATGGTTAGTACATGTGTGGAAACATCAGATGGCTACCCTATATCATGAGCTAATCGAAATCCAAAAGCAAAAGCCAACTTGTGCAAGCCCAAAGCCCAAAGCAAAGAATATCAAGTTGACTCAAAGTCAACCAAACGGGAACAACTTGTAAAGAAAGTTGATGTTTGTGTATCCATTAAACAAGAACCAATTTCACCCAAAAAAGCTTCATTAAATGCGAAGGTGAGTGTCTCTAACACTCATGTCGCTAGTAGTGGCGGTTTTGGAACACCAACCAAACTTTTTGATGAATCAGATCCCATAGAAGATGCTTGCAATAAGGCATTTGATGGTGCTTTGGACAAATTGTTAGTGTTGTGTAATGATGATATTGTGACAAGGAAAATTAGACCAAGAAACCTAGTCTCCAGGCTCCACCCAACAGGATCCATTTGTGGGCAGTTCAATGGTCAAGCGTATGTTGTGTGGTGTAAAGCTATCCACAAAAGCTTATGATCCGTTCGAAAAGGCTGATCCTGCAAAGGTGGACGCCCTCATGAATTTTATAAAGCAAGAAATGTTAGTTGTCCACTACCACTATTGTAGCAGTTTCTCGACTGCGGTTGTGAGTGTTGTAGGCATGGCTGCAACTTGTTTTTGCCGAACAACAAACCAGCGTGTCAACATTGACCTTATATAGTTAAGTAGTTCGACAATTGGAAACTTTCTAGCTTGGTTTAAAACTCGATTAATTGACTCAATGATATTGTTGGTCGTGAAATTGTACCTTTCCCCAGAAAAATGCACTCGAGTCCACATACTAACATCAGCACGTACAAGATAAGCGTGCAGCTCTGGATTCAATGCACCGATTTGCTGGAAGTACCTATTAAAGTCTTCAAGACGGAAAGCACTTGCTGCTTTCTTTACAAGTCCAAATGATTCACTACCTCTAAATTTAAGTACAATATTTTTGTACAGATGATATGTGTAGATACCACGGCTAGCAAGCGGGTAGACATTCTAGATGTCTATCTGATATTATAGCCAGGGCTTCATCATCTGGGATATCACAACTTAATTGTCGAAAGAACCATTCCCATGCTTTATCATTTTCACTATCAACTACAACAAATGCTAGGGGGAAAATATTGAAATTTCCATCTTGTGTAGTTGCTAGTAGAAGCGTACTTTGAAATTTTCCTTTCAAGAATGTCCCATCGACAACAATAACTTTCTTCATAAAAGGAAACCCAGCTATGGTTGCCCCAAAAGCTATGAAAGCATATTTAAATCTGTCTTCTGAATCTACTTCCAGCTTTGTGTATGTTCGAGGATTTGCTTTACGGATCATATACAAGTATGTGGGTAAATATTCATACCCATGTTCTGTTGTACCCCGAACTAATTGTCTAGCACATAGAAGAGTTCGACGTGCCTTCCAATAGTCAACCTACGAAACGAGTTATCTTATAAGTGTATCTGACAGTGAAGAAAACATACACACTTATTCAAACGCATCAACACGTAAGAAAACTTACCGTTAGACCAAACCTCAAATTTAAAGCATCGGCCACATGCATTGGTCGAACACCGCCTCCAACACCACCCACAAATTCCTTATACAAATGGCCCAATATATCTGGAGTTGCTTGACGGGCACGAGCAGAACGTTCAGTGACTGAACAAGAATGCTCATTTACATATAATCGAATATGATGAATAGGGGAATCTCAATAGTACTAGCGTTGATACGCCATTGACATCCTTCTACCCAACAATTAATAGTATACAACGCAGGATTTGATCGATCCACATCAAAGTCGAATTTTCGTAGAACATATATTATCTTCAACCTACTCTCCAATGCTTCTCGTGAGTCATATTTCTGATCAACTGCTACATCAACACCACCAACTTCTATAAGCACTGAATCTTTAACAGCGGTTGAACTCCTTGCTCGCAAAGGTGCCCTTCTCCTATTTGTCCTCCCAAATTCAACCTTTTCTTCCTCTACTGTCTCCTCTTCGACATTTGAAAACTTAGAATACAAACAATTGTCTTCATCCCCGGAGCTAGCTCCGTCACTATCCTTGCAACAGTCAAATCGGGATTCATCGTCCTCATCATTGATTTTTGTTTCATCGGGAGCCTCTGTTCTTTCTTCTTCATTCGACTTTGTTTCATCTCTCTTTGAGTCAAGTCCTTTGTTCTCCTCCATTTTCTGTTCAGTGTGGATCACTCCTTCCCAACTACCTTCCTTTTGTAGTAATCCTCACCCCTCCTTTGTCTCTTACTCTGATATACTCCGCAGGAACCTGCTAAATCCACACTTTCTATTCCCCCTACAACATCGACCTCAACATATAGACGCTCAGATTTACAAACTCTAAGATATCCTTCAAAATGGCGATGATTGTAGACAAAAACAGGAGGTGTATCAGCTGGCATTTTTTTGCGACGTCCTTGAAAACTTATAACTTAGATGAACATCAAACATCTCTCTCTCCAACCCAAAATCCTCGTACACCATTGAAACGAAATTTTCATATAATGTTTTCTTGCTCTCCATTAGCACCCTCGAAATTCTTCTTTCGTCAACACAAAATTTCCACCGCTTCTTTATTAAAACCCACTTTCCACACACTACTGAAATAACATCCATTGTGTAGAAAATTTATAAATGAGAACTGTCAAGGAAAATGAGATATCGAACGAGATCTGTAGAAGCAGAGAGAACATATAATGTATAAAGACCTACGTAAGAGTACAAGAGAACAAGAGCTGGCTGTTGTTCGAAGTATTTGCGGCGACTACAACAGTGTCTGAATAGAGAAATCAACAGTATAACATAAAACAGCAATAGTGTTAATCTGTCAAACCAACCAACTTTATCACGTCTATATGTTTAACTCTGTCTCTACTTAAGTTTTGTTATTTCAGTAACAAATATGTCTACCACTTCATTAACTCATAACTCTATAGCTTTTAATTATGTCTATCAATACGGAAATATCTACCATTGCGTATAATTATATATGTCATATAAATCTATCTTAGTCTATATGTCTGCCATAATGACTACATAAATCTGCCACCCGACATAAATCTATTATATATATCACCATTGTATCATCATAAATTAATATCTCTATCAAAAATTAATAATTCTATCATCATTATAATAATCTACCCAATATATCTAACGATAACCATAACTCTGTCTGCTATATTTATGTCTGCCATCACTAATCTATCTCTACCAATTTTATCTACTTAATTATCAAACTCTATCCAATAACTCTGCCAATATTTATATAACTCTATTGAAAAAAATATGTCGATCGTTACATATATTATTTGAGCGGGAATTTTTCCTCCCAAAATCTTTGAACAGTTATGTTATAAACACATACATAGCGTCGCTTTTTAATGGCACACTTTTAATTTTTTCCTAACAGACCTTCCAAAGGGTTTATATATCATTTAAATTAAAAAAATGACATTCTAATGGTTTTAAGCTTTTCTAAGCTATTATAGTAAAGTTCCCAAAAAATATGCAGCTTAAATTTAGAAAACTTATTGCCACACGATGAGAAGACAAAGCAATAGTATTATGTGTCACTTGATGAAAGAGAAAACATGAGAAGTCCAGAAAAAAATAATAAGAAAGTGAATTGTTAAAATAATTAGTTAAATTATTTTTGTCAATTCAAATAGACAATATGGTATTCCTCGAAAACATTTGTGCATTGTGGTATTCTTTTTAAGAAAGTCAAGTTTTTTTGGTAGAAATGTTAGCAATCTTTTACCTAAACCAGATATGAAATCTAAAAATATTTGAATGGGTTTTATATCTGTAAATCCAAAAAATCAAAATATTCTACCCGAATCTGAATAGATACCCGATTGCACCCATATTTTATATGATTTATATATTATTATATTTGGTTTAAGTATAAAAAAATTTATTTGGTTTTAAACTTTTTCTTTTCAATTAAGTTAGTTTTAGTGAATATCGAAGAGTTATTTAAATTTTGATTGATTTTTTTTACAATGCATTTTTAAACATTGCTTTTTAAGACATGTTATAAACTTATAAGTTTGATTTTTTTATTCATAAGATAAGCCCAGAAAAGTTTGAAAAGTACTATAACCCTAAAGGATTAGGCCAGACTTTGAAATATAGGCTCGGAAATATTTCAGGTATGACCGAGCCAGGTTCAATTATATGCGGACTTTGTGGATTTCGGATAGGACCGAGAAAGGCCAGCCTGATCGACACCGGACAATGGGATGAATCTCTTTATTCACCTCCTTATAAAATAAGGAAACAAAATCTGTATACAAGATTGTAAAATTAAAAACCCAAACCGCTTTTTATAAACCAAACTTAATTTCGTTTTAATTATACTCTAAACCCTAACCACCTCATTTGTAAACTCAAACTGATATATAATTTCGTTCTAATTGTAAAATCTTAACCCTGATCACCTCATTTGTAAACACAAACCGACATATAATTTTGTTATAATTGTAAAATCTAAATCCTAACAACCTCATTTGTAAACCCAAACCGACATATAATTTTATTTTAATTGTAAAATTTAAACTCTAATCACCTCATTTGTAAACTCAAACCGAGAAATCTAAACCAAGCTAATATTTAACCCGAACGAGGGTGGCTGCAGTTTCACTTCCCACTTTCTGTTCAGGCTACCGCTGTTTCGTTGATGGATCTCGGAAAGCTGGTGATTCGTTTGCATGCGCATGATGGTTTTGTACCCAGTTTCAGGATCTAACGCAAAGCATGGGAGCCACAAATTTCCGGCGGAGCCTCTCCCGTTTACATGTTGAAGTCGAAGCTTTCATTTGGGATATACGGTGTATGATCGGGTATGGCTACCGTGACGTGGCGTTCTACTCAGACTCCTCAGACTTGGTGAAGATGGTGTCTTCGCCACATGACTGGCCGGCATTCTCGACATACCTCGACGATATCAAGATAGACAGGGAAGAATTTTCTTCTTTTTTTTTTATCTTTTATTTCTAGAAATACAAATGTAAAAGCGAATTATTTGCCACGCCAGGCGCAAACATCTCCGCATAATGTTTTGTATGTAAACAGTTTTCCACCATATTGGCCCGTTTGAGCTAATTTTTTGTTGACAAAAAAAAATAAAAAGTATACAGAATTGGTTTCCTTAATTTGTTTTTTTTTAATTTAATTTTGATTTAATTTTTAAAATAAAATATTATCTAGAAGGTTCTGATTGGTTGAAAAGAAGGACCTAAGGGGGTGTTAACTATTTGTGATTTAAATAGAGTTTAAATGACTTTAATTATTATGTAAAATATGATATTATTAAAAAAAAAATTAAACTCTCTTAAAGTTTGGTGTTATTAGTTTGTGACTTGTAAAAAATTATATAAAATCTTAATGAATATTGTGTTATTGGATTAAGAGTTTTATAAAGTCAATAAAATTTTTGTGTTATTCAACTAAAAAAAAAATCTATGATTGGTAATGAATTTAATTATGAATAGCACTAAGTTAAATTTATTTTTCCAAAGTTAGCACACATGCTTAAATATTCCAAAAGTAGCATTTGTGAATTATTATTATTATTTTATCTTATGAAACAAAATTAATTATAAATTTTTACATCATGTTATCAATACTCTTATTATATTTACGATGTTCATAACTTCGGTGAAGATACCGGCGAAGTTTCCGGTGAAGACAGAGCTTTTGGCGACCAACAGTGGATCGGAGACTCAACGAACTCGATTTGTTATGAATTAGGGATCGATTCTGCTGCAAAAAGGTACGTCTTTTCACATCCTTCTCTGCAGTTTGCTTTACAACTCTTGGAATGTATAAATGATTAAATTATGAGACTTTCCTGGAGATTCTTAGTTTGAATCGTTATTGTGTTATGAAGGATTTGATTTTCAGTCTCTACATGTTTCAGTAGATTATAAGAAGCTTGATTTTGACTACCAGTGTGATTTGGATATTTGGAAAAAATCTATTTTTTTTGTTAGTTTCTTTTGGTTTCTGTAGTTTTTGTTGATTGGATTAGAACTGGAGAAAGAATCAACCAACGATTAAGCATAAGATCTGAACCAGCAGTGGATTTTGAATTCTTGTAGGTTACTTTAAGTAGTACTTGTAAAGAGAGAGAGAGAAAATCAATGGCAGAGGTTGTTTTTCAAACAATACGATGTGACCAACAGTGGGTTAGAGAAGACTAACAACACCATCTGTGACAAGCTTAGTGTGCCTAAGATCCCAATTAAAGCCATATTTTGGGAATTAGAGTGTGTGTGTTTATGTGTGTAATAACCTAATGTGTACTCCACCACGATCTAGTGGTATCGTTGTAACACTTCAGGATCGAATCCACAGAGACCAAACAATTGCACTATGAAACTATGAAGATCAAATATAGCTAAGACAAAAGAGGAAGTTTATGAAGCAAGTAATAATTAAAAACAGAAGGTAAATAAGTTGTTTCCAAATCAAAAAGGAAATATTGGGCGCAGGGAATGTATGGGAATATAATTCTCGGACTAAGGCGGAAGATGGGGATGAATTAGACACCGTTCTAGAACTCAAATCACGTTTGTAAAGCTATCCTATTTCTGCAGCGATAACTATCTAAGCAATGAATTTACTAAATCCTAAACTTCTGTTTGAATCCAGCAAATCAAGCAAGCATTAATAGGTTCAGGTTTGATTAGTTCACAAGATGCCTCAACTTCAACTTCCGTTGGCTAGGGTCCACCTTGCTCACCTATATTCTTTTCCAGCAACTCAACAACACTTTTGGTGCCCCGATGAATTAAACCTAAGATCTTAATCTAGGTGATCAATCTAGTTTAAGCATTAAGAACAACAATAGATGAAGAACAAAATAGATCAACCCCAAATCTAACAACCTAAGTTTAGAAAATCATAATTCCCCTTTGAAACCCAAAACCCAATAGATAAACTACTCAGACATGGAAAAACAGAAACAGCAAATCAATGATGAAGGAAACATAATTGAATTGCAAAAGAATAGAAAATAGGGTTTAGAAATCTTCTCCAAAGTGTTTAGAAGGATTAGAGATCTTCTCCCTTAGCTCTCAATACAAAATAGTCTCAGAAAATAAAGCCTATGTCTCTGGAGGCTGAGCCTCTAACTTAAATATCAAAATAAAACCCTAAAAGTCGGTTTAAAACAAAAAAAGAAATCTTGAGTCGGGTACGGGACTGGTCGATCCCGAATACGGATCAGCCGATCTTGGATGCTTTTCTCTGTTTGCTCCATCTGCTTGCTAGTTCGATCAGTCTTCACCAAAATGGCTCCAGATGCTTGTTTTCATCCCCAAAACACTCAATTTCCTTCAAAAGAAACCTATAACCTGTACAAACTCGTAAAAGACTAAAAAAACTCTAAAAACACACTTTGACTCAATAAAAGACTCAAAACAAACCTAAAAACTATGGTTAAAACCTATAAAATATAGACACATCAGTGTTGGCCTTCAAGGCTTATGTGACTGCTTGGGTTCTGCCTCTTAACAGGTTGGGTGAAATTTTTTTGCTCATGCTGGCGACACAGCCTTCGAAGTGGCAGGAAACACCGCGATGCGGGTGGGTTCTCTCTCTTTCTGGTTTGTCCATGCTTCTTTCTTACAATGCTTATGGATGTTAAAGCCTTGTGAACTGGGATATTTTTGAAGGTAAAGCAAGCCAAAACTGAACTTGTGTCAGCTAGTAAAGTGGTTTATCACTTCCTTTCAAATGTTACGTCAAACATAACAAATGGTTCGAATGACTCTAATGGATTTCAAAAACGATCAGGAACTCTCAACAACTCAGACAACGAGAGCTTTAGATTGCAAGGTAGTTGGTTCAAAGGGATTCTTAACACTGCCAAACTCTCCACCAGTACAGAGATAGGGAATAAAGAGGAAGATGCAAACCATATAATCCCAATTCAGAAAAACATAGCAGCGACTCTGATGTATTTCTAATTCAATAGCAACTATGCTGATCCACCACAGTATCACAATGCATTCGGTTAACTGTATATCCTCCACCTATCCAAATATTATTCATTGTATCCATTACTTTGCACCACCATTGGAAACCATTTCTATCTTTTTCAGTGTTAATTAGTTCAGAAAATTTATTTTCTTTTCAGGCTGAGCCACCATCAATTTTGGTTGTGCAATCATGCCCATGCCTTTTTTCTAATTGTTTTATGAAAGCTATCATGAATTTTAAAGGATCCTTCCTAAACATCATTCAATCCTTTCTAAATAATTTTGTTTGCATCCAGATTGGCATGTAACCTAGATTAATGTTTATTGTTATATTTTCTGCAAATGAACAGCTTTGCTGTTACACTCTATTATTCCTTTCGTAATGTCAAAGAGCTCACATTTTTTATTTTGTTTATGAAAGTCGTCCTAAATTCTAAAGAATCATTCCTAAACATCACTCAATCTTTCATGAATAAATTTTCATTTATGAAAGCCCAATATGACAAAGATTACTCTATTAGTGAACGATAAAGATTTCATTTTTGTGCATATCCTGATATTTGCCAATGTCCAGATTTTTTATGAAGGTCTTCCTTAAGTTCATCATGAACTCCAATACTTTTTATGAAGGTCATCCTGAAATTCTAGGACACTTTCCTGAATGTAATGGATTCCTTCGTAAATTTTCAAAGAGTGCTTGGTGATGGTTTTTGAAGTTGCAAAAACATGAGAAAATATTCTACGAGCTATCAATAAAAGTTTGAATTGTGTAAAGAAGCATCTATGAATACTGACTTTATGAAAATAAATTTGAATTCATAAAACAAGAAAACATTCAATATCAAAAAAACTCAGCATTACTACAAAAACATTGAATAACATACAAAGAAATATAGTATATGTGGTTGCAAGCTAAACACGAACATACAACAAAGGAAGAAAAAACTATAAAGCCAACAAATCTTTTCGTGTCCTCATGAAATCCTAACTTTTTATGAAGCTCGTCCTTAAGTTAATAGAAGCTTTCGTGATATTTCGTGGTATCCTTCCTAAATTTTCAAGGAAAGCTAGGATATAATCCAAGATTTTTGTGGGATCTTTCCTGTACCATTGCGAGGAGTAAAGCGGACATGGTAAAGAAGCTCAACAGCAGGAATAAGAAAAGCTAAGGTTTTACAGAACCAGTCCTAGCAGCTCCAAGCACATCTTTTCGCTCCATCAATGGTAGAATTGCTTTAACTTGTATATGCAAAAAACATTGAAATTATACAAATCTGAATCATCATCATTACATTGAAATTATACAAATCTGAATCATCATCATTGTTCTTAAAAAAAAACATCATATTCAATTACAAATTGGTTGTAACCTGAGTCAAGGGTTGGAAACCCATCTCCTTGATACTTTTAAAAGTGTTATCAAATAAGTTCAATGACTCAAACATTTCCCTCTTTGGAACTCTCCTTTTAGCAAATTCCACAAGATACGTCACTGAACATTCACTTCCTTCAGATTATCACCGTATGCAGACAATCCAAGACTCAACTTCAAACTAGCGTAACTCTCCTCTCCAAAATTAAACAATGGTTTTCCAATTCAACTCGTAACTAAACATATAAACTCGGGTCTCGACACTCCCGCCATCAGTAAAGAAGTTGTATCGAAGCAGCAAAACACTTTGATTCCTTCGAGAGTGTACAATTGATAAGCAACCAAACAATAACCCCTATGCAATAGCGACATAAACAACGATTACCGATTTGGTTCACTTTGACTTGGGTTTATCGTGGCTCACGAAGATGCGAATAGATGATGGAACGGAGATGGTAATAAAGTAATAAACAATGAAATGAAGTAATAAGCTTCTTCAACAACAGCTTTATGAGACTCTTCTTCATTCTCGCCTAAAAATACCATTGCAGCATTTTCACGAACACCTTGTGTGCAAGAAACTAGTCCTGACTCATAGGATCTGAGCCGCGTAGTCTCATCTGGTTTGACAACATCCGATCCTAAAATCTCAGTAGTCTCGTTTCAGAGTGGGGTAAGAGCAGCAGCTTTTGCTTGGATCTTCCACGGGGTGTCACGGGTTTTATTAGATTTCGATGACTTTGAGAGGATTGGAGGATATAGTCTTCGGCTAAGAGAACATTGTATCGATGAGAGATTGAAGATATATTTTAGATTTTTCTCAAAATTAAAAATATTTATTTTTATAAATTTTGTGCTAAATTTGGAACTTTAGAAAGTGTGGGCTAATTTTGGCAAAATAACTAAAATTGATGTTATTTTGAGATCTCCCTTTAATTATATTATTGTGTTATTGATTTATGATTTTATACACTTTTCTTTACAAAATAAATTCATGCAAAGTATGATTGGGAGATTTTACAAAATTATAGGAAACTCTCTGACAATTCTTCTAAATCTTTTAATTATTCCCATTTTATGATTTTATTAAAATCATCAAAATTCTTTATAGATTAGAATAACACTATTACACTACTAACAATTCTTCTAAATCTTTCGCTTATTCCCATTTTATTAAAGTCATTAATATTCTTTATAAATTAGAAAGAATTTTAATGACTTATAGAATCATAGAAAATTAGAAAGTTAAAAATGAAGAATTCTAAGAGATTGTTTAGAAAGTTTTTTTAAATCTTGCTGCTTTGTTTTTCCTAATCTTGTAAAATCTTTCTGTTTGATGAAAGAGTTTTCATGACTTTTGTTATGAAGAAAATGATATAAAATCCTAAACCAATAACATAAAATTTGAATTCATTAACAATCCAAGATTTTTTTGTTTTACTTAAATAACATAAAACTTTTAATGACTTTATAAAACTCTTAATCCAATAACACTAGATTTATCAAGATTTTAGATAACTTTCTACAAATCCACAACCAATAACACCAAATTTTTAAATAGTTTTAAAAACTCTTGATTGAATAACAACATATTTTACATAACTTTTAAAGTCATTAAAATTTTTTCTAAATCCTAAACCAATACCCCCCCCAAAGTATTTTTCGGAACAATGTCCATAATGCCATATTCTCAAAAGAAAAATGCTAAAATGCCATAGTAATATTTTTTAATTATTTTATATTTTCTTTTTAATTAAAATTTATTGAAAAGACCACAAACCCATCTAACATTATACCTAATATTTTATCCCTTCGTTGATAACGTGGAACAAAATCTTAGATCTAGAAAAAAAAACTGACGAAATCGAGAGAAAGAGATGGATGTAGAATCAGACAAAAGAGTGAAGAAAACTGTTGAGATCTCAATCATTGATGGTGTTGAATCTGCACAAAGGGAGCCGATGTATCTGTGTTGGCTTCAAATCCGATGAAGATCAGGCTTACATGTCGTTTCTTTGCCATCGAAGATGTAAACAGACGATGCTAGAGGAAACCGTGGAGAGGTTAAAATCTGGGGTCGACGGCAGGGAAGCGATGGAGAGAAGTAATGGAAGGTTGATGGTGCAGAATCGGTGATAGTGACGGCTCTAGAATTTCGAATTATAAGTGGTTTTGATTGCAGTTGTATCCGTTGTATATATTATTTGTACTAGTTGTACTTTTATATATTAGTTGTACTAGTTTTCGTTTTCTTTATCAGTTGTACGCTCGTTATCTATATCATTTGTACTAGTTGTACTGTTATATATTAGTTGTACTAGTTATCGTATTCTTTATCAATTATACTCGTTATAATATTATATCTCGGTTATACCAATTGTTTTAGTTGTTCTATTGTATCATTTGTCCATTTTTGTCTCAGTTATTCTAATTGTATTATTCTCTTCTAGTTGTATTATTCGTCTTTTATTTCATTAAAGGTAATTTTGTAATCTCACAATTTTTATGATATTTTGTGGCATTTTAGCCTCGCGCCCTTGTTCTTGTCAATTTGGCATGGAGATGAAGCAGCATAACCCTAAATCTTCAAACAAGTTACGGAGGCCAGGAGATTCCTGGTCGGAGCTTCCTTCAGATCTGTTGAATTCAGTGTTCGAACACCTTGGCTTTGCTGATTCTCGACGAGTTGGATCCGTATGTTCGTCTTGGTACTCCGCTGCGAAACGATGCTTGGCCAAAAAACAGATCCCTTGGCTGATGATTTTGCCAGACGAAGATGACGAGATCGAAACCCATTGGTGCACGCTGTTCAATCCCGAGGAGAATGGCAAGCTTTACAGAATGCGAGCTGATGTGTTCGAATTCGCAAAGAGCTATTGTTTAGCAACATATGGAAACTGGCTCCTTATGGTAGATCATGGGTCTGATGTCTACATGTTGAATCTGTTTACCCACGAGAGGATCGATTTACCTCCGGTGGAGTCACAACTTGGAACGACAAAGCTGGAGCGAACCTCGGAAGATTAGTTTTGTATTTCAAACGGAAACGATCAAAGGAAGTTCAGAGGTATTGATACGATTATGCGTTCCCCTGTGTTTTGGATTGACGAGCAAACTAAAGAGTATGTAGCTCTATTGGGACTTGGCGAATGGTGTGTGGTTTATTCCAAGAAAGGAGATACGTTCTGGAGTCAGATTCAAACTCCCCGAGGTTATTCTACTGATTTTTCTACTGCTCGTTCTGAGATCACAAGCTTTACTACCTCCTCCTAAATCGTACAACTGGTGGTTGTATCAAAATATTCGATTTCTCCAGAGAGATTCCGCAAGAGACTTTTCACTGTGGTGTTGCTGGCGACCCCTCTCCAATCAATCGAACAACATCATCAAGGGATCCATGGCGAATTTGGCGAATTCGGCGAACAAAACTTGTAGTCACAGTAACCGGACATGTCCTCAAGGTTGAACAATGGGTCAAGACAGAACAGCGGGTACAGCTATGGTCCTTCCGCGTCTACAAGGCAGGTTTCTTTAACAAGTATGATGAACAAGTTGATTCATTGGGCGACGAGGCAATGCTTTTTGATCTAGGCATCACTGTGCTCGCTAATGATGACATTGTGGGTTTTAAGAGAAACTCCATCTTCTTCAATGCTATTTGTCATGAAAAAAACACTACTCAAATTTGTGTCTTTAATCTCGAGACACAGGAGGTGGAGGTGGACAAGTTTATTTGTTCGTCCAAGCAACAACTCCACACAGCTCGATGGTTCCTACCAAGTAGTTTCAAGCAGACATAATAATGTATCTTGTTTTTTTTTTTTTTTTTTTTTTTTTTTGGTTTGTAAAAATCCTCTGCTATAACATCACATCTGATATGCTGTCGGTGTGGTTTGGTTAATGATGTGGAACATAATAATTATAATAATTTATTGGTTATTTGGAAATAGTGTTGTTGATGTGTATTTTGACCCCAGTTTGAAAAGATTATTGTTTGCTCTGTTTATAAGTCTTATATGTAAATCATGGCTTTCAAATGTGTTGATGTTGACAAATTTGATTTCGCAGGATCAACCGGTCAATTTGGTCTATAGAGAAATGTATGTGTCTCATAGTAATAACTCAATTTGGTCTCTTATACAGAAGAAAGAGAATGTCAACAGAGAGTGGACTAAGAAGCTTTCGTCTTAATAGGTTGTTGCGGATAAAAAAGAAAGAGCTCTTTTGAATTCAAAACCGAATCGTCCATAATCATTCATCACAAGTTTCAAGCCAAATCTGGAAGCAACTACATCGTTAAAACATAAAATTAAACAAAGTCAAAAATGTAAATGTGAGGTTAAGGTAGGACAATGATTTCACTCAGTCTCACAGGAAAATGTAAACCAACTTGATTCCTTCGTCTCCCTGCAAGATTTGAGTCAACGTCAAACATAGGGCAAGAAGAAATCTACAAAATATAAATTTGATCGAGCTAACAGAAGTTCAGGGAAATCCAACTTTGATCTTGGGTGGCAGTAGAGAAATTTGGTATATAAGAAAATTAAAAGTTACTGCTTCAGCAGTAAATGTTTGGTGCCATATAGTGAATCTTCTCATAGTTCTTATCAGCCACAATAGGGCCTTCAGTTGCCCGTGTATCAGCTCCAAGTAGTGATGTTAATATGGGTTTGAAACCCATTTAAATAAACGGGTCTGTTATACAAATTTCTGCCCATTTAATCCCATTTATTTAAAAATCTTAAATGAATTTTAATTAGGTAGCCCAATTAAACATATTTGATAAATAGGTTTACCCATTAATTAATGGGTATCCGTTTATATATTTTTTTTGCTGGAAAAAGGATTTTTGTGAATATGTCGTCTTTTTCGACGAAACCTGAGAAAATCTGAAACTTATCTTCTTATCTTCTTCTTCATCGATTCGCAATTTATATCTGTTTCAATTCAGTATCGTCTTCTCTGAGCCTCGACGAAGGTGAATATAACTATATAAGTGTATTAATTCAAATTGGATTTGTGGATTTGTGTTTGTGAATGGTTTGCATTTGTGGGTTTGTGTCCCTTTGTGCTTGGGTTTGTGGATTTGTGTACTTTTGTGTTTGTATTTGTGGGTTTGTATCCTTTTGTCTTAAGAAATAGGGGGTCTCAATTTGTTTGATGTATTGACCAATTGTTCATCTGATTTTTCTTTGTTTTTTTGAATCTTGTAATCTCTGTTACAGGTCAAGGACCCCTCTGTGGCCTAACGTTGATGTTCAAAGAGGAGTGCTGTTGAACTCTTATTGTCTAAAAGAAATCAAGGTACAAAACCCACACTCTTCTTTGTGATGGTAGCTTTTCTATTTATGAATTACTTCCGTTCTTTGTGATGATAGCTTTTCTATAATTCAGAATGGATATTGAGTCTCTACAAAAAATGGCCCTTCTCAACGCCCAAAATGAGTTAATAGACATGAACGAGGAAGATGCAGAAGTGCAAGCACCAGAACAAAGTCAAACACAAATTCAGCCAACTCAAACTCAAGGTACACGACGTAAAAGACGCAAAACTTCTACTGTTTGGGATGATTTTGTTTCAGTAGGGTTAGAAGAGGATAGAAAAAAAAGGGCTAAATGTATACATTGTAGTACAAAGCTGGTGATTGGTAGTAGCACTTCCAATGGAAATTATGGAACAAAGCACTTGCAACGTCATTTGGATATCTGTTCTCACAAGCCTAAGAAGATAGATCGACCTGTATATGATCAGAAAGTAGATAGAGAGATGGTTAGTGAAATAATTATCTACCATGATTTGCCTTTTAGATATGTCGAATATGAGAAAGTAAGGGCTAGAGACAAATACTTGAATCCTGATTATCAGCCCATATGTAGGCAAACAGCTGCTGGTGATGTTTTTGTGAGATATGAGATTGAAAAAAAAAAGCTAAAAGAGGTTTTTGCAAAGCATAGTAGTAGGGTTTGTTTTACTGCAGATTTATGGTCAGCCAAGACTTCTATGATGAGTTATATTTGTGTAACTGCCCATTTCATCGATGATAGCTGGAACTTGCACAATAAAATTCTAGATTTTTGTGAGTTGAAGTCTCCTCACACTGGTGAGCATATTGCTGCTAAGATTCTTGATTGTTTGAAAGAATGGGTTTAGAGAAGAAGGTTTTCACCATTACACTAGATAATGCTACTAACAATAACAATATGCAGAAAATTCTTAAGGGTCAGCTTCAGATGATTAGTGGTAGTAATTTGGTATGTGATGGAAAGTTTATGCACATACGATGTTGTGCTCATATTCTGAACCTCGTTGTGAAGAGAGGTTTAGACTTAGCTAAGGATGTTTTACACAACATCCGTGAAAGTGTAATATATGTGAAAGCATCTCCACATAGGAAGGAGGCGTTTGCAGCTTGTGTAGAGAGAGTGAAGATTAGGAGTGGGGCAGGTCTATCCCTTGATGTAGCTACTAGATGGAACTCAACCTATGAAATGCTTGCAAGAGCATTGAAATTTAAAAAAGCATTTGGTAGTTTGAAGGCTTATGACACCAATTATAAGACTTTACCTTCAGAGGAGGAATGGGAGCGTGGGGAAAAGATATGTGATTTGCTAAAGCCGTTTAGTGTCATTACTACACACTTTTTAGGGTCTAAGTATCCGACTTCAAATGTATACTTCACTCAAGTTTGGCGGATTGAGTTATTGTTGGACAAGTATGCGACTTGTGATGATGATGACGTGAAGAAAATGGCTTTGGAAATGAAGAAAAAATTATGAAATAATGCTTCTTTCATCATCATATGTTTTGTCTTTCCATATAAACTTTATTGCGGTTTAATATGATTTTTACATCTGCATCTTGTCTTTAATCATCAGTATTTTTACAGTAAAAGTAAAATAATATTGAGTTTATATGAGCTTATATGGGTCTAAATGGGTTTATGAGTTAAGACATATCTAAATGGGCATAACTAAATGGAGTTTAAACTTAAATGGGTTTATATGGGTTTAATGTCAAATGGGCTGGGTTTTATATGAGTTGGGTTTAAATGGGGTGGGTATGCCCATATTAACATCACTAGCTCCAAGTATCACACCATCCTATACAAACAAGTAAAGGAAATTCAGCATTGTATATCTTCAGCAATCATCTATTAGGGAATCTTAAAGAGAACGTCAAGAACACACATCATCGCACGGAGCTTTTAAGACCCTTTTGCGTCAGATCGAAGCTGAACCCACCTTTTGGTGGTAAATCCACGGAATACTGCGACATTTTCCGATTCATCCCACTTTACAAATCACGGAAACCATCACCAAAATTGAGAAGATAGAATCGATGGAGACGATATAGAGTGAAGAAGAAGAAGAAAAGGAAAAGCTAAGCTTACATAAGAGTGATGTTTACCTTAGACTTGAAAATTTTGCGAGAGGAAGGAAGCTCGAATCGGAGAGGAGGAAAGATTTTGTAATATGTTTTGTTACCTTTTTGCTTAACCAGTTTTTAAGGCTATGATTTATAGATGGGCCTAGTTTTTTTAAACGGGCTTTGCTTCTGTCAAAATGAGCCCATTTGTAATGTGTGTTTACATTTTGCAACGTGTGATTAGAGTATTTTTTTTTTCTCGTACAGTTTTGAGAATTGTATTAAATAACTCAAGTGAAATACCTTAAATAAAAATATTACAAAATTAGTAAAAGTCACACGCAAACAAAACATCAAGCCTAAGAAATAATATTAGAAAAATCCAACATAAAATTAAAGCTTAACAATAGTGAGCAAGAGGCCAAGAGTCACTTTTTAATAAGCGGAAAATACAAAACCGATGCAACGTTTCCCAAGTCAAATATTGAGGGTCCTAATGGTGACAATGTAATTGATTGTGCGGGACAAGCAGTTTTAGAGTGCAGTACGGTTCAACGGCGATATTTGTAAAGAAAAAATATTTACAGGACAAATGCGGTTTATGTATAATAAGTCTCATCCATAGCTCTAACGAATCCACTAAAATACGGCCAATATCTTCGGTCTACTTGAAGTCTTTCAGAAATGCGATACAGTTCTTGTCTTGTTGGAGTTCTAATATAATCACATGCCAATAACTCTGTTGCATTAAGAACTTCCCTAAATTTTCTTTGCACAGTCTCTTGATTTCGGTCAAATCTTAAACCAACATCCCTTTGAACTTCATTGTGCCCACATATCCGTAGAAACATAGCCACACTCTCTTCAATCCCTACATTTAATGTTGGTTGTAGACCCTAGTTTGTTTGCAACATATTACACAATGTTGTGAAACATGGAAGTGACATTCGTAATAGTTGAAGACAAGCAGCATCATCTTGTTGTAGTCGACGCCAAATATTCCTCCATCCCATACCTCCATCGGTTTGCGCTGGTGCCCTTTGAAAATATCGATCATAATAAGTCAAAGCTGGTTGAATCACTAATTCTTCAAATTGTTCATTTTCCAAATTCCACAGTTCAATTCTCTCTTCATAATTGAGATTATTGAGGCCTTGTGATCGTAGTTGACATATATGAAATGCCTGAAATTCATTACAAACGACATGTCATTATACATATATTATTTTAAAAGAACAAATTACATTTAATTTAAAATAAAATTTTAACATAAATGATCCAAAAAAAACAAATTGATAAAACGAAATTAGGAGAAATTAATCTTCATCTCCTATATCGCTTTGATTACTTTCATTCGGTCCTTGAGAGGTTCCCCAAATATTGAATAGACCTCCTGGTCTAGGTGTTTGTGGTATTTGTCCACTTTCAAAATAGTTTGTGAAACCGAGACCAGATGATGATGTTTGTTGAATGATAGGTGAAGTTTCTTGTTGAGTATTCCTCATATTTTCACCTTGGTCACCAAGTGAAAATCCGTACTGAACATTTAACGGAGTCGTTCCTGATGATCCGCTTTGTTGAACATTTTGTGTTTGTTGCCATGGTTGAATGTTTGGTGGTGTTCCCCAATGTGAAGCATTTGGCGGTGTGCCACACTGTGGAGCATTTGGCGGTGTGCCCCAATGTGAAGCATTTGGCGGTGTGCCCACTGTGGAGCATTTGGCGGTGTTTCCCATTGATGATAACCAGGTCCCCAAAAACCAGGTGAATTTTGCGCTCCTAAATTATTACCTACAGAAGATGGACTGTTAGATGATAGACCTCCTGAATGTGGACTCCCAAATGAATGGCCTGCACCTAACTGTTTTGGCACATCTTGGTTATTCCGCAAAACACCAGTCATCGCTTCCAAAAATTGTAGCTTATCCTCGTCGGTGCTTGAGGCTATGTCAATGAAATACTTACGCCAAACTACTAGCTCCTTAAATGCATTAATGCAGGCACAATAAAATCTAGTATGTTTGGAAGGTCAAGATCATTAAATATCGCTTCTGCCTTTTTAAATTCATCGTAATCATCTTGGTCAAAACCACCAGGGCGTAGTTGTTGAAAGCTTTGTCGTTAGAGTTCTCTATAGCCAGCAATGGTGTCTTGTATTGTTGTCTCAAAAGATTGTCTCCTACGAGTTCCTCGTGAACCACTGCCAGTAGAAATTCGTGAGCTTCCTCCAGATCTTTGTGAATTACTCCCACGTCTGGTGGTTAACTGCAAATTTAGCCTCCCTCGTTGTTGGCCTCTACGAGCAGAATTTTGGTTCGTGTCATCGTTATCAATGGTAACATGATACACATCTTCTCCTTCGTCTTGTGTCACAGGAATTTGTGGTGGAACGTCACACTATCGTTGTCTGAATCATCATGATCATCTTCATCATTTGTATGCTCGTTCATCAACTGTTCTCTTCTTTGTCGAGCAGAGTGTTGAGATTGTGATTGAATATCATGTAATATGAAACATCGTTGCATCACATCCCAAAATTGAGGTGGCTTTCGGTTCAAGCTTTTTGTTACTTTGCATCGCTATAAATTTATATTATTTAGATTCGTGATACCAAAATTTAAAACATATCTTGATGAGTAGAAGGATTATTTATACTTACAAACTCTTGATCCTTCCACCATGAGTCAGATGCATATATCATGGATGTATCATGATCAACCGTGATTCCGGTTTTATGTGTAAGAACCTTCCACCTCTTGTAACTTTTTTTGAATTCATCAAGTTTGTTTTTGAAGAATCCATAACTTATATTCATGTTGAATACTTGGTTAAATTTTTCTACCATATACTCTCTACCGATAGCAGTCGGATTCTTAAGAGTATAATTATTCATAGCAATTGCTTCATCGAACAATTGAATTAATGTTTTTTTTTCTGAATGTACGACCATTTATACTTGTCTCTGTTCTACAAATTTTGCAAATACAATGACACATATTATATCAAGTATAATTATTATTTTAAATTTTTATAAAAACCAGCTAAAGAAAATTTACCCGTACTGTTGTTTCCGTTGGAGGAGTTGAATTTTCGATTGGCTGATTTGAACTTGTTTGTCTAGAAGAATTTGTGTTTCTCGACGATTAGACGACATATCTACATTTAATGAAAGTTATCGGTTACTATACATTTTATATTGAAAAAAAATATTTTATTGTTAATAAGAATTCTTTTAAACATATTGTTTTATTTCTAAACTAATTTATATTGTTATATATACATATACATATACATATAAAAATATGTTAGTTAGGAAAATAAAATAAAGATGATATGAAACATAATGAAAATGTTCAATTGTTATATAATTAAACTAACATGTATAATTTAAAAAATTAAGTAAACTGGATTACAATTTTTTTTTAAATAACAATAGTATTATTTACTGAATATTAAGATTATTATTTTTATTCATTTTCAACTTAAAACATATATTACAATTCTAATTATTAACATGGAAACTCCACTTTAAATCAGTTTTTGTAAATTTAAAATCTAACAGCAATTAAAAATGTATTTTGAACATATAGTAAACAAAACCTATATAAAATTGGGAAGTGATTAAAAAAACAAATGGGAGATATGTTTAAAAAAAGAAAATGGGATCGATCCATCAGAGAAAATAAAAAGAAAATAAATATAAGAAGTGATTAAAACAAACATTACCAAAGTGATGTTGGGTGAAGTCTCGAGAGAGAAATGGAAAGGAGAATAGGAGATATGTTTTTTTTTTGCTTTTTGATAGAGTATAGTTGCATACGCTTATATAGTATATTTATATAGATTTAAATAAAGCATTATATGTTTCCAAAAATCAATGGGTATTACTCATTGTATTTTTGAAAGGTGGTTCATGGCATTATCTGCTGAATCAATCCGTTTTTAGGTTTTTTTTTAAACGCATATTAAATTTTTTTGTTCTGATTGGGTGTACATTTACGGTTTTGGATTTTTTTTCTTCTGAAAACCGCAAATTTACGTCTTCCATTCACTACCCGAATGATAACATAACACCTAAGAAAAGGCATCCTCAGAGTAGTGTAAAAAAAAGTGAAGAATGTTATTGTTATTATTTTAAAAAATATTTTAATCTAATTAACAAAATATATAATTATACTTACAAATATTCAGGATTCTGGTTTGAGAAATGCATGGATCTAAATACTCTAGTGTATACCTCTCCATCCTTGAGGATGTACTCCAAAGGAATCCAAAAGAAGTACACTAGAAAGAAAAAAAATTTCATTAAAAAAAATTATATAATAAACAATGCATATAACAGAAATTTTTACTTCATTCGGAGTAAGAGTGTAAACTCTACTACCACCGTTGAAATCCAATGATACATGCCCCATATTATTTTCCGTTAGCATCTCTTCGTGTGTGAATGTGGGGTTCTCCTCGTCTTCAGGTAATTCCCCACTGAGAATCTAAGAAAAATATATATATCTAATTATTATCAATAAATTAACTAAATACAATGATAAAATTATGTAAATTGACATATAAAATTTATTTATTCTTGTCTACGTCTACATCGATCTTCACTTAGAATTTGTGTATTGATAGCTTGTATTATACGTTACACATAGAAAACCAAACAAATTTGGAATGTTAGAAATGTTTACTATACTAAAAGTTTGAAAAATAAATAAATCAAAATACACTTACAGTAAGACCGTATATCAGTGGTGAGCCAGTGTGAATTAAAGCTTTGTTGCAGTACATTTCTACAAAGAAAAACAGAAATAACATCCATAAAGAGATGTTCACAATAAAAAAATATTTATATAACCAAAATGATGATCTTTAGTTAGTTTATGTACCTTCATTATTTTTTCCAACACAAATGAAAGACATTAGAATCATCCACTCGTTACAATGCTCAAAGATGGTATAATATTCATGGACACCATGGAAATGATCACTATTTGCACCGCCAAAAATTATCATCCCTCCGTCGTTGCCAGAAAGTAGATGATCTCTCATCCAAACAGAAAAAAAAAAACATTATTCTCTAAGAGGTTCCATTGATTCATCAGAATCCTCCTGAAACACAAACATTTTTTTTATCAGTCAAAATCACATATATATTGGTCAGCACATATAATATATATAAATGAACTTTTTCCATATAAAATACCAAGATTTGCTTAAGAATATATACAAACATACTATAATCGCACATATCAAATAAATAACTCTTTAGTAGTTTACAAATTAGAATAAATCTTTTGAGTAGATAAAAGCTAGTATCGTTCTATCGGTTTGGTTCATATATATTTACTTTGTTTTTTCTAGTAGTGTAAATTAAAAGATGGAAAAATGTATTTTAATTAACAGCAAGTGAAAATAGAAAATTGTAATTACCAAATGGGTGTAGCACAAGGAACATGTTCTGGAGGGCCAAACGAGAGTCCAACAATCCCGCTCCAAATGAACATATCAGGATCATTTATATGTCGAGCTTCATTCACAAGACAAAATAGAATACGCAACCAATGATCACCAATATGAAACAAATCGTGTATCCTAACTCCATTCATAGTAAGATCACGATATGGTAGTACTAGCAAATTTGTTTGGATTTCTTGGATCAAAAACATATTGGAGAATTAAAATTAAAATTACAATCACGATATGAGGGTTAGTAGTGGAGTTTAAATAAAGAATGAATACATGAATTACATAATCTTATTTGTGAATAACCGTTGATGACGATTCATCTCTTTATTTGCGATTCTCAGCCAACAAAGAACATAAAAAAATGAATGTGAGTGGAAGAAATGACTTCTTTTTTTTATTATTATTTAACATAGACTTATATTAATTGGACATAACAAACTATATGTGTGGACTTATATTTAATCAATCATGATTTTAAATTTTAAAATTTAATATTATAAAACTTCTAATCCCACTTAACCATTTTTTTTTATCTCCCCTTGGAGATGCTCTAACGACAATATCTCCCCTTGGAGATGCTCTAACGACAATAACCCATATGAAATAGCGACATATGCAAAGATAACCGATTTGGTTCACTTTGACTTGGGTTTAGCGTGGCTCACGAAGATGCAAATAGATGATGGAACGGAGATGGTAATACAGTAATAAGCAATGAAATGAAGTAATAAGCTTCTTCAACAACAACTTTATGAGCCTCTTCTTCATTCTCGCCTGAAAATTACATTGCAGCATTTTCACAAACACCTTGCGTGCAAGAAACTGGTCCTGACTCATAGGATCTGAGCCGCATAGTCTCATTTGGTTTGACAACACCCGATCCTAAAATCTCAGTAATCTCGTTGAAGAGTGGGGTAAGAGAAGCAGCTTTTGTTTGGATCTTCGACGGAGTGTCACGGGTTTTATTAGATTTCGATGACTTCGAGAGGATTGGAAGATATAGTCTTCGGGTAAGAGAACACTGTATTGATGAGAGATTGAAGATATATTTTAGATTTTCCTCAAAATTAAAAATATTAACTTTTATAAACTTTGTGCTAAATTTGGAACTTTAGAAAGTGTGGGCTAATTTTGGCAAAATAACTCAAATTGATGTTATTTTTGAGAATCTCCTTTTAATTATTGTGTTATTAATTTATGATTTTATACATTTTTCTTTACAAAATAAAGTCATCCAAAGTATGATTGAAATACTGAGATTGTTTGGGAGATTTTACAAAATTATAGGAAACTCTCTGATAATTCTTTTAAATCTTGTAATTATTTCCATTTTATGATTTTATTAAAATCATCAAATTCTTTATAGATTAGAATAACACCCCTAACAATTCTTCTAAATCTACACTTATTCCCCTAACAATCCATGTATTTTTGTGATATTTTCCATGACTTTATTTTGTAAAGAAAGTGTCTAAAATCATGAACCAATAACATAATAATTAAATTCATTAACAATCCTAGATTCTTTTGTTTTAATTGAATAGCACAAAACTTTTAATGATTTTATAAAAGTCTGAATCTAATAACCCAAATTTGTTAAGATTTTAAATGACTTTTACAAATCACAAATTAATAACACTAAACTTTAATAGAGTTTAACAAAATCTTGATCTAATGACAACAAATTCTACATAACATTTAAAATCTTTAGAACTCTATTCAAATCTCAAACCAATAACCTCATTTAGAAGAATTGTTAGAAAGTTTTCTATAATCTTGAATCGTAGCTAGTCCCTTGAATTATATTCGTTATCTTTCTTGAGTCGTAGCTAGGATAGAGTAGTCGATCTTCTGTTCTACTTGTTGAAAGGTTGTCCTGTGGGAAGTTCTCAACGACCACTTACACGGGACAACGTCGCGTCTAGCTAGCTACTAGAGCGACAACTACTTGATGTTGTAGCCTTGGATGGCTCATGCGGGTTATCTTTGTGGTTTCCTCATGGGAAGAGGTAAGGAACGGAACAGATTATCGAGGGCCCATAGGTGAAGAGTCTAGAGTAGTCGAGTAATCCTTGATTATTCTAGTCGTCTTGTGTCGTTTAGGAGAAAGAGTCTAGAGTATCCAAGTTACCCTTGTAGTATTCTAGTCATCTTTGTTCGTCGTGTAGGAATAAAGAGTCTAGGTTACTATAATCTTGTAAAGTCTCCCAAATAAATTCAATAGAAAACTCTTATAGAAAACTCTCTAACATCTCTATAGAAACTTCTCTAACAAGTAACAATTCTTCTAAAACTTTCACTTATTTCCATTCCATGATTTTATTAAAGTCATCAAAAAAAATTATGAATTAAAATCCAATAACACCCCTAAATGTTTTTCTTGTCAATTTGGCATGGAGATGAAGCAACATAACCCTAAATCTTCAAACAAGTTACGGAGACGACGAGATTCATCGAAACCCTGGTCGGAGCTTCCTTCAGATCTGATGAATTCAGTGTTCGAACGCCTTGGCTTTGCTGATTCTCGACGAGTTGGATCCGTATGTCGGTCTTGGTAATCCGCTGCGAGACGATGTTTGGCCAAAAAGCAGACCCCTTGGCTGATACTCTTGCCAGACGAAGACGACAAGATCGAAAACCATTGGTGCACGCTGTTCAATCCCGAGGAGAAGGGCAAGCTTTACCGAATGCGAGCTGATGTGTTGGAATTCGCAAAAAGTTGTTGTTTAGCAACATGTGGAAACTGGCTCCTTATGGTAGATCAGTGGTCTAATCTCTACATTTTGAATCTGTTTACCCACGAGTGGATCTATTTACCTCCGGTGGATTCACAACTTGGTCCGACAAAGGTGGAGCGAACCACCTCGAGAGGTCAATTTTGTATTTCAAACGAAAACGATTAACATCACCACCGCCCAAGGAAGTTCAAAGGTATGAATATGATTCTGCATTCCCCTGCGTTTTGGATTGACGAGCAAACTAAAGAGTATGTTGTTATATGGGGACTTGGCCATTGGTGTGTGGTTTATTCCAAGAAAAGAGATACGTTCTGGAGTCAGATTCAAACTCCCCCAGATTATTTTGCTGATTATTCTCAGATGGTTTACAAAGATCACAAGCTTTACTACCACCTCCTAAATGATAGTAGAACTGGTGGTTGTATCAAAATATTCCGCAGGAGACTTTTCACTGTGGTGTTGCTGGCGATCCCTCTCTACTTCATCCAGTAACAACAAGCGATTCATGGCGAATGTGGCGTACAAAACTTGTAGTCACAGTAACCGGAGATGTCCTCAAGGTTGAACAATTGTTCAAGTGCGAACAACTGGTAAGAATCTGGTCCTTCCGCGTCTACAAGGTTTGCTCATCAGATTTCTGTAACAAGCATGATGAAAAAGTTGATTCTTTAGGCGACGAGGCAATGCTTCTTGATCTAGGCATCACTGTCCTCGCTAATGATGACATTGTGGGTTTTAGGAGAAACTCCATCTACTTCAATGATATTTGTTATGGAAAAAACACTACTCAAATTTGTGTCTCTAATCTCGAGACACAGGAGATGGAGGAGCCACTCCACATGTTTGTTTGTTTCTCTGGTTCAAAACATAGTCTATGTTTTATCCTCCCTTGGTCGACTTTTTACTTCGCCCAACTTCTTCTAGCTCCTTCACTTATGAGGTTTGGTTCGATAAACCTTACTCAACTCTTGCCACTTAGCATAATGACGCTTCTTCCTCATCACCCATTCTTTTCTTGCACCCTCTTTGTCTATTTATAGACAATTTCGTCTTCTATGCCTTATCTTCTTACACCCTCTTTTGCACTCAATTCCTGGACCATGCATTACTTTTTGCACTTCTTGCTCGTACTTGGTTCGACCCTCTCAATTTTTTTCGCCATTTTCGATTGATTTGCACCGCTCTTTCGCTCTTCTGATTTCTTAGGATTTGCCTCATCCTCCTCCATCATTTCCCTCTTTTTGCTCTTTCTTTTTTTTTTTTTTTTCTAAACTGGTTCCCTTTTCTTAATTAAACTTTCTTGGACTTCTTCTCTTTTGTCTGATCGCGCTTTGTGGTGACTTACGTGAATCCTCGTCAATCACGCTGATGCAATGCAAGCTAATTATGCAAATAATTAACTATGCAACCTATAAAACTCAAGCAAACCAAAGCAAGCAGTTAAACAAGCAAAGATTAGCACACAACAAACGCAACCACACCACAAACACGGCTAAAGAACACAAGGTACTTTACAAACGAAGAAAGGTACAGAGGTTCTACACCACTTAGCCGATACTTCAAGGGTTTGGATCCTAGACAAACACAACAAAGGTTAAGTCTAGAAGCTTACAACACTAGAAAAACTATCCAACCCTTACACTTAAACCTTAGAGAAAAACTTCCCTTACTCTAAACCACTCTACTGGTTCCTGCGCTTGGTACACTCTTCGCAAGTGCACACACACGCCCTAGTCGGCTCATCAGATCGCGATTCTGCGGGAGACTCGGTTGAGGTAGAGGCTACAGACAATGAGGTTCCAGCTTGGTTCATCGGGCTCTCTTCATCTCGAACAGCTCAGTCTAACGGGTTCTCCCCCGTATGCACAAGTTGGCTTGATGGGTTTCCTCCCTCTAACACAACTCGGTCCGGACAGCTATGAGTGAAATTTCCACTCCTCCCACACTCGGTACAGATGATATGATCTGGGATCAACGGACGTTGCGGTCTTGCTCTCAAGCAATGATTATTCAAGTGTCCCGGCATCCCACACGAATCACAAGGCCTCGAATGCCTCATGTAATCTGGGTTCGGACAGCGATAGGCAAAGTGCCCTCGCATCCCACAGTCCTCACACTCCGCATTCTCTGGGGACAACATACGTCTAAGCGTTGTCCTCCAACAGTTCCTGGTCCAATGTCCAACTCCCTCGCACAGATCGCAATAAGGTTGATTCCCCATATGGGCTTGATTCGGATACACCACTCTCTTTCGGGCAGTGGCTCTAGTCCTCAGTCGGCCTCTCGGTTGCAAAGTCACAGACTGCGCGTCCGGCTGCTCTCTCGACTGTATCTCCTTATATGTCATCCTTGGCCTCTTCGAACTGCTCTCTCCTTCCTCGAACCTTACATGCCCTCGGTTCAATCTCCTTAACTCAGAGATCCTCTCCCATTCTATGTTTCTTGGTTCTTCCTCTTGGTCACCTAACACCATCCGCAAAGGTATGGCTCGAATAGGACTATTGTGCCTCGGCACAATCTAGTCTGGTACTACTTGGTCTGGCACCACTTGATCTGGTTCACCTTGGTCTCTTACATCTCGGCTTGAACTGGTCCTTGGTCTCGCATCCTCTCTATGTTCCACACTTACGTCAGCTTCTTGGTTTCGATCTCTCGGTATCGTTTCCTGATCACTCCTTGGTTCGACCACCAAGGTCGGTATCCCCTCGTCATCACTTGACAAAATCTCGATCACCTCCACAAACTCCTCCCTTCTCGTCGTCAGCTCCTCGGACTTAGAGTCTCTGTCACCTGGATTCTCTTTCCTCTCGGCTTCCGGTACTATAGGTTCCTTACCAACTCCACTTGTTCTCTCTGGTGAGTGCAACTCATTCAACATATGAAGAATTCTTTTAACCGTCTCTGGTCTCTCCTCCACCGGTTATCCCGCACTGGTACCTCCGGTCTCGGGTGTTACCCCATTCCCACTAGCAGCAACTTCTTCTCCTGGTGCATACACCTCCGTCAAGAAGTTCAGAATCCTCTCGACTGCCTCCGGGTACTCTCTCATATAATCTTCGGGTTTAATATCGTCATATTGATCCTCCACAAGTTCCAACAGCAAATTCTGTAACTTATCGGCGAGCTCAACCTCCACCTCTCCATGATCTCCGATTGGAACAGTTTGAAAACTTCCTTGCGCGTCTATCCTGACTTGGATACGACTAGGCTCACCAATCTCCAACACAACCGTCTGATCATCCTGATCCACTTCCACCTCCTCCGATCCGTCTAGACACTCGGATGGATCGGTCTTAATAGACAGGTTGTCATCGTCTCCAACCAATCGCCAATCCACACTCCAAGTGTTCGGATCAATTGGCTCGTGACTACTCTCCGACTCTGTCGACAAATACCCGTTGTGATGCTCATAACCCTCATGTCATGGCCCCTCTTCCCCTGAACAATCCCCGCAACCTGAATCACCTGAAGACATCTAAACCCACACGAAACAAGGTCAGATGCTAGCCCATTCTAAAGTTCAACTTAAAACTAGACAAGCAAACAACCGGATAAAATTTGTGTTTTTGTGACACATTACTCGATAAAACTTTGAAATGCACAAGTGCTCACGGGTTTAAAAACACCGCTCTGATACCACCGTTATAACGCCCTGAACCGCCATACGGCCGGACAGGACCACGGACGGCACCGAGACACCACATGTGTGGGAACCGCACCCTGGTGGTCCGGTCGAGGGACGGAAGCTGCAGCTTCCCGACCAGTCCTCCTGGACACGACTCTGCCCGCGGCTGAGGTTCACTTAGACTTTGCAACCCTTGCGTCCCACGCGCGTTGTGTTGACCCGGACAAGGCCGAGTACCATTTGCAACTTGCCATGTTTTCCCCGAAAACCGAATATATAGTACTTTAATAATTTATTACATTGAAAGTAAATCATCAAAGCAATATACATAGATAGTCGGATAATTTTACAGAAATCATTTGGGAAAATATAGGGTTTTACAAAGAACACAGAAAACCCTATCCGGTACCCTAAAGTTTGCTCCAGCTCTAGACTCACTTAGGCTTCCTGCAAGACAAAATAATATCATGAGTAATCTAAGATTACTAAGTGAGTCTGGGCACCCTTTTCCTAAACAGGATTCTACTCCCCCAACCCGACTACCCCAGCTAGCAAAGCAAACAAGCAGGGCAAGCAAACAACAAACAATCAAAGCAACGCAACAGAAACAATAGCGGAAGCTATAAACAATAAACAAGCGAGAGAGGTTAGAACGACACGACTCAACTCGGACGATCTAAACTCGCTATTCACAGAGAAAGACGACTAAAGGGAACAAGGACTACTTGGACACTTAAGACTCTTAGCTCTTACACAACTCGCAAAGACGACTAGAATAAAACAAGGGACACTTGAAATACTCTAGACTCTTTCACCTAATGGCCCTCGATAACCTGTTCCGTTCCACAACAATTCCCATGCCGAAACCACAAAGGTAACCAGCATGAGCCCCCACAAATGCTACATCGTCATGTCACGGTCACACTAGTAGCTAGCTAGCCGTGACATTGTCCCGCGCGAGTGGTCATCGGGAACTCTCGCGAGACAAACAGCAGTTGGAACAGAAGATCGACTACACTATTCTAGCTAGGACTCAAGAAACAAATTCGAGAGACTTAGCTAAAATACACCGAACAACTCAAGCAAGAAGATTAAGCATCGCAAGCAAGAAAATCAAGCAAGAGAACATGCAACAATCATCAAGCAACAAGAATGACAATTCATGCAACTTAGATTGTCCTACAAGCATGCAACCTATTCACGCAACTTAAGCAATTTAATGCAACAAGTTCAAATATGCATGCAAGCCAATTTTTAAGCGATTTAACCCATTTAAATCCTTTAAATCCATTTATGCATGCAAGTCAATTTTAAGCGATTTAACCAAGTAAATCCTTTAAGTCCATTTACGCATGCAAGCTAACCTCATCCGATTTTATGCAATAAAAATTGCAAATAAACTTCACCAATTTAATCATGCATGCAACTGATTTTAAGCAAGAAATATTGCAAGTAAAATCCTTCAAACTCAACCATACATGCAAACCCTTTTGTCCAAATTTTAAGCAAGTCCAACTTACTTTAAAATGCATCCAAGTTCATTTTCGCATGGTGATTCCTAGCTTAAATTCTATGTGCATTTAAACATGAATTTAGCATGAATCCTACCATATTTCGCATGCACCAAATTAAACTGATTCTAACATGAATCTAGTCTAAATGCATCACGCAAAGGAGTATGTGCAAGGATCTAAAGATCAATGCAGCACTCCACACACAATTACCACAGACCTCACCCTGGTACAACTGATGATGGTCGGACTTCACTGCACCGCGGATCAGACAACTTCCCTTCTTGCGTCCAACAACGTCTTTTTCTCGACTCACTCCCTGTGTCCGCAACACTTCTCTCCTTTCTCTCTTCTTTCTCTCTTCCTCTCCTTTCTCTCTTTCTCTTCTTCTCCCTTAAGAATTTTTGGCGAAATGAGAGAGGGTGGAGGTCTTTATATAGAGAAAGTGGGCGGCAAAATGGCCCAATGTATGCTAGGTGAGTGTCCAACTTCAAAGCCACCAATTTGCATGAGTGTACACTTGTTAAGTGAGCACAACACTTGTCCAAGAGAATCTTCTCTTGTCTCCCACTCACTTCAATTGCAAATTAAATTAACTCTTAGTGGAAAATTCCACTTAGTGCTAATTTGTGATTAAATTAATCACTTAGTGGAAACTCCACTAACTCCATTATTAATATTTAAATCGCATGCCTTAGTGGGTTCCTTCCCACTCTCGCTTCCCGTCCATGACACAGCCTTGTCCATTCGGTGTTCGCCTAGTACGTCTGCTCGTTCCACATATGTTTGGTACGGTACATGTTAAATGGTACATAGTACCATCGGCCATCTCTCGGCCATGGGTAGGTCTCGGTCCGGACTGCGTTCGGTTCCTCCGGACTCCCTCGATCTTTTCTCTGACAACTCTCGGTCCTTTCTCCTTCGGTCCTTCCCGTCCCTTTCGGCACTTCTCGGATCGTCTCTTCCGCATATGCAGTTTTCTGCATAAACCGCCAACTCCCGATCGGTCTTAAGGTCTCGATCGTACATCCAGCCACTTTGGTCTTGGCTTGGCCATTCTCCAACTACTGCATTTTTCCTCGGACTTCCTTCGGCCTTTCTCCTTTGTTTTTCTTCCTCTTCCTCTCCAAGTCTTATCCGAGCCATTTCTTCGAACTTTTATTTTGGGATTTCTGCCCTTAGTGAGGTCACTACATTCTCCCCCCTTATAAGAATTTGTCCCCGAATTCTCAAGCCTTCTCCTTCTTTTCTTGTGATGTCGATACTTTTTGACACTTGCGTCCTCGTCTTGTGATTACCATCACATTGATATCTTCGTTGAAATACTCTTGGAAGACTAAACTTCCCTCACTTCTCCTTGGCTTTCTTGTTGACATAGCCTTTCTCCATTCGATACTTGTTCCGCTTACACCATTGACTGATGCTTTTGGAAGGCTTCTTCATCTCCAGCATCCACTTGGTTCCCCATATTTTCAAACTCTTCAAGTACTAAGGCTTCTTCCTTATTGTACCATGATTCGCCCACTCCGTTAGATTCTTCGACTCAATACTTCTCTTTCTTCAGCTTATGCTTGATACTTTTCTTGGCTTTTTAACTTTGCGCTCTATAGGTCTTTAACTTCTTTCGATTTCTTTGGTTTCGCATAGCTTCTCTCAAAACTACTTGAACTTCATTTTCTTGACTTATATCTTCACTGTCCTTGATTGACTCAACTCTGGACTTGTTCAAATGATCTTGGTAGAAATTATTGACTTCTCCATCTTCAATGTTTGCCTCCATTTGTGAACTTCTTGTTCAACTCCCATATTTCCACCAACTCCTCGCCATGCTCTTTATTTATGTGATCATCGTTATCTTTCTTGAGTCGTAGCTAGGATAGAGTAGTCGATCTTCTGTTCTAATTGTTGAAAGATTGTCTTGTGGGAAGTTCTCAACGACCACTTACACGGGACAACGTCGCGTCTAGCTAGCTACTAGAGCGACAGCTACTTGATGTCGTAGCCTTGGATGGCTCATGCGGGTTATCTTTATGGTTTCCGCATGGGCAGAGGTAAGGAACGGAACAGATTATCGAAGACCCATAGGTGAAGAGTCTAGGGTAGTCGAGTAATCCTTGATTATTCTAGTCGTCTTGTGTCGTTTAGGAGAAAGAGTCTAGAATATCCAAGTTACCCTTGTAGTATTCTAGTCATCTTTGTTCGTCGTGTAGGAATAAAGAGTCTAGGTTACTATAATCTTATAAAGTCTCTCAAATAAATTCAATAGAAAACTCTCTAACATCTCTATAGAAACTTCTCTAACAAGTAACAATTCTTCTAAAACTTTCACTTATTTCCATTCTATGATTTTATTAAACTCATCAAAAAAAATTATGAATTAAAATCCAATAACACCCCTAAGTGTTTTTCTTGTCAATTTGGCATGGAGATGAAGCAGCATAACCCTAAATCTTCAAACAAGTTACGGAGACGACGAGATTCATCGAAACCCTGGTCGGAGCTTCCTTCAGACCGTATGTCGGTCTTGGTACTCCGCTGCGAGACGATGCTTGGCCAAAAAGCAGACCCCTTGGCTGATACTCTTGCCAGACGAAGACGACAAGATCGAAAACCATTGGTGCACGCTGTTCAATCCCGAGGAGAAGGGCAAGCTTTACCGAATGCGAGCTGATGTGTTCGAATTCGCAAACAGTTGTTGTTTAGCAACATGTGGAAACTGGCTCCTTATGGTAGATCATTGGTCTGATCTCTACATTTTGAATCTGTTTACCCACGAGTGGATCTATTTACCTCCGGTGGATTCACAACTTGGTCCGACAAAGGTGGAGCGAACCACCTCGAGAGGTCAATTTTGTATTTCAAACGAAAACGATCAACCTCACCACCGCCCAAGGAAGTTCAAAGGTATTAATATGATTCTGCATTCCCCTGCGTTTTGGATTGACGAGCAAACTAAAGAATATGTTGTTCTATGGGGACTTGGCCATTGGTGTGTGGTTTATTCCAAGAAAGGAGATACGTTCTGGAGTCAGATTCAAACTCCCCCAGATTATTTTGCTGATTATTCTCAGATGGTTTACAAAGATCACAAGCTTTACTACCTCCTCCTAAATGATAGTAGAACTGGTGGTTGTATCAAAATATTCCGCAGGAGACTTTTCACTGTGGTGTTGCTGGCGACCCCTCTCTACTTCATCCAGTAACAACAAGCGATTCATGGCGAATGTGGCGTACAAAACTTGTAGTCACAGTAACCGGAGATGTCCTCAAGGTTGAACAATTGTTCAAGTGCGAACAACTGGTAAGAATCTGGTCCTTCCGCGTCTACAAGGTTTGCTCATCAGATTTCTGTAACAAGCATGATGAAAAAGTTGATTCTTTGGGCGACGAGGCAATGCTTCTTGATCTAGGCATCACTGTCCTCGCTAATGATGACATTGTGGGTTTTAGGAGAAACTCCATCTACTTCAATGATATTTGTTATGAAAAAAACACTACCCAAATTTGTGTCTTTAATCTCGAGACACAGGGGATGGAGGAGACACTCCACATGTTTGTTTGTTCGTCCGAGCAACAACTCGCCAGAGCTCGATGGTTCCTACCAAGTAATTTCAAGCAGACATAATAATTTATCTTGTTTTTTTTTTTTTTTTTTTTGGTTAATTTGATTAAAACAATCCTCTGCTATAACGTCACAACTGATATGCTGTGCGGTGTGGTTTGGTTAATGATATAATGGTTATGGTGTGGAACATATAATAATGATAATCTATATTGGTTATTTTGAATTAGTATTGTTGATGAGTATTTTGACCCCAGTTTGAAAAGATTATTGTTTGCCCTGTTTATAAATCTCATATATGTCTTGCGCATGTCGTAATTCATGGCTTTCAAATGTGTTGCTGCTGATAAATTTGATTGCGCAAGATCAAACGGTCAATTTGGTCTATAGAGAAATGTGTCTCATAGTAATAACTCAATTTGGTCTTCTACAGAACAAAGAGAATGTCAACAGCGATTGGACTAAGAAGCTTTCGTCTTTTTAAGAGGTTGTTGCGGATAAAAATGAATCATCCATAGTCTAAAGATGAAATGGAGGCAACTACATCGTTAAAACTTAAAATTCAAGAGCCAAATCGAGGCAACTAACATCGTTATAACTTAAAATTAAAGAAAGTAGAAAATGTAAATGTGAGGTAGGACAATGACTAAACTCTTAAGTGTCTCTCACACAATGATTTCATTCCTCCATAGCTTCACCAGCCACTTCTACAATTTCCACTTTCTCCGATAATGGTGTAATTTTGGTGAGTAGAACCTCTGTTTTTACAGAGAAACAAAAACAGCAAGAAGAAGACGAAAAATATCTAATTAAAACCAAACTCAACACTTCAACAATCAGGACAGATACCAGAAACGAAGTGTTGCAACAAGTAGCTTCTTACCAGTTTTCTTGGTGAATGAATAGCCTTTGCTGCTAACATAGGTTCTTGGGTTTGGTTCCATGTAATTCCTCAAGTATTCCTTGTGCCCCTGTCACAAAATCGACTCACACAATAAGTTTCAAATAAAATATATAGGTAATCCAAAGTATTGGTTTTGTAGCGAATCACTTTGGTTTAGCTTAATATATCTGTCAGTCATGAAACAAACAAATATCTAGATAGTACATCTTTTTTATTAAAAGGAGAGGAAGACGGAGTATGACAAACCTTAGTGATCACACAGATATCCACATTGCTACCACTGCCAAGGTCGTTGAATATACCAGAGCATATGGCTTCAGCAACCAACTTGATTCCTTCGTCTCTCTGCAAGATTTGAGTCAAAACGTCAAACATACGGCGAGAAGATATCTACAAAATATAAAGATAAAAATACCTCTGTTTTACTTACAGTTAGACCTTCTTTATATCTTGCTTCAAACACTGACATGGCAGCAAGGGAACCAGAACCCATCGTAGCAAATGGTAGAGTGTCAGTGGAACCGTGAGGGTATATCTTCATTTTAGTCAGAACGTTAGAGATGAATACAAAATGAAAGAACCTGTACTATAATAGCTTTTAACAGTTGAGAACTTTGATCAGGAGTTAGAAACTCACCGTATGAAGATGAGGCCCGGTAATATCAACTCCACCAAGCACAAGAGCAGCTGAGACATGACCTTGATAACTGAATGATACTTGAGAAGTTCAATGACATATGCCTATTTTAGTAAACATAACACGAGTTTCTGGTCATGGTGAAGCAAAAAATACCTGAAAAGATGTTTTTTGAGAAGGGTCAATGCAGTAATGACTCGAGAATCTCGGCCAGTCTGGTATCTGTGCAACCGCAGCTGTGAGCTGACCATATCTGTACAGTGAGATGGTAATCAAATTAACTACGCAGTGGGTTTCATGGAGCAAGTGTTTGTTAACTTCTGGTTTAAAATTAACAGGTATTCAAAGGAATAAACTTGGATCTGGCATAGCAGTATAGAAATATAGTAGGTGAGAATTACCAGTTACTGCTTCAGTGTCAGCAGCAGTTCCTGCACCACAACAGTAAATGTTTGGTGCCATATAGTGAATCTTCTCACAGTTCTTATCAGCCACAATGGGCCCTTCAGTTGCCCGTGTATCAGCTCCAAGTATCACACCATCCTATACAACAAGTAAAGGAAAATCAGCATTGTATATCTTCAGCAATCATCTATTGAGAATCTGAAAGAGAACGTCAAGAACACAGGATCACAACACATCATCGCATGTTTCATACAGTGTTCTAAAGTGTAGAGAAAGGCAAAGAGCCATCAACATGTTGCCACATGATCAAGGGTTTAGAAAGCAACAACACTTTATACTTCCATTTTCCTACCAAACAACTTCACAATAATTAGGGCAATCTAATTTTCAGTAAACGCTGCCACAAGGTACTCAATTTATCCAAAACTTCAATCGAAAAAAATCACTCTTTTGTGGGAAATATCAAAGCAGATAACCTTAAACGCTAACTGTTCAGCTAACTCATTCTTTAACATTTGCATCCTTAGCCCACAATTCTTGAACCTTAGGTCACTTTTTAACTTCCATAACTAAAAGAGAGTACTCACTATCCAACAACACACTACGCTAAACACACAAAAGCTATGAAAGCAAAAATTTTTAGAGAATGTGAGATAAAAGAAACACACAGACCTCAAATATCAACCCAACAATAGTTGTTCCAGTCTTGAGATACGACGGAGCTTTAAGACCCTTCTGTGTTAGCATATCATTCCTTTTGCACAGATCGAAGCTGAACCCACCTTTTGGTGGCAACTCCACGGAAGCCTGCGACATTTTCCGACTCACCACTCTACTAATCAGGGAAAAATCAAATTTATCAGCCCAAAAGAAAAAAAAAAAAAAAAAAGAGTCTTTAATTAACGAAGTGAAATTTCGAATTCGAGAAGCAAAGCTAGATGATGATGAAACGAAATCAGAAGAACAGATTGGGAAATTAAAAGTCACATACTAACAACAGATTTATGAAAACTCAGTGTGAAGTTAAAAAATTCAAATCAAATTAAAAAAGCTCTGATCGAGATCGTTGGAGGATGGGTTAAATCATCACCGGAATTGAGAAGAGAGAATCGACGAAGACGATACAGCGAGAGAGGGAGGGTGATGTTACCTTAAGACTTGAAGATGTAGCGAGAGGAAGGAAGCTCAGAGGAATCAGAGAAGAAGAAATAGTTTTTTTTTTTTTTTTTTTTTTGCTTTTTTGGACAACCGAGAAGAAGAAATAGTTAACAGAGTTTTCTTCTTCCTCAATTAATCCCCCGTTTGCTTAACCAGTTTTTTTAGGCTATGATACATAAATGGGCCTAATTTTATTAATTGGGCTTTGTTTCTGTCAAAATCAAGCCCATTTCTCTAATGTGGTTAAGTTTTTTTTTTCCTCAATACAGTTTTGAGAATTGTTTACCTAAATAAAATCGTTTTCTTTAGCTTGAAAAAAAAATTTAGTTTGATTTTTGGTTTTAGGACAAGTAACTATATAAAAACAGAAATAAATTAACATATTTAATTGTAGTTAAATTTATTTTTTTGATTGTAAATGTTAAGAGCACTATATATTTGGTTTTATTCGGTTCGATTGCACCAAGTTTAGCATGGTTTTCTTTTTTGAATATTTTTTTTTTCAGTATCCAAAAAATCCTAGTTGGTGTATTGAATTTTGATTACTTTTCTACTTGATAGCTATTCGAGTTCTAAGCTTCATATATATTTTTGCCAATATTTAATAAGCGGTTTTAATTCAACTTTTAACACATCAATACAAACTACTCTACTACATCTAGTTTTAAACCAAGTTTCTCAAATCACAATTTTAATATTTCATTACCTTATATATCTTTGACAGAAAATAAAGTAATACAATATGGAATGTATAACTTGAAACACATGCAAAAGTAGCTGGATGATGGATGCAAAATCAAACAACTGATAATTCTTTTCAGATAACAATTTCAAAGAACAACAACATGAAAACTTGGCAGCAACTAAACTCAAGAAAAAAAAAACTTGGCAGCAAGAACAACATGACCAAATTAAGGGAAAAGCAACAACAATAAAAAAAAAGAAAGAAAAAAAAACCAGAAATACGAGTAAAGAGAGATTTCGAAGAAACCAAACTTAATCATATATTAATTATATGCAATTGAGAGCCGCCTTATTAGCCTTTTTCGAAATCAAAGCACTTTGCATCGCCAAATGCATCTCAATCTGCATCCTCTCTACTTCTCTTTGAGCCTCTAACATTGCAGCTAGCTCTGAGTTCACCGAGCTTTTGCTTCCTCCTCCTTTTTCTTCTTTCTTTGCCTCTTCCTCTTTCTTACATGAGTGTAAATGCGTAGCGTAATCACATTCCTTGCAATAATACGACCAGATATTATCCGGTACAATATCTTCACAAACATCGCATTTGGAATCTAAACCGGGTTGGTTATAAGGAGAACGGTAAAGAAGAGTGAGTGGATGTGCGTGATCTTCACGCTTCACTGTCTCAGGCATTGAAACACATCCGACATGTACGTCGTACTGACAGGCCGAACAGTTGTACGTGAAACTTGACCCATACTCGCCGCAAGCATTACACGTGTACGTTGACTTTGGGGAATAGAGCAAAGTCAAAGTGTGGGATTGGTGAGACTTGTGGTTGGTTTCACGAGGAAGGTCAAAGCATGACTTGTGCAAGAAGTAATCGCAGTCTGCTGACTTTGTGCATTTGAAAGCTGCACCAACCAGATCGAGATCACAACCCGAGCAGATGATTTCGTCTTTCGTTTCGCATTTGTGACCGCGTAGTGGATGGTTGTGACTCGGGTGCCTCACTGTTTGTCGTGAAGACATTGCAAATATTCAATGTTCTTGATTTATTTGAGAGGTTTTGTTTTGTATTTGTGATTGTAATTAGCTTTGGGTTATAATCTATTTATAGCGAAAGATGGAGAAGACTTAATGATAATGGTCTTGGTTTTGAATTTGACTATTATAACAAGTTGTAGTTTATAGTGATTAACTATCTAAGTAGGAGAACAAAGTCATGGTCTATGTACTATGTTACATATAATATATAAGTGTATATCAAGATAGTTCACATTTGGGATTCAAAGTCAAGAGATGCATTATGCATGGAACTATTCCCCGATCTCATTCACGCATCTGAGTTTTGATTAATTAGATGTTATAATTAGCTAATTAGCCAGTTGTAATTTAAGGTATCAAAATATTGGATTATCATGATCAAGTTGATGATGAATACAATAACGCTGACATAATGACGGATGTTAATGTCAACTAATCGCAATCGCAATATAATGCCTTGACTCTAAGGCCCTATCCACCGTCTACTCCTTAATTACAAAATGTTTTTCTGGAATGCATGAATATTAAATATTATAATGTGATTGAATTACAGGTTTACAGTTTTTATAAGAAATGCTAAAAATGGTAAAAGAATCAGTGGAGATAAAAAGACACTGAAAACAAAAAACAACATACAATCAAATAATATGAAAACAGGTTTACCAAAAAAACATCTTATGAAAAAACCAAAATTAGAAATTATTATTTAATTTATTATAGTTAGTGTATATCTTTGTAATTGATTTGATTATGTTACGTTCACAAGTTTGAAATCTTCATGTGGGATGAATCATGAAAAGGATCTGGAATAGAAATGGTCATAATTTACAGTTTTGGAAAAACAATTACTTAAGGAATCCTCGATTGATTGGCCATAGAGATTAGAATCATTGGGAGCAAAAGAATGGAAACTCAAATCATGCAAAAATAACTTGTCACTTTTATGTCATTATTATGTAGAATATTTTGCATGATTCAGACATCATTTTCACCGATGGGTCTTATTGTGTATAAATTGGGAATACTTCAGACAAGGCCTTCACCTACATTACATACGATCAAACTCGGTATCATGTCGCAGGTTGGAGGAAGCAATGGGAAGCTCATGTCAAGGAAAATTCAAATTCCCGCGTTCGACAACTCGGATTTAATCACAAGGTTAAAGAGGACGACTCTTATCGGTAGGGTTATGAATCCTGACGTTCAGAGTGTGGGATCATTAGTTTTGATGATGCCTAGACTCTGGAAACTAGAGGGTCGAGTGGTTGGGAAGGACTTGGGGTTAGGAACGTTCAGGTTCGATTTCGAGAGAGAGGAAGACATTATCGAGGTGATGAAAACGGAACCGTTCAATTTTAATCAATGGATGGTTTCCATTGTAAGGTGGGAACCAATCATACACAAGAACTATCCATCGGCCATCACGTTTTGGGTCAGAATCGTAGGTGTTCCTTTGCGTTTTTCGACCCGTGAGAATTTTCCGGGTATTGGGGAGGAGCTAGGCACGGTACAAGAAGTGGATGAAGAAAACGCGATGGTCAAAGTGACTATCGATATTACTATGCCATTGTGCTTTGAAATATCGATTCAATTTGGAAAGGGTGGTGAGGTGGTGTTGGTGCGGATGGAGTATGAGAAGCTTTTTGGTTACTGTGGTTCTTGTTTTAGTCTTCGTCATGATAAAGAATCTTGCCCACAAAGCGACTTGCACCAACATGTTATGGCGCATGAAGAAACGAACTAAAATAGTTCACATTTGGGATTCAAAGTCAAAGATGCATCAAACTATTCACGGAGATGAGTTTTTATTATGTAATATGTATCTCTAATGAGAAAGCAGGGTATTTAAAGTTTTTAATAAATTTGAGAAATAAAAACCTTTGATTAAAAAGTATAATGTTTGTTTGACAATTATCTTCTTTTCTTTTTGAACTATATGAAGTAACTATATCCTCTATCTGTACTGAAACAATGAAGGATTGTCTCATAAAACAATTCTCAAAAGAAACTAACAAAGAAAATTTCACTTTAATTTGTGTCTATTAAAATGAATATTATTTATTTTCGAGTGCACAAAAATAAAATATAAAAAACAAATCTTGAATTACGTTTGGTCTTTCCGTTTGATAAAATATTTAAAATAAGATCAGAAATTACAATTTAAAAAAAAAAGAAAGAAGATGTATTTTTTCTCTCGTAAACCAACCGTCTTTCTCTCTCCCAAGCGATTTGCCACCGATCGAAGACACCTTATCAATCGTTTTGGCCGGCGTCGGTCTCTCCGACGTCGGCCACCGTCGTCCTCTCTGTTTTTTTTATAACTTCTAGTTTCTATTGATATTATGGCAAATCGTTTGTTTCACATATATGCATTTTGCCATATCATAATGGTGGTGATCAAAGTTATCCATCTAACGGCCCATATCATATTAGGAACTTGTTTTTGTTTCAGTTCATGATTTGGTTGGCCTATCAATTCAATCTGTTTTCACCGATGGTTTTGACATCTCCATCCCACCAATGTTTTTCGCCTTGTGTTATGTCGATTCATTCGAATCGTAAAGTATTTGTTTCTGGTGGTCTCATTCACTGGTGTCATCTCCGGTTTGTAACCGATGAATCTACTCCTAACTTATGGTTTGGAGAAGTCATTTGGGTATTCGATCCGGGGATCAAGAGGGAATTTTTTACGATTGAAGGAATTGGCTTATGTGATAACTTCCTCGGTCTAGGAAGGCGACTCAATGATGGTGATGTTCACGCTGTCCTTCGATGTTTTATGGAAAAAGAATTCATGGCCACTAAGCGACAACGATGGATAGGGCATGACAAAAGACATGATCCAAAATCATTTCAAACAACATATCAGTGTATTCTTTTAATCAAAATAATGCAGAAAGCATTTGGGAGTTTCATCTATCAGATGTTAGCCTTTTACAAGTATACGAAGAGAGGACTTAACAGATTATGTTTGTTGCCAGTGAGGCTTCTGTTTGGAAAGCATGGTCACTTCCACTTCTTCATCGAAATTGTGTTCAATTTCCTTTGTTTGGTCCAATGGTTGTATTTGATGTTTTTGTGTATCATGTATCTTGTAACACATTTACAATCTAATATAATTGATTTGTCGTTAAATAAAAGAAAAAAAAAAAAGAAAGAAAGAAATAACCACCAAACAATTGAGGTGACCCTCACGGGAATTTATTAGCGAGATCTCTCTCTCTCTGACTCTCTCACTCGACTCACTTTGAAAACCCTAAAACTCACGAGCTATCCTTCGCCGCTGGATCCTCATATGCGTTTGGTCAGATTCTATCTCTCGGCTCTTCTCTCTTTAATCTAGTCTTTTTGCGAGGTATATGAATTGGCTTCACACGTTTTACTTGCTTTTTTGAATCTTTTTGTTAATGTTGATGATGAGGTTCTTTCCAATGTTGATTAGTATCTCTCTCTATCTTTGACTAGATCAAGCTCATGGCGTCCGACGACGACGACTCAGATATAGTTCGACTTCCCGCGTTTGACAACTCAGATTTAATCACAACGTTAAAGAGGACGACGCTCATCGGTAGAATTATGAACCCCGAGGTTCAGAATGTTGACTCACTCGTTATGACGTTACCCAGACTCTGGAAACTAGAGGACCGAGTGAAAGGGATGGGCTTGGGATCAGGAACGTTCAGGTTTGATTTTGAGAGAGAAGATCTTCTGGAGGTGATGACGATGGAGCCTTTCAATTTCAATCACTGGATGGTTTCGATTGTACGCTGGGAACCCATTATACACAAGGACTACCCGTCGGCCATCACATTTTGGGTCAGGATTGTTGGTCTTCCTCAGGATCTCTGGACTGATCAGAATTTCCGGATTATTGGGGATCAGCTGGGCACTGTTCAAGAAGTTGATGAAGAGAACGCGATGGTCAACATGACTATCGATAGTACTATGCCATTGTGCTTCGAAATGCCGGTTCAGTTTGAAACGGGTGGTGAGGATGTGCTGGTGAAGATGGAGTACGAGAAGCTTTCCGGTTACTGTGATTCTTGTTTCAGCCTTCGCCATGATGAAGAATCTTGCCCAGAACGAGACTGGCGCAACCATGAAGAGAATGACTTGCGTCAATCGGACTAAGATGGTTCACATTTGGGATTCTAAGTCAAGTGATGCATGCATATATTTTCCGATCTCATTCACCCATTTTTCTATGTATTTCTAATGAGAAAGTAGAGTATTTATCAATGAATTTGAGAAAACACACCCTTAAAGTAGAATATGTGTCTGCTAATTTGTGAAAAATACAGTATCTTTTGGATCATAAATTCTAACTCCTTCACATTGTATTAAAGTATTTGGACTGCATCAAAATGTAGAAAGCACAGGTAGTAAAAAACTAAAACTCCAGATTGCAAACTACAATCTTGCAGTTTCTTTGTTAATCCTCAAAGGTCAAAACAATAGACCCAATATCTTTTTTCTTTCCTGTAATCCATGTACTAAACAAAACCGGTTGGATCTTTCTAGTCAAAATTACCATGTTTATCTCCTTCTCCTTTCCTAATATACTCACAAATTGAGACAAGGATTTAAGGATTTATGTACCTGTACCTGTACTATCTAGCTAGCAAGTTTCCGCGCACTCTCGATTGCGGCGACACAGTAATGCAATCTCCAGAGCAAAATGTTGTCCTGAAATAGACATTTGTTTTGAACAGTGTTATAGTTTTCCATATGATGTATTGGACAGGGAATCTATGTCACGAAAGATTTCCTAATGCCTTACTTCCTCCTCCATGTTGACGGTAACATCATCAGGCATTTCTCTCCCCAAAGCTACATAGTGGTTTTTGATTATTTCAGCAACGCGTTCAAGATTTGGTCCAGGTAGCTCCTTGATTGATTTCTGAAGTTTTCGCTTCTCTCCACGGCTCATAGGTCTGTTGATAAGACTTAACAAACAAACACATAAGTAACAGTTGAAAGAAGATTGTCTAACTATACATATGGAGACACGAGACAGAAAGATAAGAAACTATATATTATACCTGCATGTGGTGACCACGTTGTCAAGTAGTTTCTCAAGTTGCTGCTGCGTATCGTTCAGCTATTCAAAGCAGAGATCAAAGCATGACATTAGAGATGTTTCGGGAGCTTGAAATTGTTAATCGAAGAAGAAATTTTCGTAGAGAATTACTCTGTAAAGAAGATCACTTGAATGTTTGCTCACTATTTCCTTGACAAGATCAGGATCAGACTTCATAAGTAATTGTAAATCATCCTCCACCTAAGGAAAGAAATGTGAGGAAAAAAAAGGGTTTAATAAAACATCTATCAGGCGAAGAATTCAAGAACCATATTATCTCACTTCTTTAAACGTAGGATCCTCAGGAATCGCAGACTCTGTTGGTGAGATTGACGGTTTCTTGTTACTCAATTGAGACATCAGATGCATCGATTCAACACGCGACTGCATCTGCAAACGAATTGTGTAATTAACACTAATGTCTCTTAATTAAAAGCTAAAGCTAAAGCATCGTCATCAAACCAAATATGATTTCAAGAATGAGTAAGTGTACCTCCTCAACCTCTGGAATGGAATCCCACACGCACTGCCTTAACAAGGCATTCAACTTCTCGTTTTTGAGATCTGACAACTCAGCTCCTATAGTTTCAGTAGAAGACTTGTGAGTAGCCACATGTTTATGATGAGAGATCTTCTCTTCTTGAGACAAGAGGTCTTCTACTTGAGCTCTAAAGTAGCCAAAAAAGTCTTGTCCAGTTCTGCTGCTCTCCAATGAAGGAGGCGTCGTTTCTTCTGCTCTTCTTTTAGTCATAGCTGTTGACAGTTGGGGAGAAATAACAAATAGAACTCAGATACAAGCCACATTTAGAAGAAAAAAAAAGAAAAGCAAACTCATAATGTCGAGAAAGGTTGAACAATACTAACACTAAACCTACATTGTCTCTGTGTATAATAGAAAAATAAGCACACAAATCTTCCCTTAAAAAAAAACCCAATTTCAGATAAAACCACAATCTTGGTTCTGAGATCAACAAGATCAGTTCAAAATATATGATAATTCAAAGCCTAAAACAAAACCTAAGCCCTAAGGGATGAACACAAACACCATGAAAGACTGGAAAATTCCAAATTCTAAGCCCTAAGGTTGAAAAAGAAGCCCAGAAAGCCTAATGCAGCAAGATTTGTGACCATAACATAAGAACATGCAAAGCGATTACGATTTGGTTCACTATTCATCCATCAATTTCACAGATGTAAAAACACACTAAGATTTCGAAAGATTAATGAAACTTTTATCACAGAGACCTGCAAAAAAAAAAAAAAAAAAAAAAAAAAACTCGAAAGAAATCGAATCCACCATGAACACAAACAGAGAAAGATAGGAATCGTTTCCTATAGGAGCGGAGCATCGGCGTAACTACACTAGGTTAGGTCCAAGAAAACGAGACGAGACGAGCGATTTCAAAACCCCAACATTGTCAAATTAGCGAGGTTTACTTTCTAGATGCTGAAGAAGAAATGGAAGAGCGAGTTGAAAAAAAACACTCACTGACTTTGAAATCGGAGAAGTCGCCGGAGATTTAGAATCATGCACCAGAGAGGAAAATGAAACAGTGAAGGGGGAACCAAAGTTCCAACGGAATCTTTCTCCCAATCTCGGTGATCTTTTTATTCTTTTTAGCTGCGGGTTTTAAACTGTATGCCGTTTCATGACTGATGGTAAAGAAACTACACGCCGTCTTTGGTGTAGACGCGCACATCACACTCACACACACGTGTCCAACTAGATATATTATTGGGAAGTAAAATTAAACAAGTGTAGAGAGAAATATTCAAAAACATAGAATTATGATAATTAATGATGACTTTAAAAATAAAATAGAACAATAAAACGACCAAACAAAAAACAAAAAATAAGAACAAAAAAAAGTAAGAAGAACAAAATAAGTAAAACATAAGAATAAAATAATAACAAGCAAATTAAACAAAAAAATGTTTAGGTTTGAATTTTAAGAGCTTAAAATAATTTACATGATTATGAAGTACACAAAAAAAAAAATTAGATGATTCTCTGTGGAAGCTCAAAGTTGCTGATATCGAAAACACTATCTCCCGCGTTTGTGAGCTGGTAGTCTAACTATACATGTTCACTATTTGGCTGATGTACGTAGCATCTTGTTTCAATTTCTTTGTTGTAAGTTGTGACTGGTGACCACTATATGATTATTTTTGTCTTAGGTACTTCCACTGGCCAGTGGCCAAGAGTGAAGAGCTTCGTACAAGGGCCAAGGGGTTAAAAGCTCTATGGAAGATCTTCCTGGTAAATTCTGTTTTCATTCCCTTCTTAGCCAGAATATAGTATTATATTGTTTTTGAAAATTATTCTATAAATTTAGGTGATTATGACTTCAGAAAATCAGTTTATATCTAAGTTATAGCTTTAGATGAATCCAAAGACTTCAAATAATTGTGTCTTGCTCCTCTTTTTTCCTTGCTAATGAAGCATCCAATATCCTGAAATTATAGCTATAACTTATAATTTAAAAATTCGGAAACTTGGTAACTGAGTCAACTATGTCCAAGAAGGCCATTGTATAACAAAATCCATTTAAAATTATTAAGTCCATAAGAAACTTCAAATTGAACTCAAATTCTAACTTCCAAAATAGTCAATGTGGAAACATTCAATTTCTTGATAGACAAAAACCGGTACTTGTGCTTACATCATTGAACACATATACGAATGAGCTCCGTGGTATGGATTCGACCCTCACTAGAAGGTTCACTCACTAGTAAACTGTCGCACACAAAACAAAAAGTTAACTTCTCTACATCAATTCATCAAATCTATGAAGATGAATGGACAACCAATAAGATATATCAAGCTTTGTGCTCGCGGTAATGGACAAATGCTTCAGGCTGAAGGCGACCAGTGCAGATTTGGTGAACCGTTGAAAAGAGCGGAAACGTCTCCACCCATCCACAGTGGTTCAACACCTCGTAGACCTCTCTTGCTGTTGATACCCCCTTTAATAAGCAAAATCAGACATAGACACAGAGAATTTAGGACTAGAATCATCACAAGCAGAACGAAAGATTAAACAGACATAACTAAGAGTATAGGCTCTTCATAAATTTTCTCTATATATTTTGGTGGTCTACCTGTAGCTTTTGCCCTTGTAGCATCTCTGCTTCAAGCTCATCAAAAGACCTGTGACATTTACACCACACAGCCATCAAAACACTAACTCTTAGTTATGTGAACTGAAGATCAATTTGATTACGAAAGTCAATACCTTTTTCCTCCGCTTTTTGCAAATGCTTCCGCAACTCTTCGGTTTCTTCCTCCTACTGTAATAGTCAGAAAAAGAAGAGTCAAAATGAAATCACTGTAATAAACAAAAAGGGCGAAACTAACTCAGGTTTTATTCAGTTCTTACAGCAAGTTGTTATGACATCTGCTACACCACAGCTCTCGAAGAAAGTACTGTCTTTAACAGATGGAAACAGAAGCTTTGAGAGCGCTTTCATCTCTCTTAAACCAATCCTCATGATTGCAGCCTAAAAAAGATTTAAAAGTAAATAGCTTGAGATCTCTAGAAACTAGGTATGTCTATTAAAAAACTTCATTTTAACTTGCCTTTGTGTTATTACCCATTTCCAAACCGTCCACGAAACCCGCTGCAATAGCCACTACATTCTTCAATGTCCCACACAATTCTACTCCTTCCACATCCTGAACCTGTTTTTAACACAAGCTTCTTGATATGAGGATTTTTTTCCCCCTAGATGGTAACGACTTAGCCATTTAACAACCAGGAACAAAACTATAAGAAGTATCAAGACTTCTTACCGGTGTGACCATAAAATACGGGGTACTAAACAACTGAACCCATGTGTCTGCTATTTCTCTACTCTCTCTATATCCAACTGTTGCTTCACTAAACTTCTCCACAGCTATCTGTATCACATTATTAGCCGGAGAAATGTAAAAACAGAAGAAATTACCCAAAGTAGTGAAACTGGATCATGTAAAAAACCTCGTTTGCAATGTTTGCGCCCATAAGAACACAACAATTGATACCAAGTTGTTTGGAGATGAGACTTGAGATCATACAAGGACCTTCCTTCTTCACTTCCATTCCCTTAACAAGAGATATAGCCTCAACATCTCCTGTGATCTTTCCATCTAGTTTCTTACATATACCATCCATGAACTGATGCGGTGTAATAAAAACCAACATGTTTGCTTCCTTCACTGCATCATCAGTGAAACCCATCAATTTCAAGAATCTAATCCAGATCAATGTACAGGAGAAAGATTTCATAAGTGAGAGTCACAAACCTGCATTTAGAAGGTCAGGATCCGCAACAACATTTCTTCCTAGCTTAATCCCAGGAAGGTACTTGACATTTTCCTACTCAAGAAACCAATATAAAACAATGTTTCAAAGCATTGAAAAATCAATCTATATCAAAACCATCCATCTGATCTTACATTGGTCTTGTTGATTACATCAGTGAGCTTCTCACCATTTGGTAGAACCTCCTCAAACACCCACATCCTCACTTCATCTGAAATTAAAGGGGGTTTCAATCAAAAGATTCATTACAAACCTTTAAAGCGTACATTACAAACCCATTTCTTCTTCAACCATATAAAAACTTGAACAATGCTCAACATGAAAGTACAAAACTTTAGCCCAAATTTTAAATTTTTAACACTTGTCCTCGAATATAAAAACAAGCATTGAAGATGATAATGACACGAACCCTATTCATCGTATCCTATATATAAGAGAAAGGCCACATCAAATTTTCGATTTTGATCATTGGCATTGAATCAAGGAGGAGCGTCAGAGAGACGTTACCATGGAAAGAAGGAAGCTTGAGGGCATTAGAAGCAATGAGCTTAGCAGCAACACTTCCCCAATTGCCACTACCAACGACCGTAACCTTAGATTTCAAATCATCATTACATTCGCCATTGCCTTGTCGGGATTTCTCGGGAGCAGGAGACATAGCGGGAGAGAGAGAGGAGGAGAAACGAGAGGAAGGAAGAGAAGGAGAAGGAGAAGGGGAACGTGAAAGGGAGAAGATAGAAGAGAAGAAGAATGATCGGAGTCGCATGGAAGAAGGAGATTTGAAAGGGGACACGTTGAGAGAGAGAGAATGGTACGTGGAGGAGTAATGTCTTCATCAATTCTATAAGCCGCCATGTTTGGATGGTTGGATCTTGATTCTTGGCGATTTGGTCTATGTTCCTTCTACTTCCTGATCCTCTTTTTTTTTTCCTTTTAAATTTTTTTAATGTCTTCCAAAAATATTTAATGAAATTAATCTGTTTACCCAAAAAAAAAATATTTTTTGGTAATGATTAATGAGTTTTTCATAAGTCAATTTGTAACGTAAAATAAAATTCTTTAATGAAAACGTTTAGGGGATGTTATTTTTTTTATAACAACTCGTTTAGGAGATGTTATTGGTTTGTCATTTAAATACTGTTTTAATGATTTTAAATGTTTACTTACAATACGTTATTATTCAATCATAATTTATAAAATTCTATTAAAATTTGAGAATTTATTAGAAATACCTTTGTTTGAAATACCCATTTTCAAAAATACCATTTTTGAACATTTTCATTTTTGTTCTATTTTATACAATTACAATATGTTAAATTAATTTTTAAATTTTTTATTTAGTTTTGGGTTCTCTAATTTATATTTAGGATATACAGTAAAACCTCTATAAATTAATAATGTCGGGACCACAATATTTTATTAATTTAGAGAGGTTTTAATTTATCGATAAATTAATAATTATTAATTTATCGATAAATTAATAAAATATTAATTTATGAAGAGATTTTTTCATTTCCATAATTTTGAATATTTTTAATTAAAAATAAGATACTTTTGTTATAATTCACATTTTTATAGGATTTTCTTAATTTATAATTTCGATTATCGTAATATTATTGATGTCAATAGTTTAGTAAATTATCCAGGTGAAAATAATAAATGTTTAGAAATTCAGAGTTTAGAAGAAATTGTTGCTACTATCTTTTATGATAAGTCTGAAAAGATATTGCAGTATCTTTAGAACTATTTACACGTAAAGAAGCAACTATCGCGTGTAGGACGCTCCATAATTTTTGGATGCAATTTGAAAAAACAACACAAAATTTTGATGCAATGAGAAAGATTATAGAGGGGCTCTAATGCAAATTCAAGAATAGTCAAACACCAACAGTGCCATATTTCAGATATGTATATATATGTATATATATATATATAAATATTTAATTTATATCATTATAAATTATGGTATTGATGGAACCATATTTTTACATAGAATTTCAAAAAAAAAGTATTATCTTATTATTTTATCGAATTGTGTCATTTTTTACACCGGCCCAACTCGGGACTGGAAAATTTTATTAATTTATAGCGAGTATTAATTTATAGAGGTTCTACTGTAGTTTTTAGGGGTGGGATTTAGTATTTGGGGTTTAGGATTTAGAATTTAGTCATTTTATATATTAAAAATGAGTATTTTTGAAAATTGACACTATGTAAAGGTATTTTTGAAAAGCGATATAGAAAAAAAAGTATTTTTGAAAATCTCCCTTAAAGTTTTGATGTTATTCGTTTTTGATTTGTAAAAAAATATTTAAAATCTAGAATTGTTGAATTTATAAGTCAATAAAATCATTAAAAGTTTTGTGTTATCCGGATAATTTTTGACACTTTTATTCATTAACTAAATTATTATGTTATTGGTTTATAATTTTTGACACTTTTATTTATTAAAAAAATAGTGAAAAGTATCATCAAAACAAAATAAATTGTTTTGAAAATCTAGATTATGGAAAACTAATCAACAAAAAAAAAAAAAAAAAAAAAAAAACTCTCTAGCAATCGGCTCGCCTAATAAGTAATAACAACCCACAATTCAAAGTTGTTAAAAAGTCATTAACAACCCATAATTCAAAGTTGTCAAGAAACAAAAGCAAACGCTAAAAAAATATTAAACCATATTCTAAAACTGTGAAACAGTATAACATATAACAACTTTAGATAACAGCCTATATGATTCAATTTTAGATAACACAACAAAAACACACAAAGAACAAACAAACAAACACCTCGTTTTAATTACCGAACATACCATAGTCTAGCTATTAGGCTTAAATTCCCAATTTATTTCCCTTTTCTTTTTACATTCATCCTCCTCAATTTTTTTCGTTGATCTCTCTCTTTCCCTCTTAATCTCCAACATAATCGTTCATAGCCCCCAAAAAAAAAAAAATTGTGCCATTTACATATATACTAAATAACCACAAGATCCATTATTAAATTAGAAAGACATCGATTTATACACAGAGAGATATGTATATGGCTCGACGACATTTATCTTTTGCAATTCTTCTCATAGGTCTTGCTCTAGCCGGTGGAGCTCATGCTGCCGGTTCATCTTCACCTTCTCCACCGGCGACGTCGTCAAATACCACAGAAAAATCTCCTCCCACGACTCTCGAATGGTTTAACTCAACGACGAGCGGTCAAGATTACTCGGACTACGAAGTCCCGATGGATTTAGCGCCGGATGGAGTTGAAGTCGTGGAAGATTACGTGCCAATTAGCGTAAACGAAAGTAACGATGATGATCAGCTTGCTCAACCTGAAGGTGACTCAGATAAGAAAACAAATCAGCCTAAGGACTCAGATTCTTCTTCTTCTTCTTCTTATTCTTCTTATTCTTCCTCCTTCGCCGTCTTTATTGTTGCTGCTGGATTGTTTTTGTTTTGAGGTTTGATATAAATTATATAAACCCGATGTTGTTTCGGCTCCTAATCCGTTAATTGTATATGCATGCTCATGCAACGTAAATTTAATTGAGTTTTTTTTTCTTTAGGTATGGCGGCGTTGATCGATCAACTACGTAAGTATATTACGGCATGTAACACAATAGAACTGCGTTTGATTAGTTGAAAAAAACAAAAAAAACTTCGATTAGAGATGTGTACCCGAATCAATTTACACTTGCATAATATTATGCAATATTATATTAAACTGAGAAATCCCAATCATATCGTTTTGATCATATGAGATGCTAGAAAGAAAAAAACTATTTAGAATTTGATTAATTATTATAGACAAGACTACGATTATTATGGTTATTTTGCTCTACTCAGCTTATTCTGTTAATTAGTTGACACTTAAACGCTTTATTATTTTGACAACAGAAAAAACGCTTTATTACACAACTCATCAGTCATTCCAATATCACCGTTTGGATCATAATAGTTTCTTATTTTATCATTCCCTTTAATTTATTTTTTATTTTATACTAGGTTAGACCCGCGCTATGCCGCGGGATTGGATTTTTTTTTTCAATATCATAATTTAATATATGTTATTTAAAATTAATTTTTATAAATTTATGCTGTTTGAAATCAAATTTCATAAACTTTTGATAATTTCAATGGTGACTTTGTTTTTTTTGTTATTATTAGATACTTGAATTTTTTATTTCATAAAGTTAGTTGTTGAATATATTTTAATTTTATTACCCTAAATATAAGTTTAGAGATTTTAAACCCTTAGTTCTTGATTTGTTTCTCACTCACAAACCCTCAAAAATAGTAAGATAGATTACTCTTTGATGTCTACATTTGTAAATTTTCTTGATAGATCTTAGTACTTTAAGTTTAGCCATTTCAACATTTGACTCCTTAATCTCACATAATTTATCTCTTACAACATATTACATATTTATACTTGTTCTTGTCACTTAGTTTATTTATTTATTTTTGTTAATATTAATTCTGTAAATAAAAATTGCAAACATAAATACACAATTACATAAAATTATTCAAAAATTGTAGAGTTAAATAAAGAATTACAATTATTTAACAGAAAAGTGAAATAAACATAAACTCAAAACCCCAAACCTTACAATACAAAAACCCAAACTAAACTAAACCAACCAAAGAAGATGACTGATTCAAATCAAAATCAAACAAACAAAACACAAAAGACCAACCAACCAACACTTACATATGTGTTAAGCTGACGGATAAAACTCGAGAAGTTATTGTGCTTGAAGAATCTCGGAAGAAGGTCTCTAGAAAAGTCCAGTGGATTCCAAACGGTGAAACTCTTGTTGCTCTGACTCCACGAGACGATTGAATCCGATGAAGAATCATCAACCATCTCATATGTTTTTGTAAGAAAAGGTGGGAGTGAGCTTGATGAACCTCCATGATTACTCTCATC